>NC_071590.1:11263337-11591116 GCF_024509145.1 Vidua macroura | reverse complement strand
CATCTAATTGTCTCTTGTGATAGTAAAGGTTTTTCCCCTTCTCCCACCTACTGGCCCCGACACTTAGCTTTTGCAAGACGACCGGACAAAATCCATTGTCAGCCGGACGTGGACGGCGACATGTTCTCTACATCCGCTTCGGTGCTGCCGTTTCCAAACTTCAGCTATGCGCCTCCTCACGGTACCTAAGACAAAACAGAAAATGCAACTGGCACCCTGCAAAAGAGGAATCCCCGGAACTCTGACGCACCGCTGCCCCGGCTCACCTGAAATCTTGATGCGACTCAACAGGCTGCCAGGAGGATACCTACAAAAGGAAAAGGTACAGGCTTAGCGTGCTGCCGCATAATGGTCACCTATGAGTCACCCAGCCTAAATGCCGACTCACCCGCTTGACTCTGTTCCTTCACACGCCTAGGGCAGCAATGACACCTGCAAAGAAACAAAGCAAAAAAACCCACACTGAGATACTGAGAAAAGACCACCACCCTGACCCAACAAGTACGCCCACCACCACCTTAAGCTTGGACCCACCTGGCCTCAGACATCTGGGATCAGAGACATATCACAAGAGGACTGCCTAAAATAAAAAAAAAAAAAAAAAAAAAAAAGGGGGATGCTTAGACTTTTAACAGAAATTGAGACCTGTGCGAGACCAACTGCTTCTGTCCACTGCTCACCTGGCACACTTGGCCTTGGCTGCAGCTATCTGCCTGGACTTCCTAATAATAGACAAAGAACAGTGCTGTAACATAGTCACCATTTATGCTTCCCCTGCAAATACAAACAGCGACTGACCTTCTCAGGGAAAACCCCCTGACCCAGGAGGGGCGCTCTGCCACAGATCTTAAATGTCTGCATCTGAAAGAAAGTTAGGAGAAAATTCAAACAACTGTAGGATAACTTAACAGGTCCAAGCATCCTGTGTGAATCTAGGAATACCGTCTAGAATACAACTACATCCCCCATTCCAAATTGCAGGTCTCCAGGACTTGTGCAATTACACCAGGCTATGCAGCAGGACAGAGCAGCTCCGGGACAAATATGTGCAGACACCCGTGACACAGGACAGGACACGACAAACGAGGGGACGCCACACGGAGAAAAATCTCTTGGCGAGAAAAATGCCCGCGAGGACAGAGAGATTGCGGAACGAGATGACCTAGGTGAGACGGACGGCTCGGAGCCGATGAGGCTCAAAGAACCCTGCAGGCAGAAGATGCTAAGAAAACGATGTCTTCCGAGAACTGCACAAGCGGATGCCTGAAAAGCCTACGGTAAGAATGAGCTACCTAGCTTGGCGTTCTCACAAGTCCTAAGCCGCTATAATGGATCGTTGGGGTGAGCGGCTGTCGCTACCGCTCAGAACGAGACCTTAAAAGACATCCGACCGGATGCTTCTAAAGACAGATACGACTGCGATGCCTGTCGGGACTCCCGAGTCAAAAGGCCTGTGGCGTTGGGGCCGGGCCGAGGAACGCAAAGATCACAGATGCCAAGATGACCCTCAGACAGCTAAGGTAAAAAAAGACAAGTGACGTGACAGACCCAAACAACACAGAATGCACAAGAGACAAGTGACACGACCCACACCGGAACTGCTCTGCCCTGCGCACCTCAGCACTGAGATCAAAAGAAATACTTTCCCTTTAGGTGGCCTAAGGAGACGCTTCTTAGACATCCTCATCTCCAAAGCAGACTCCAAAATCCCTTCCAGGCAGTCTCAAGCCAGCACCCCGCTTCCCTCCCCTCAGTGGGTCATAGCCCTCGACTTATCTTGCACACTTCTGGGCGTGCAAATCCCTGTCGAGTGCAAAAGAAGGCCACCTCCCCGTCTGGGAAGTTCCAGCTGTCACCAGGCTCTTATCTCTTCGTCTGCTGAGACAAAGAAAAGGAAACATCAGTGCACAATCTTAACAGCACATGGGCCAAAACCTGACAATTCTGCTACTCACCTTCTCCTAAGAGGGCCCTGGCGTTCGGGCCGCACGCTTTGGCCGTGCTCCGAGGCCGACGCTGCCGTCACGAGGTACGCCTAGGTTAAGTGGAGACAAGGTGACTGGGCACGGCTGAAACTGGAGTGGACCCCCGCTCCTCCTCCCTACCTCCCCGACTCACCGCAGCTCCTCGGCCGTTCCCGTGAGCTACCCAGACGGGACCTTGAAATACAAGATGTGTGGGCTTCATCACGGGGTCCCGTCATATTTCCGGAGGGCTCACGAGTGCAGGAAACCCGGTCCATCCGCCACCTGATGACATGGGCTTAGCGTACGCCGAGTGGATGGCCTAAAGCACGCAAATGAGAACGGATGGTTAGAGGTGCACCAGAAATTGAGACCTGTGCGAGAACAACTGCTTCTGTCCACTGCTCACCTGGCACACTTGGCCTTGGCTGCAGCTATCTGCCTGGACTTCCTAATAATAGACAAAGAACAGTGCTGTAACATAGTCACCATTTATGCTTCCCCTGCAAATACAAACAGCGACTGACCTTCTCAGGGAAAACCCCCTGACCCAGGAGGGGCGCTCTGCCACAGATCTTAAATGTCTGCATCTGAAAGAAAGTTAGGAGAAAATTCAAACAACTGTAGGATAACTTAACAGGTCCAAGCATCCTGTGTGAATCTAGGAATACCGTCTAGAATACAACTACATCCCCCATTCCAAATTGCAGGTCTCCAGGACTTGTGCAATTACACCAGGCTATGCAGCAGGACAGAGCAGCTCCGGGACAAATATGTGCAGACACCCGTGACACAGGACAGGACACGACAAACGAGGGGACGCCACACGGAGAAAAACCTCTTGGCGAGAAAAATGCCCGCGAGGACAGAGAGATTGCGGAACGAGATGACCTAGGTGAGACGGACGGCTCGGAGCCGATGAGGCTCAAAGAACCCTGCAGGCAGAAGATGCTAAGAAAACGATGTCTTCCGAGAACTGCACAAGCGGATGCCTGAAAAGCCTACGGTAAGAATGAGCTACCTAGCTTGGCGTTCTCACAAGTCCTAAGCCGCTATAATGGATCGTTGGGGTGAGCGGCTGTCGCTACCGCTCAGAACGAGACCTTAAAAGACATCCGACCGGATGCTTCTAAAGACAGATACGACTGCGATGCCTGTCGGGACTCCCGAGTCAAAAGGCCTGTGGCGTTGGGGCCGGGCCGAGGAACGCAAAGATCACAGATGCCAAGATGACCCTCAGACAGCTAAGGTAAAAAAAGACAAGTGACGTGACAGACCCAAACAACACAGAATGCACAAGAGACAAGTGACACGACCCACACCGGAACTGCTCTGCCCTGCGCACCTCAGCACTGAGATCAAAAGAAATACTTTCCCTTTAGGTGGCCTAAGGAGACGCTTCTTAGACATCCTCATCTCCAAAGCAGACTCCAAAATCCCTTCCAGGCAGTCTCAAGCCAGCACCCCGCTTCCCTCCCCTCAGTGGGTCATAGCCCTCGACTTATCTTGCACACTTCTGGGCGTGCAAATCCCTGTCGAGTGCAAAAGAAGGCCACCTCCCCGTCTGGGAAGTTCCAGCTGTCACCAGGCTCTTATCTCTTCGTCTGCTGAGACAAAGAAAAGGAAACATCAGTGCACAATCTTAACAGCACATGGGCCAAAACCTGACAATTCTGCTACTCACCTTCTCCTAAGAGGGCCCTGGCGTTCGGGCCGCACGCTTTGGCCGTGCTCCGAGGCCGACGCTGCCGTCACGAGGTACGCCTAGGTTAAGTGGAGACAAGGTGACTGGGCACGGCTGAAACTGGAGTGGACCCCCGCTCCTCCTCCCTACCTCCCCGACTCACCGCAGCTCCTCGGCCGTTCCCGTGAGCTACCCAGACGGGACCTTGAAATACAAGATGTGTGGGCTTCATCACGGGGTCCCGTCATATTTCCGGAGGGCTCACGAGTGCAGGAAACCCGGTCCATCCGCCACCTGATGACATGGGCTTAGCGTACGCCGAGTGGATGGCCTAAAGCACGCAAATGAGAACGGATGGTTAGAGGTGCACCAGAAATTGAGACCTGTGCGAGAACAACTGCTTCTGTCCACTGCTCACCTGGCACACTTGGCCTTGGCTGCAGCTATCTGCCTGGACTTCCTAATAATAGACAAAGAACAGTGCTGTAACATAGTCACCATTTATGCTTCCCCTGCAAATACAAACAGCGACTGACCTTCTCAGGGAAAACCCCCTGACCCAGGAGGGGCGCTCTGCCACAGATCTTAAATGTCTGCATCTGAAAGAAAGTTAGGAGAAAATTCAAACAACTGTAGGATAACTTAACAGGTCCAAGCATCCTGTGTGAATCTAGGAATACCGTCTAGAATACAACTACATCCCCCATTCCAAATTGCAGGTCTCCAGGACTTGTGCAATTACACCAGGCTATGCAGCAGGACAGAGCAGCTCCGGGACAAATATGTGCAGACACCCGTGACACAGGACAGGACACGACAAACGAGGGGACGCCACACGGAGAAAAACCTCTTGGCGAGAAAAATGCCCGCGAGGACAGAGAGATTGCGGAACGAGATGACCTAGGTGAGACGGACGGCTCGGAGCCGATGAGGCTCAAAGAACCCTGCAGGCAGAAGATGCTAAGAAAACGATGTCTTCCGAGAACTGCACAAGCGGATGCCTGAAAAGCCTACGGTAAGAATGAGCTACCTAGCTTGGCGTTCTCACAAGTCCTAAGCCGCTATAATGGATCGTTGGGGTGAGCGGCTGTCGCTACCGCTCAGAACGAGACCTTAAAAGACATCCGACCGGATGCTTCTAAAGACAGATACGACTGCGATGCCTGTCGGGACTCCCGAGTCAAAAGGCCTGTGGCGTTGGGGCCGGGCCGAGGAACGCAAAGATCACAGATGCCAAGATGACCCTCAGACAGCTAAGGTAAAAAAAGACAAGTGACGTGACAGACCCAAACAACACAGAATGCACAAGAGACAAGTGACACGACCCACACCGGAACTGCTCTGCCCTGCGCACCTCAGCACTGAGATCAAAAGAAATACTTTCCCTTTAGGTGGCCTAAGGAGACGCTTCTTAGACATCCTCATCTCCAAAGCAGACTCCAAAATCCCTTCCAGGCAGTCTCAAGCCAGCACCCCGCTTCCCTCCCCTCAGTGGGTCATAGCCCTCGACTTATCTTGCACACTTCTGGGCGTGCAAATCCCTGTCGAGTGCAAAAGAAGGCCACCTCCCCGTCTGGGAAGTTCCAGCTGTCACCAGGCTCTTATCTCTTCGTCTGCTGAGACAAAGAAAAGGAAACATCAGTGCACAATCTTAACAGCACATGGGCCAAAACCTGACAATTCTGCTACTCACCTTCTCCTAAGAGGGCCCTGGCGTTCGGGCCGCACGCTTTGGCCGTGCTCCGAGGCCGACGCTGCCGTCACGAGGTACGCCTAGGTTAAGTGGAGACAAGGTGACTGGGCACGGCTGAAACTGGAGTGGACCCCCGCTCCTCCTCCCTACCTCCCCGACTCACCGCAGCTCCTCGGCCGTTCCCGTGAGCTACCCAGACGGGACCTTGAAATACAAGATGTGTGGGCTTCATCACGGGGTCCCGTCATATTTCCGGAGGGCTCACGAGTGCAGGAAACCCGGTCCATCCGCCACCTGATGACATGGGCTTAGCGTACGCCGAGTGGATGGCCTAAAGCACGCAAATGAGAACGGATGGTTAGAGGTGCACCAGAAATTGAGACCTGTGCGAGAACAACTGCTTCTGTCCACTGCTCACCTGGCACACTTGGCCTTGGCTGCAGCTATCTGCCTGGACTTCCTAATAATAGACAAAGAACAGTGCTGTAACATAGTCACCATTTATGCTTCCCCTGCAAATACAAACAGCGACTGACCTTCTCAGGGAAAACCCCCTGACCCAGGAGGGGCGCTCTGCCACAGATCTTAAATGTCTGCATCTGAAAGAAAGTTAGGAGAAAATTCAAACAACTGTAGGATAACTTAACAGGTCCAAGCATCCTGTGTGAATCTAGGAATACCGTCTAGAATACAACTACATCCCCCATTCCAAATTGCAGGTCTCCAGGACTTGTGCAATTACACCAGGCTATGCAGCAGGACAGAGCAGCTCCGGGACAAATATGTGCAGACACCCGTGACACAGGACAGGACACGACAAACGAGGGGACGCCACACGGAGAAAAACCTCTTGGCGAGAAAAATGCCCGCGAGGACAGAGAGATTGCGGAACGAGATGACCTAGGTGAGACGGACGGCTCGGAGCCGATGAGGCTCAAAGAACCCTGCAGGCAGAAGATGCTAAGAAAACGATGTCTTCCGAGAACTGCACAAGCGGATGCCTGAAAAGCCTACGGTAAGAATGAGCTACCTAGCTTGGCGTTCTCACAAGTCCTAAGCCGCTATAATGGATCGTTGGGGTGAGCGGCTGTCGCTACCGCTCAGAACGAGACCTTAAAAGACATCCGACCGGATGCTTCTAAAGACAGATACGACTGCGATGCCTGTCGGGACTCCCGAGTCAAAAGGCCTGTGGCGTTGGGGCCGGGCCGAGGAACGCAAAGATCACAGATGCCAAGATGACCCTCAGACAGCTAAGGTAAAAAAAGACAAGTGACGTGACAGACCCAAACAACACAGAATGCACAAGAGACAAGTGACACGACCCACACCGGAACTGCTCTGCCCTGCGCACCTCAGCACTGAGATCAAAAGAAATACTTTCCCTTTAGGTGGCCTAAGGAGACGCTTCTTAGACATCCTCATCTCCAAAGCAGACTCCAAAATCCCTTCCAGGCAGTCTCAAGCCAGCACCCCGCTTCCCTCCCCTCAGTGGGTCATAGCCCTCGACTTATCTTGCACACTTCTGGGCGTGCAAATCCCTGTCGAGTGCAAAAGAAGGCCACCTCCCCGTCTGGGAAGTTCCAGCTGTCACCAGGCTCTTATCTCTTCGTCTGCTGAGACAAAGAAAAGGAAACATCAGTGCACAATCTTAACAGCACATGGGCCAAAACCTGACAATTCTGCTACTCACCTTCTCCTAAGAGGGCCCTGGCGTTCGGGCCGCACGCTTTGGCCGTGCTCCGAGGCCGACGCTGCCGTCACGAGGTACGCCTAGGTTAAGTGGAGACAAGGTGACTGGGCACGGCTGAAACTGGAGTGGACCCCCGCTCCTCCTCCCTACCTCCCCGACTCACCGCAGCTCCTCGGCCGTTCCCGTGAGCTACCCAGACGGGACCTTGAAATACAAGATGTGTGGGCTTCATCACGGGGTCCCGTCATATTTCCGGAGGGCTCACGAGTGCAGGAAACCCGGTCCATCCGCCACCTGATGACATGGGCTTAGCGTACGCCGAGTGGATGGCCTAAAGCACGCAAATGAGAACGGATGGTTAGAGGTGCACCAGAAATTGAGACCTGTGCGAGAACAACTGCTTCTGTCCACTGCTCACCTGGCACACTTGGCCTTGGCTGCAGCTATCTGCCTGGACTTCCTAATAATAGACAAAGAACAGTGCTGTAACATAGTCACCATTTATGCTTCCCCTGCAAATACAAACAGCGACTGACCTTCTCAGGGAAAACCCCCTGACCCAGGAGGGGCGCTCTGCCACAGATCTTAAATGTCTGCATCTGAAAGAAAGTTAGGAGAAAATTCAAACAACTGTAGGATAACTTAACAGGTCCAAGCATCCTGTGTGAATCTAGGAATACCGTCTAGAATACAACTACATCCCCCATTCCAAATTGCAGGTCTCCAGGACTTGTGCAATTACACCAGGCTATGCAGCAGGACAGAGCAGCTCCGGGACAAATATGTGCAGACACCCGTGACACAGGACAGGACACGACAAACGAGGGGACGCCACACGGAGAAAAACCTCTTGGCGAGAAAAATGCCCGCGAGGACAGAGAGATTGCGGAACGAGATGACCTAGGTGAGACGGACGGCTCGGAGCCGATGAGGCTCAAAGAACCCTGCAGGCAGAAGATGCTAAGAAAACGATGTCTTCCGAGAACTGCACAAGCGGATGCCTGAAAAGCCTACGGTAAGAATGAGCTACCTAGCTTGGCGTTCTCACAAGTCCTAAGCCGCTATAATGGATCGTTGGGGTGAGCGGCTGTCGCTACCGCTCAGAACGAGACCTTAAAAGACATCCGACCGGATGCTTCTAAAGACAGATACGACTGCGATGCCTGTCGGGACTCCCGAGTCAAAAGGCCTGTGGCGTTGGGGCCGGGCCGAGGAACGCAAAGATCACAGATGCCAAGATGACCCTCAGACAGCTAAGGTAAAAAAAGACAAGTGACGTGACAGACCCAAACAACACAGAATGCACAAGAGACAAGTGACACGACCCACACCGGAACTGCTCTGCCCTGCGCACCTCAGCACTGAGATCAAAAGAAATACTTTCCCTTTAGGTGGCCTAAGGAGACGCTTCTTAGACATCCTCATCTCCAAAGCAGACTCCAAAATCCCTTCCAGGCAGTCTCAAGCCAGCACCCCGCTTCCCTCCCCTCAGTGGGTCATAGCCCTCGACTTATCTTGCACACTTCTGGGCGTGCAAATCCCTGTCGAGTGCAAAAGAAGGCCACCTCCCCGTCTGGGAAGTTCCAGCTGTCACCAGGCTCTTATCTCTTCGTCTGCTGAGACAAAGAAAAGGAAACATCAGTGCACAATCTTAACAGCACATGGGCCAAAACCTGACAATTCTGCTACTCACCTTCTCCTAAGAGGGCCCTGGCGTTCGGGCCGCACGCTTTGGCCGTGCTCCGAGGCCGACGCTGCCGTCACGAGGTACGCCTAGGTTAAGTGGAGACAAGGTGACTGGGCACGGCTGAAACTGGAGTGGACCCCCGCTCCTCCTCCCTACCTCCCCGACTCACCGCAGCTCCTCGGCCGTTCCCGTGAGCTACCCAGACGGGACCTTGAAATACAAGATGTGTGGGCTTCATCACGGGGTCCCGTCATATTTCCGGAGGGCTCACGAGTGCAGGAAACCCGGTCCATCCGCCACCTGATGACATGGGCTTAGCGTACGCCGAGTGGATGGCCTAAAGCACGCAAATGAGAACGGATGGTTAGAGGTGCACCAGAAATTGAGACCTGTGCGAGAACAACTGCTTCTGTCCACTGCTCACCTGGCACACTTGGCCTTGGCTGCAGCTATCTGCCTGGACTTCCTAATAATAGACAAAGAACAGTGCTGTAACATAGTCACCATTTATGCTTCCCCTGCAAATACAAACAGCGACTGACCTTCTCAGGGAAAACCCCCTGACCCAGGAGGGGCGCTCTGCCACAGATCTTAAATGTCTGCATCTGAAAGAAAGTTAGGAGAAAATTCAAACAACTGTAGGATAACTTAACAGGTCCAAGCATCCTGTGTGAATCTAGGAATACTGTCTAGAATACAACTACATCCCCCATTCCAAATTGCAGGTCTCCAGGACTTGTGCAATTACACCAGGCTATGCAGCAGGACAGAGCAGCTCCGGGACAAATATGTGCAGACACCCGTGACACAGGACAGGACACGACAAACGAGGGGACGCCACACGGAGAAAAATCTCTTGGCGAGAAAAATGCCCGCGAGGACAGAGAGATTGCGGAACGAGATGACCTAGGTGAGACGGACGGCTCGGAGCCGATGAGGCTCAAAGAACCCTGCAGGCAGAAGATGCTAAGAAAACGATGTCTTCCGAGAACTGCACAAGCGGATGCCTGAAAAGCCTACGGTAAGAATGAGCTACCTAGCTTGGCGTTCTCACAAGTCCTAAGCCGCTATAATGGATCGTTGGGGTGAGCGGCTGTCGCTACCGCTCAGAACGAGACCTTAAAAGACATCCGACCGGATGCTTCTAAAGACAGATACGACTGCGATGCCTGTCGGGACTCCCGAGTCAAAAGGCCTGTGGCGTTGGGGCCGGGCCGAGGAACGCAAAGATCACAGATGCCAAGATGACCCTCAGACAGCTAAGGTAAAAAAAGACAAGTGACGTGACAGACCCAAACAACACAGAATGCACAAGAGACAAGTGACACGACCCACACCGGAACTGCTCTGCCCTGCGCACCTCAGCACTGAGATCAAAAGAAATACTTTCCCTTTAGGTGGCCTAAGGAGACGCTTCTTAGACATCCTCATCTCCAAAGCAGACTCCAAAATCCCTTCCAGGCAGTCTCAAGCCAGCACCCCGCTTCCCTCCCCTCAGTGGGTCATAGCCCTCGACTTATCTTGCACACTTCTGGGCGTGCAAATCCCTGTCGAGTGCAAAAGAAGGCCACCTCCCCGTCTGGGAAGTTCCAGCTGTCACCAGGCTCTTATCTCTTCGTCTGCTGAGACAAAGAAAAGGAAACATCAGTGCACAATCTTAACAGCACATGGGCCAAAACCTGACAATTCTGCTACTCACCTTCTCCTAAGAGGGCCCTGGCGTTCGGGCCGCACGCTTTGGCCGTGCTCCGAGGCCGACGCTGCCGTCACGAGGTACGCCTAGGTTAAGTGGAGACAAGGTGACTGGGCACGGCTGAAACTGGAGTGGACCCCCGCTCCTCCTCCCTACCTCCCCGACTCACCGCAGCTCCTCGGCCGTTCCCGTGAGCTACCCAGACGGGACCTTGAAATACAAGATGTGTGGGCTTCATCACGGGGTCCCGTCATATTTCCGGAGGGCTCACGAGTGCAGGAAACCCGGTCCGTCCGCCACCTGATGACATGGGCTTAGCGTACGCCGAGTGGATGGCCTAAAGCACGCAAATGAGAACGGATGGTTAGAGGTGCACCAGAAATTGAGACCTGTGTGAGAACAACTGCTTCTGTCCACTGCTCACCTGGCACACTTGGCCTTGGCTGCAGCTATCTGCCTGGACTTCCTAATAATAGACAAAGAACAGTGCTGTAACATAGTCACCATGTATGCTTCCCCTGCAAACACAAACAGTGACTGACCTTCTCAGGGAAAACCCCTTGATCCGGGATTGGGGGCTCTGCCACAGATTTAATCCACCTGCATCTGAAAGAAAGGTAGGAGTAATGTCAAATGGCTGCAGGATAACTTAACAGCACCAAACATGTCAATCTATAAATACAATCTAGAGCCCAACTGCACCCTGCATTGGAAATTTCAACTCCTGGGACTTGTCCCGTTACAGGCTATGCAGCAGGACAGAGCAGCTCCAGGACAAATATGTGCAGACACCCGTGACACAGGACAGGACACGACAAACGAGGGGACGCGACAGGGAGAGAGAGCTCTCGGTGAGAAGAATGCCGGTGAGCGCCGGGAGAATGCGGAACGAGATGACCTAGGTGAGACTGATGGCTCGGAGCCGATGAGGCTCAGAGAACCCTGCAGGAACGAGATGCTAACAGAATGATTTCTTAAGAGAACCGCAAAGATGAATGTCCAACAATCTTACGGTCCGAAGGTTCTGGCTAGCTTTGCATTCTTATCGGTCCTAATCGGCTATAAGGGATCATTGCGGTGTGTGGCTGTTGACACAGCTCAGAGCAAGACCTTAAAAGACATCTGACTGGATGCTTCTAAAGAGAGATGCAATTCAGATGCCTGTCTGACCTCCAGAATCAAGAGTCCTATTGCACTGGTGCCCGTCCAAGGAATGCAGAGATCGCTGATGCCAAAAATGAGGCCGGGCTTTCCGATAGGGCCCTCAAAGGGCTAAGGTAAAAAAGACATGTGACATGAAATACCCAAACACACAGAATGCACAATAGACAAGTGACACAACACACACCGGAACTGCTCTGCCCTGCGCACCTCAGCGCTGAGATCAAAAGAGACACTTTCCCTTTAGGTGGCCTAAGTGGATACTTCTTGCACATCCCTGCCACCAAAGCTGATTCAAAAAGCCCTCCCAGCGCCTCCCTTTCATCCCCTCTCAAGGTCGTAGCCCTCGACTTATCTCTCGGACGTCCGGGGACGAGAATCCACGTCGCGTGCGAATGGAGGCCGCCTCGCCTGCTGGGAATTTTCTTACAATCACCAGGCTGTAGTCCCTTGCTCAACTACAATCGAGAACACCAGACATCACTGCGTGATCTTAGCTGTACAATGGACAAAACCCAGCAATTCTGCTACTCGCCGTTCTCCTCAGAATGCCCGGCTCCTTGGGCCGCACGCTTTGGCCGTGCTCAGAGGCTGACGCCGTCATCGCAGAGTATGCCTGGGTTAAGAAGAGACAAAGTGACTCGGCATTGCTGAAACCTAAGTGGACCCTGGCTCCCCCTCCCTACCTCGGCGACTCACTGCAACTCCTCGGCCGTTGCCAAAGGCTACCCGGATGGGACTTTGAAATACAAAATTTCAAGGCTTCATCACGGTCCTGAAATACTTCCAGAGGACTCACGAGCACAGGAAACCCGATCCTTCGGCTGGTTGGTGACGGGGGCTTGGCATACTCCGAGTGGATTGCCTAAAGCACACAAACGAGAACGGAGGCTTTAGAGTTGCACCAGAAATTGAGACCTGAGTGAGAACAACTGTTTCTGCAACCGGTCACTGCTCACCTTGACTGCAGAGATCCAGATTTATTGCCTAAAAATAAAGACAGAAAAGAGTACTGTAACACACAGTCACCATTTACACTTCCACTGCAGAGACAAATGGTGACTGACCTGCTCAGGGGAACCCCCTCTCCAGGGAGTGGGGGGCTCTGCCACAGATTTAATCCACCTGCATCTGAAAGAGAGTTAGGACAAAAGTCAAATGGTTGCAAGATAACTTAACAGCTGAAAACATCTTATGTCAATCTAGGAATACCATCTAGAGTCCAACTACACCCTGCACTGCAAATTTCAAGTCCCCAGGACTTATCCTATTACACCAGGCTATGCAGCAGGGCAGAACAGCTCTGGGACAAATATGTGCAGACACCCGTGACACAGGACAGGACAAACGAGGAGACGCTAAACACAAATGACACGTTATGATACAAACGGCGTGACACAAGGATGATAAGTTCCTGGCAAGAAGAATAATGGCAAGGACTGAGAGGATGCCAAAAGAGATGACCGATGCTTTGGCGGCGGTGGATGGAGGAGGCTCTAAGGAGCAGAAGAGCTCCTGGAGAAGACTGGAACAGAGTGACCTGTTAAAAGAACTGTTGGTCACAATGATCAGGATGGCTGTGAGACAATGCTACGTTTAGAATGCTTTCCATATCCATACGATCTTGTAAGCCCCAGGATGTTACAGCTCGTGGCTGGAAAGGATGGATGGTGATACGGCCGGGAAGGAGGCCTCAAAAGACATCCGACTCGATGCTTCGGAGATGCGACTGAGAGAGACGGCCGAGCCCGCCGGTAAAAGAACGAATGATATCGGCATCGTGCCGAGAAGTGTGAGCGTTCGAGAACCCAGAGACGATGGCTGATGCTTGTGTTAAGGCCCTTGAGGGGAAAAGGCAGGGATATCTGATCCAAGGGACCCCAAAGACACACCAGATAACACGGTACACCACAACACGGACCGGAATTGTTCTGCACTGCACACCCTACAGCTGCAATCAAAAGTAGAGCTTCTCCCTTTAGCTGTCCTAAGAGGCCCCTTAGAAGTTATCCCCTTATCCTCTGCTAGTTTTCAAATCTATCCCAGGAATTTCCAATCCACTACTCCCATCTCCAGGCTGTGGCCCCAACTTATCTTTTGGGTGATCGGTGATGTGAATCCAGGTTGGACCTGAAATGAGTCTACCTCGGAGGGCTGTGTGATCGCCTGTTAGCCTCTTAGCTACAATGAAGAACAGCAAAATCAATGCATGAGTTTAGTGTTACGTGGGCCAAATCCCAGCAAGTCATCTACTTATCCTCTTCTGAGTGTGTCTGGGTCCTCAAGTCTCCAGCTTCATCCTGAGTCCAAGGCTATGGCTGTTATTATGAGTGGCACCTGGGTTAGAGAGAAGCAAAGTTACATGGCATTTCTGTGAGTGCAGTGGATGAGCTTGTGTGCTGTACGACACATGAATACCTCTGCTATGCTTGGGAAAAGCCTTGGGGGGGGGGGTCCTCAAATAGACACCATTTCTCACCCTGCTGCCTTCAAAACCCCCCACAATAACTCCTAACCGGGCACCCTGCTCACTCTCCCTCTCCTAGTCACAATCCTCAACTCATCTGAAGCCTCAATCTCAAACATCATCTTTGACACAGGACAGATACCTTTTCTGACATGATGAATCTGCTGAAAAAATGTTGTACTTGACACAACCTGGAATTGCAGGAAGTTCCTGCAATTCCTTCTAAAAAAAAATAAAAAAAAAAAAAACAAAACAAAATCAAAAATTACAAAAACACCTTACCACCCCTGAACACACAAACCCAAATCATGAACTTAAATACTCCCTGTATTCAATGTTGTTTTCTTCACAGTCTCTTCAAAGCCTCTGTTGCTTTAGATGCCCAAAAGCACCTGCTGAAAACAACCTGAGATAAGCTGAAAGAGCCTCATCACCAAAATGAGAGGAGAGCTCTTACCCCAGCAGATTCCAGAGAGAGAATGAAGCCCCCTGGTAAAGGCTGGGGTTAATATACCCCTGATTGGGCCCGCCTCTCATTCCCACAATGCCTGGGAAAGGAGAGGGGCAAATCCCACCAGGTATAAAAGCCCTCAGAGCAGCTGTAGCTGTTTGGCTCCTCTGACTTGAATTCAAGGGGAGTAAAGGGCTTGATACAGAAGAAAACTCTCCAGAGAAATAACAGCACTTTCTTTTTTGCTACAACTACTTGGAACAAACAGACAGAAAGCTGGTAAGAAATAAACTTTGCTTATTTGAAAATAAAAAAGCAATAAAACTTTGTTTTTAGGCAGCATAGCTAGATGAGTTGGGTAATTTGCTGTTAACTTATATAATTATTCCTCAGTGACTACTAAGTAGTACTCTACATGTGACTAAGTAGGGTGGAGAAAAATACTAATCATATGAACAGTCTGTCTCCTTGGGACTACTACTTAGGGCTATCTACATTATAAATAAAAATAAGAAAAATAATAATCTCCTGGGCAGCATAAAGATTAAGTACATGCCAGGCTTGCCCTTCTCTGAGATATTTAATCCTAGGGTGCAGAAAGAAGTGCCCTGGAAGGTAGTTTTAAACCCTTAAAATGCTGAAAAAGACAGAGCCTCCTTCAAGTGAAGCCTTTAAAAGGAGGAAATCGGGTAGTTACCTCCACTGAAACTGATACAATGGCAAATGAATGTCTTCTGCCCTTTAATTTAATCCCTGAGAATATTGGGAAAAGAGGGGTTTTCCTCACTTTAAATCTCTCCAGTGATGAAGAAAGAGGGATTTTCCCCTCAATCCAAACCCTTAAGAAGGAGGGACAGCTGGGCTTTCCCCTCAATTTAAGCCTTAGGACAACACAAAGGGTTACCCTTAATTCAAATGCAGTTACCCTTAATTCAAACCCATAAAAAACATTGTCAAGGTTTTCCCCTTCTACTTAAACTGGAAAATAATGGAAACTGGGGAATCCCTGTCAATTAACACCCCTAACAGCATAGAAAAGGCAGGGATTCTTTCAATTGAGACCATTAAAATTGCAGGGGAAGTGGATTCCCTTGCAATTTGAACACAAGAAATAATGGAAAAGGAAGCTTTTTCTCTCAATTTAAACCCCTTTTCTCCTACTAACCCCTCTCTTTTCTGGGAGTGCTGTAGAAGGTCTGGGGGTTCTAGGGAGGGACTGACACAATAAAAGGGGAAAGCTGAAAACTCTCCCCTGGAACCCCACATGCTGCCTAGCCTGCTCAGGTGCTGCCCCTTGGCAAGAGGGCTCTTCCCTTGGCATTTTCTCAAAGGGATGCTCTGTGCCCAGGTGGGTCTGGCTGCTCCCCAGTCCCTGATGGATGTTCCAACCATAGTTCCTGGAGGAACGCTTGGAATAGCCCTGTTAGGCCCTCTGGACTAGCAGCTCCCTGTGCAGGTGTGCCCAGGTAACCCTCTGAAAGCGGCTTGTCACATGGGGGGCCTGCAACACTTTGGAGTGGGGGATGAGGTGAAGAAAGGTCCTGTGGGGAGTTCCCTCCCCTACACAGCCCTTTGTCTGACCCTTAAACAACGGGGTGTCAGACTTTCCTTGCCAAGAAAATTAACAGTCTTTCCTCTCTGTGTGCCCCTAGCCAAACAGGAATTGCATCCAAAATTGCAGACAGTGAACGATTTCTCACAGACCACAGATGCCAACACCAAGAACTCTTACTGCCCTTGGAATGAAGCACACCACCAGTGAACAGTGAGGTAGGGCAGCTTGGGTCTGCAACACATCCTTGTTTATTCGGATTTTTTGCAGGCGGCTGGGCCCTCAGGGCCACAGGCCCCTGGAGAAAAAGACCAGCCCTTTTCCCTGGGAAAGAAAAGTGGCCAGCCCAGGTTCTTAATGTCAGTTTGTAGGGGTCCCTTGGGACTGTCAGGGCAGCACAGGTTTGAGGTGAGGGCAGCTTGGGTCTGCGACACATCCTCGATCATTTGGATTTTTGGAGGTCTCCAGCCACTGAGGGCCAGAGGCACCTGGAGACAAAGATCAGCTTTTTTCCTTTGGACAGAAAAGTGGTCAGCCAGGTTCTTAATGTCAGTTTGTAGGGTTCCCTTGGGACTGTCAGGGCAGCACAGGTTTGAGGTGAGGGCAGCTTGGGTCTGCGACACATCCTCGATCGTTTGGATTTTTGGACGTAGCCAGCCACTGAGGGCCACAGGCCCATGGAAACAAAGATCAGCTATTTCCTTTGGACAGAAAAGTGGTCAGCCAGGTTCTTAATGTCAATTTGTAGGGTTCCCTTGGGACTGTCAGGGCAGCACAGGTTTGAGGTGGGGGCAGCTTGGGTCTGCGACACATCCTCGATCGTTCGGAATTTTGGAGGTGTCTGGGGACAAAGGGCCACAGGCCCCTGGAGAAAAGAACCAGCCTTTTTTCTGGGAAAGAAAAGTGGCCAGCCCAGGTTCTTAATGTCAGTTTGTAGGGTTCCCTTGGGACTGTCAGGGTAGCACAGGTTTGAGGTGGGGGCAGCTTGGGTCTGCGACACATCCTCGATCGTTCGGATTTTTAGAACTGTCCAGCCACTGAGGGCCACAGGCCCCTGGAGGCAAAGATCAGCCTTTTTCCTGCGAAAGAAAAGTGGCCAGCCCAGGTTCTTAATGTCAGTTTGTAGGGGTCCCTTGGGACTGTCAGGGCAGCACAGGTTTGAGCTGGGGACAGCTTGGGTCTGCAACACATCCTCGATCGTTTGGAATTTTGGAGGTGTCTGGGGACACAGGGCCACAGGCCCCTGGAGAAAAGGACTGACCCTTTTCCCTGGGAAAGAAAAGTGTCCAGCCCATGTTCTTAATGTCAGTTTGTAGGGTTCCCTTGGGACTGTCAGGGCAGCACAGGTTTGAGGTGGGGGCAGCTTGGGTCTGCGACACATCCTCGTTCGTTTGCATTTTTGGAGGTCTCCAGCCACTGAGGGCCACAGGCCCCTGGAGACAAGGACCGGCCCTTTTTCCTGGGAAAGAAAAGTGGTCAGCCCAGGTTCTTAATGTCAGTTTGTAGGGTTCCCTTGGGACTGTCAGGGCAGCACAGGTTAGAGGTGGGGGCAGCTTGGGTCTGCGACACATCCTCGATCGTTTGGATATTTGGAGGTGCCCAGCCACTGAGGGCCACAGGCCCATGGAAACAAAGATCAGCTTTTTTCCTTTGGAAAGAAAAGGGGTCAGCCCAGGTTCTTAATGTCAATTTGTAGGGTTCCCTTGGGACTGTCAGGGCAGCACAGGTTTGAGGTGGGGGCAGCTTGGGTCTGCGACACATCCTCGATCGTTTGGATATTTGGAGGTGCCCAGCCACTGAGGGCCACAGGCACCTGCAGACAAAAATCAGCCTTTTTCGTGCAAAAGAAAAGTAGTCAGCCCAGGTTCTTAATGTCAGTTTGTAGGGTTCCCTTGGGACTGTCAGGGCAGCACAGATTTGAGGTGGGGGCAGCTTGGGTCTGTGACACATCCTCGATCGTTCGGATTTTGGGACGCAGCCAGCTACTGAGGGCCACAGGCCCCTGGAGGCAAGGACCGGCCCTTTTTCCTTTGGAAAGAAAAGTGGTCAGCCCAGGTTCTTAATGTCAGTTTGTAGGGTTCCCTTGGGACTGTCAGGGCAGCACAGGTTTGAGGTGGGGGCAGCTTGGGTCTGCGACACATCCTCGATCGTTTGGATTTTTGGAGGTGCCCAGCCACTGAGGGCCACAGGCCCCTGGAGACAAAGATCAGCCTTTTCCCTGGGAAAGAAATGTGGCCAGCCCAGGTTCCTAATGTCAGTTTGTAGGGTTCCCTTGGGACTGTCAGGGCAGCACAGGTTTGAGGTGGGGGCAGCTTGGGTCTGCGACACATCCTCGATCGTTTGGATTTTTGGAGGTGCCCAGCCACTGAGGGCCACAGACCCCTGGAGACAAGGACGGGCCATTTTTCCTGGGAAAGAAAAGTGGTCAGCCCAGGTTCTTAATGTCAGTTTGTAGGGTTCCCTTGGGACTGTCAGGGCAGCACAGGTTTGAGGTGGGGGCAGCTTGGGTCTGCAACACATCCTCGATCGTTCAGATTTTTGGACGTAGCGAGCCACTCAGGGCCACAGGACCATGGAAACAAAGATCAGCTGTTTTCCTTTGGAAAGAAAAGTAGTCAGCCCAGGTTCTTAATGTCAGTTTGTAGGGTTCCCTTGGGACTGTCAGGGCAGCACAGGTTTCAGGTGGGGGCAGCTTGGGTCTGCGACACATCCTCGATCGTTTGGATATTTGGAGGTGCCCAGCCACTGAGGGCCACAGACCCCTGGAGAAAAAGATCAGCCTTTTTCGTGCAAAAGAAAAGTAGTCAGCCCAGGTTCTTAATGTCAGTTTGTAGGGTTCCCTTGGGACTGTCAAGGCAGCACAGGTTTGAGGTGGGGGCAGCTTGGGTCTGTGACACATCCTCGATCGTTCGGATTTTGGGACGCAGCCGGCTACTGAGGGCCACAGGCCCCTGGAGGCAAGGACCGGCCCTTTTTCCTGGGAAAGAAAAGTGGTCAGCCCAGGTTCTTAATGTCAGTTTGTAGGGTTCCCTTGGGACTGTCAGGGCAGCACAGGTTTGAGGTGGGGGCAGCTTGAGTCTGCAACACATCCTCGATCGTTCGGAAGTTTGGAGGTGTCTGGGGACACAGGGCCACAGGCCCCTAGAGACAAGGACTGACTCTTTTCCCTGGGAAAGAAAAGTGACCAGCCCAGGTTCTTAATGTCAGTTTGTAGGGTTCCCTTGGGACTGTCAGGGCAGCACAGGTTTGAGGTGGGGGCAGCTTGGGTCTGCGACACATCCTCGATCGTTTGGATTTTTGGAGGTGCCCAGCCACTGAGGGCCACAGGCCCCTGCAGACAAAGATCAGCCTTTTCCCTGGGAAAGAAATGTGGCCAGCCCAGGTTCTTAATGTCAGTTTGTAGGGTTCCCTTGGGACTGTCAGGGCAGCACAGGTTTGAGGTGGGGGCAGCTTGGGTCTGCAACACATCCTCGATCGTTCGGAATTTTTGGACGTAGCTGGCCACTGAGGGCCACAGGCCCATGGAAACAAAGATCAGCTTTTTTCCTTTGGAAAGAAAAGGGGTCAGCCCAGGTTCTTAATGTCAGTTTGTAGGGTTCCCTTGGGACTGTCAGGGCAGCACAGGTTTGAGGTGGGGGCAGCTTGGGTCTGCGACACATCCTCGATCGTTCAGATTTTTGGACGTAGCGAGCCACTGAGGGCCACAGGACCATGGAAACAAAGATCAGCTTTTTTCCTTTGGAAAGAAAAGTAGTCAGCCCAGGTTCTTAATGTCAATTTGTAGGGTTCCCTTGGGACTGTCAGGGCAGCACAGGTTTGAGGTGGGGGCAGCTTGGGTCTGCGACACATCCTCGATCGTTTGGATATTTGGAGGTGCCCAGCCCTGAGGGCCACAGGCCCCTGCAGACAAAAATCAGCCTTTTTCCTGCAAAAGAAAAGTGGTCAGCCCAGGTTCTTAATGTCAGTTTGTAGGGTTCCCTTGGGACTGTCAGGGCAGCACAGGTTTGAGGTGGGGGCAGCTTGGGTCTGTGACACATCCTCGATCGTTCGGATTTTGGGACGCAGCCGGCTACTGAGGGCCACAGGCCCCTGGAGGCAAGGACCGGCCCTTTTTCCTGGGAAAGAAAAGTGGTCAGCCCAGGTTCTTAATGTCAGTTTGTAGGGTTCCCTTGGGACTGTCAGGGCAGCACAGGTTTGAGGTGGGGGCAGCTTGAGTCTGCAACACATCCTCGATCGTTCGGAATTTTGGAGGTGTCTGGGGACACAGGGCCACAGGCCCCTAGAGACAAGGACTGACTCTTTTCCCTGGGAAAGAAAAGTGTCCAGCCCAGGTTCTTAATGTCAGTTTGTAGGGTTCCCTTGGGACTGTCAGGGCAGCACAGGTTTGAGGTGGGGGCAGCTTGGGTCTGCGACACATCCTCGATCGTTTGGATTTTTGGACGTAGCGAGCCACTCAGGGCCACAGGACCATGGAAACAAAGATCAGCCTTTTCCCTGGGAAAGAAATGTGGCCAGCCCAGGTTCCTAATGTCAGTTTGTAGGCTTCCCTTGGGACTGTCAGGGCAGCACAGGTTTGAGGTGGGGGCAGCTTGGGTCTGCGACACATCCTCGATCGTTTGGATTTTTGGAGGTGCCCAGCCACTGAGGGCCACAGACCCCTGGAGACAAGGACCGGCCATTTTTCCTGGGAAAGAAAAGTGGTCAGCCCACGTTCTTAATGTCAGTTTGTAGGGTTCCCTTGGGACTGTCAGGGCAGCACAGGTTTGAGGTGGGGGCAGCTTGGGTCTGCAACACATCCTCGATCGTTCGGAATTTTTGGACGTAGCTGCCCACTGAGGGCCACAGGCCCATGGAGACAAAGATCAGCTTTTTTCCTTTGGAAAGAAAAGGGGTCAGCCCAGGTTCTTAATGTCAGTTTATAGGGTTCCCTCGGGACTGTCAGGGCAGCACAGGTTTGAGGTGGGGGCAGCTTGGGTCTGTGACACATCCTCGATCCTTCGGAATTTTTGGACGTAGCTGGCCACTTAGGACCACAGGCCCATGGAAACAAAGATCGGCTTTTTTCCTTTTGAAAGAAAAGGGGTCAGCCCAGGTTCTTAATGTCAGTTTGTAGGGTTCCCTTGGGACTGTCAGGGCAGCACAGGTTTGAGGTGGGGGCAGCTTGGGTCTGCAACACATCCTCGATCGTTCAGATTTTTGGACGTAGCGAGCCACTCAGGGCCACAGGACCATGGAAACAAAGATCAGCTGTTTTCCTTTGGAAAGAAAAGTAGTCAGCCCAGGTTCTTAATGTCAGTTTGTAGGGTTCCCTTGGGACTGTCAGGGCAGCACAGGTTTGAGGTGGGGGCAGCTTGGGTCTGCGACACATCCTCGATCGTTTGGATATTTGGAGGTGCCCAGCCACTGAGGGCCACAGGCCCCTGGAGAAAAAGATCAGCCTTTTTCCTGCAAAAGAAAAGTAGTCAGCCCAGGTTCTTAATGTCAGTTTGTAGGGTTCCCTTGGGACTGTCAAGGCAGCACAGGTTTGAGGTGGGGGCAGCTTGGGTCTGTGACACATCCTCGATCGTTCGGATTTTGGGACGCAGCCGGCTACTGAGGGCCACAGGCCCCTGGAGGCAAGGACCGGCCCTTTTTCCTGGGAAAGAAAAGTGGTCAGCCCAGGTTCTTAATGTCAGTTTGTAGGGTTCCCTTGGGACTGTCAGGGCAGCACAGGTTTGAGGTGGGGGCAGCTTGAGTCTGCAACACATCCTCGATCGTTCGGAAGTTTGGAGGTGTCTGGGGACACAGGGCCACAGGCCCCTAGAGACAAGGACTGACTCTTTTCCCTGGGAAAGAAAAGTGACCAGCCCAGGTTCTTAATGTCAGTTTGTAGGGTTCCCTTGGGACTGTCAGGGCAGCACAGGTTTGAGGTGGGGGCAGCTTGGGTCTGCGACACATCCTCGATCGTTTGGATTTTTGGAGGTGCCCAGCCACTGAGGGCCACAGGCCCCTGCAGACAAAGATCAGCCTTTTCCCTGGGAAAGAAATGTGGCCAGCCCAGGTTCTTAATGTCAGTTTGTAGGGTTCCCTTGGGACTGTCAGGGCAGCACAGGTTTGAGGTGGGGGCAGCTTGGGTCTGCAACACATCCTCGATCGTTCGGAATTTTTGGACGTAGCTGGCCACTGAGGGCCACAGGCCCATGGAAACAAAGATCAGCTTTTTTCCTTTGGAAAGAAAAGGGGTCAGCCCAGGTTCTTAATGTCAGTTTGTAGGGTTCCCTTGGGACTGTCAGGGCAGCACAGGTTTGAGGTGGGGGCAGCTTGGGTCTGCGACACATCCTCGATCGTTCAGATTTTTGGACGTAGCGAGCCACTGAGGGCCACAGGACCATGGAAACAAAGATCAGCTTTTTTCCTTTGGAAAGAAAAGTAGTCAGCCCAGGTTCTTAATGTCAATTTGTAGGGTTCCCTTGGGACTGTCAGGGCAGCACAGGTTTGAGGTGGGGGCAGCTTGGGTCTGCGACACATCCTCGATCGTTTGGATATTTGGAGGTGCCCAGCCACTGAGGGCCACAGGCCCCTGCAGACAAAAATCAGCCTTTTTCCTGCAAAAGAAAAGTGGTCAGCCCAGGTTCTTAATGTCAGTTTGTAGGGTTCCCTTGGGACTGTCAGGGCAGCACAGGTTTGAGGTGGGGGCAGCTTGGGTCTGTGACACATCCTCGATCGTTCGGATTTTGGGACGCAGCCGGCTACTGAGGGCCACAGGCCCCTGGAGGCAAGGACCGGCCCTTTTTCCTGGGAAAGAAAAGTGGTCAGCCCAGGTTCTTAATGTCAGTTTGTAGGGTTCCCTTGGGACTGTCAGGGCAGCACAGGTTTGAGGTGGGGGCAGCTTGAGTCTGCAACACATCCTCGATCGTTCGGAATTTTGGAGGTGTCTGGGGACACAGGGCCACAGGCCCCTAGAGACAAGGACTGACTCTTTTCCCTGGGAAAGAAAAGTGTCCAGCCCAGGTTCTTAATGTCAGTTTGTAGGGTTCCCTTGGGACTGTCAGGGCAGCACAGGTTTGAGGTGGGGGCAGCTTGGGTCTGCGACACATCCTCGATCGTTTGGATTTTTGGAGGTGCCCAGCCACTGAGGGCCACAGGCCCCTGGAGACAAAGATCAGCCTTTTCCCTGGGAAAGAAATGTGGCCAGCCCAGGTTCCTAATGTCAGTTTGTAGGCTTCCCTTGGGACTGTCAGGGCAGCACAGGTTTGAGGTGGGGGCAGCTTGGGTCTGCGACACATCCTCGATCGTTTGGATTTTTGGAGGTGCCCAGCCACTGAGGGCCACAGGCCCCTGGAGACAAGGACCGGCCATTTTTCCTGGGAAAGAAAAGTGGTCAGCCCACGTTCTTAATGTCAGTTTGTAGGGTTCCCTTGGGACTGTCAGGGCAGCACAGGTTTGAGGTGGGGGCAGCTTGGGTCTGCAACACATCCTCGATCGTTCGGAATTTTTGGACGTAGCTGGCCACTGAGGGCCACAGGCCCATGGAAACAAAGATCAGCTTTTTTCCTTTGGAAAGAAAAGGGGTCAGCCCAGGTTCTTAATGTCAGTTTATAGGGTTCCCTTGGGACTGTCAGGGCAGCACAGGTTTGAGGTGGGGGCAGCTTGGGTCTGTGACACATCCTCGATCCTTCGGAATTTTTGGACGTAGCTGGCCACTTAGGACCACAGGCCCATGGAAACAAAGATCGGCTTTTTTCCTTTTGAAAGAAAAGGGGTCAGCCCAGGTTCTTAATGTCAGTTTGTAGGGTTCCCTTGGGACTGTCAGGGCAGCACAGGTTTGAGGTGGGGGCAGCTTGGGTCTGCAACACATCCTCGATCGTTCAGATTTTTGGACGTAGCGAGCCACTCAGGGCCACAGGACCATGGAAACAAAGATCAGCTGTTTTCCTTTGGAAAGAAAAGTAGTCAGCCCAGGTTCTTAATGTCAGTTTGTAGGGTTCCCTTGGGACTGTCAGGGCAGCACAGGTTTGAGGTGGGGGCAGCTTGGGTCTGCGACACATCCTTGATCGTTTGGATATTTGGAGGTGCCCAGCCACTGAGGGCCACAGGCCCCTGGAGAAAAAGATCAGCCTTTTTCCTGCAAAAGAAAAGTAGTCAGCCCAGGTTCTTAATGTCAGTTTGTAGGGTTCCCTTGGGACTGTCAAGGCAGCACAGGTTTGAGGTGGGGGCAGCTTGGGTCTGTGACACATCCTCGATCGTTCGGATTTTGGGACGCAGCCGGCTACTGAGGGCCACAGGCCCCTGGAGGCAAGGACCGGCCCTTTTTCCTGGGAAAGAAAAGTGGTCAGCCCAGGTTCTTAATGTCAGTTTGTAGGGTTCCCTTGGGACTGTCAGGGCAGCACAGGTTTGAGGTGGGGGCAGCTTGAGTCTGCAACACATCCTCGATCGTTCGGAAGTTTGGAGGTGTCTGGGGACACAGGGCCACAGGCCCCTAGAGACAAGGACTGACTCTTTTCCCTGGGAAAGAAAAGTGGCCAGCCCAGGTTCTTAATGTCAGTTTGTAGGGTTCCCTTGGGACTGTCAGGGCAGCACAGGTTTGAGGTGGGGGCAGCTTGGGTCTGCGACACATCCTCGATCGTTTGGATTTTTGGAGGTGCCCAGCCACTGAGGGCCACAGGCCCCTGGAGACAAGGACCGGCCATTTTTCCTGGGAAAGAAAAGTGGTCAGCCCACGTTCTTAATGTCAGTTTGTAGGGTTCCCTTGGGACTGTCAGGGCAGCACAGGTTTGAGGTGGGGGCAGCTTGGGTCTGCAACACATCCTCGATCGTTCGGAATTTTTGGACGTAGCTGGCCACTGAGGGCCACAGGCCCATGGAAACAAAGATCAGCTTTTTTCCTTTGGAAAGAAAAGGGGTCAGCCCAGGTTCTTAATGTCAGTTTATAGGGTTCCCTTGGGACTGTCAGGGCAGCACAGGTTTGAGGTGGGGGCAGCTTGGGTCTGTGACACATCCTCGATCCTTCGGAATTTTTGGACGTAGCTGGCCACTTAGGACCACAGGCCCATGGAAACAAAGATCGGCTTTTTTCCTTTTGAAAGAAAAGGGGTCAGCCCAGGTTCTTAATGTCAGTTTGTAGGGTTCCCTTGGGACTGTCAGGGCAGCACAGGTTTGAGGTGGGGGCAGCTTGGGTCTGCAACACATCCTCGATCGTTCAGATTTTTGGACGTAGCGAGCCACTCAGGGCCACAGGACCATGGAAACAAAGATCAGCTGTTTTCCTTTGGAAAGAAAAGTAGTCAGCCCAGGTTCTTAATGTCAGTTTGTAGGGTTCCCTTGGGACTGTCAGGGCAGCACAGGTTTCAGGTGGGGGCAGCTTGGGTCTGCGACACATCCTCGATCGTTTGGATATTTGGAGGTGCCCAGCCACTGAGGGCCACAGGCCCCTGGAGAAAAAGATCAGCCTTTTTCCTGCAAAAGAAAAGTAGTCAGCCCAGGTTCTTAATGTCAGTTTGTAGGGTTCCCTTGGGACTGTCAAGGCAGCACAGGTTTGAGGTGGGGGCAGCTTGGGTCTGTGACACATCCTCGATCGTTCGGATTTTGGGACGCAGCCGGCTACTGAGGGCCACAGGCCCCTGGAGGCAAGGACCGG
Source organism: Vidua macroura (assembly GCF_024509145.1). Lineage (NCBI taxonomy): Eukaryota > Metazoa > Chordata > Aves > Passeriformes > Viduidae > Vidua > Vidua macroura. The sequence continues at coordinate 11,565,455 of NC_071590.1, read as the reverse complement.
CCCTTTTTCCTGGGAAAGAAAAGTGGTCAGCCCAGGTTCTTAATGTCAGTTTGTAGGGTTCCCTTGGGACTGTCAGGGCAGCACAGGTTTGAGGTGGGGGCAGCTTGAGTCTGCAACACATCCTCGATCGTTCGGAAGTTTGGAGGTGTCTGGGGACACAGGGCCACAGGCCCCTAGAGACAAGGACTGACTCTTTTCCCTGGGAAAGAAAAGTGGCCAGCCCAGGTTCTTAATGTCAGTTTGTAGGGTTCCCTTGGGACTGTCAGGGCAGCACAGGTTTGAGGTGGGGGCAGCTTGGGTCTGCGACACATCCTCGATCGTTTGGATTTTTGGAGGTGCCAAGCCACTGAGGGCCACAGGCCCTTGCAGACAAAGATCAGCCTTTTTCCTGGGAAAGAAATGTGGCCAGCCCAGGTTCTTAATGTCAGTTTGTAGGGTTCCCTTGGGACTGTCAGGGCAGCACAGGTTTGAGGTGGGGGCAGCTTGGGTCTGCGACACATCCTCGATCGTTTGGATTTTTAGAGGTGCCCAGCCACTGAGGGCCACAGACCCCTGGAGACAAGGACCGGCCCTTTTTCCTGGGAAAGAAAAGTGGTCAGCCCACGTTCTTAATGTCAGTTTGTAGGGTGTCGTGGTTTGACATGGAAGTGAATTTTTTTTCCAGGAAGTTGGGTCAAACCAATCAGTGGTCAGGTTTGGATATTGGCACCTGGAGTGACCACTGAAAGTATGGACACGCCTCTGAGAACACAGGGGGTTAAAAGCAAGAACTCCCAGGAGAACTCTCTCTTTTGGTTCCGGTCGTCAGAGAGTGCAGACTCCCCCCCTGCCCAGCCTTAGGCTGGGTGGGGGAGGGGAAGCCACGCGGCCTTGCCCAGGTAGGCCGAGGGGCTGAGGGTCTGGAGCCAAGCCAGCTCCTGTGGACGGAAGGGTGGAGAGAAGCGGAGATGCCTTTGCCCCCCCCCCAAGAGGGAAAGAGACAGAGAGCCTGGCGGCACCTGGAAATCTGCCGGCAGAGGAGAAGGAGAAGGGGGGGGAATGCCCAGCGTGGGAAGTGGAACACTGGACTGAGATATCAGCCGTCCAGGGAGTCTGAACTTTTAACCCTTTCCAGGAAATGAGGGCTTTTTAAAAGTATTACTCCTCCTTGATTTGTAGTGGAAGAGAGATAGTCCGGGAACTGAGATGTTAGAAGAAGAAATATTTAGGTGGGAAGAGATGATGAAGTAGCTTTGGCTGGACTTTTCTTGTTAGCCATGGACTGAACCAAACTCTCCTGCAATAGAGACTGCATTTTAGGGGGATGCAGTGGTGACCCAAGGAGACCTGTTTCAGCTTCGAGCAGCACAAGAATGGCGAGAAACGAAGAAAGCTGAAGAGGGAATGGTGATACCCTCTGTCTTCGGGAAGAAGATGAGTCCTGTTTTTGGACCCCTCGGCCCCAGGGGAAAATGGGGGGGACTGTAGTCCCAGGATGAGAAACTGAACTGTTATATCTTTGGGTCCGTGGCAAAGCATCCTTAAAGGAGCCCTATGAGCAGTCTGTCCATGCACGGTGGTGAGAGCACTGTGACATGGAATGGAGAGTGTCACACTGGCAGATTTTTTCCGGGCGGTTGCCATGTGTGACAGGGAAACACAGGGGGGCAGCTTCCTGGGGGTTTGTTTCCTGGGGGTCTGTGGTACAAGAGAGACTTCTCTCTCCCTTGATAGTTTGAGTATAGATTACCTGAAGGGTGGTGATTTGATCAAGAATCCCGGGTGATGTTTCATGGCTGGGTGTTTTTGGAATTGGGAGGAGGAGGGGTGGTTTAAAAGGTCTTCATCCTGGATTTAGTTTATGTGTTTTCTGTATTAGTAGTAGTTTAATAAAGTTTTTTTTTCCTTTGTTATTAAGCTTGGGCCTGCTCTGCTCTGTTCCTGATAACATCTCACAGCATTTATTTAGAAAAGGTGCATTTTCATGGGGATGCTGGCATTGCGCCAGTGTCCAACCATGACATAGGGTTCCCTTGGGACTGTCAGGGCAGCACAGGTTTGAGGTGGGGGCAGCTTGGGTCTGCAACACATCCTCGATCGTTCGGAATTTTTGGACGTAGCTGGCCACTGAGGGCCACAGGCCCATGGAAACAAAGATCAGCTTTTTTCCTTTGGAAAGAAAAGGGGTCAGCCCAGGTTCTTAATGTCAGTTTGTAGGGTTCCCTTGGGACTGTCAGGGCAGCACAGGTTTGAGGTGGGGGCAGCTTGGGTCTGCGACACATCCTCGATCGTTCAGATTTTTGGACGTAGCGAGCCACTCAGGGCCACAGGACCATGGAAACAAAGATCAGCTTTTTTCCTTTGGAAAGAAAAGTAGTCAGCCCAGGTTCTTAATGTCAATTTGTAGGGTTCCCTTGGGACTGTCAGGGCAGCACAGGTTTGAGGTGGGGGCAGCTTGGGTCTGCGACACATCCTCGATCGTTTGGATATTTGGAGGTGCCCAGCCCCTGAGGGCCACAGGCCCCTGCAGACAAAAATCAGCCTTTTTCCTGCAAAAGAAAAGTGGTCAGCCCAGGTTCTTAATGTCAGTTTGTAGGGTTCCCTTGGGACTGTCAGGGCAGCACAGGTTTGAGGTGGGGGCAGCTTGGGTCTGTGACACATCCTCGATCGTTCGGATTTTGGGACGTAGCGAGCCACTCAGGGCCACAGGACCATGGAAACAAAGATCAGCTGTTTTCCTTTGGAAAGAAAAGTAGTCAGCCCAGGTTCTTAATGTCAGTTTGTAGGGTTCCCTTGGGACTGTCAGGGCAGCACAGGTTTGAGGTGGGGGCAGCTTGGGTCTGCGACACATCCTCGATCGTTTGGATATTTGGAGGTGCCCAGCCACTGAGGGCCACAGGCCCCTGGAGAAAAAGATCAGCCTTTTTCCTGCAAAAGAAAAGTAGTCAGCCCAGGTTCTTAATGTCAGTTTGTAGGGTTCCCTTGGGACTGTCAAGGCAGCACAGGTTTGAGGTGGGGGCAGCTTGGGTCTGTGACACATCCTCGATCGTTCGGATTTTGGGACGCAGCCGGCTACTGAGGGCCACAGGCCCCTGGAGGCAAGGACCGGCCCTTTTTCCTGGGAAAGAAAAGTGGTCAGCCCAGGTTCTTAATGTCAGTTTGTAGGGTTCCCTTGGGACTGTCAGGGCAGCACAGGTTTGAGGTGGGGGCAGCTTGAGTCTGCAACACATCCTCGATCGTTCGGAAGTTTGGAGGTGTCTGGGGACACAGGGCCACAGGCCCCTAGAGACAAGGACTGACTCTTTTCCCTGGGAAAGAAAAGTGGCCAGCCCAGGTTCTTAATGTCAGTTTGTAGGGTTCCCTTGGGACTGTCAGGGCAGCACAGGTTTGAGGTGGGGGCAGCTTGGGTCTGCGACACATCCTCGATCGTTTGGATTTCTGGAGGTGCCCAGCCACTGAGGGCCACAGGCCCCTGCAGACAAAGATCAGCCTTTTCCCTGGGAAAGAAATGTGGCCAGCCCAGGTTCTTAATGTCAGTTTGTAGGGTTCCCTTGGGACTGTCAGGGCAGCACAGGTTTGAGGTGGGGGCAGCTTGGGTCTGCGACACATCCTCGATCGTTTGGATTTTTAGAGGTGCCCAGCCACTGAGGGCCACAGACCCCTGGAGACAAGGACCGGCCCTTTTTCCTGGGAAAGAAAAGTGGTCAGCCCACGTTCTTAATGTCAGTTTGTAGGGTTCCCTTGGGACTGTCAGGGCAGCACAGGTTTGAGGTGGGGGCAGCTTGGGTCTGCAACACATCCTCGATCGTACGGAATTTTTGGACGTAGCTGGCCACTGAGGGCCACAGGCCCATGGAAACAAAGATCAGCTTTTTTCCTTTGGAAAGAAAAGGGGTCAGCCCAGGTTCTTAATGTCAGTTTGTAGGGTTCCCTTGGGACTGTCAGGGCAGCACAGGTTTGAGGTGGGGGCAGCTTGGGTCTGCGACACATCCTCGATCGTTCAGATTTTTGGACGTAGCGAGCCACTCAGGGCCACAGGACCATGGAAACAAAGATCAGCTTTTTTCCTTTGGAAAGAAAAGTAGTCAGCCCAGGTTCTTAATGTCAGTTTGTAGGGTTCCCTTGGGACTGTCAGGGCAGCACAGGTTTGAGGTGGGGGCAGCTTGGGTCTGCGACACATCCTCGATCGTTTGGATATTTGGAGGTGCCCAGCCACTGAGGGCCACAGGCCCCTGCAGACAAAAATCAGCCTTTTTCCTGCAAAAGAAAAGTAGTCAGCCCAGGTTCTTAATGTCAGTTTGTAGGGTTCCCTTGGGACTGTCAGGGCAGCACAGGTTTGAGGTGGGGGCAGCTTGGGTCTGTGACACATCCTCGATCGTTCGGATTTTGGGACGCAGCCGGCTACTGAGGGCCACAGGCCCCTGGAGGCAAGGACCGGCCCTTTTTCCTGGGAAAGAAAAGTGGTCAGCCCAGGTTCTTAATGTCAGTTTGTAGGGTTCCCTTGGGACTGTCAGGGCAGCACAGGTTTGAGGTGGGGGCAGCTTGAGTCTGCAACACATCCTCGATCGTTCGGAATTTTGGAGGTGTCTGGGGACACAGGGCCACAGGCCCCTAGAGACAAGGACTGACTCTTTTCCCTGGGAAAGAAAAGTGGCCAGCCCAGGTTCTTAATGTCAGTTTGTAGGGTTCCCTTGGGACTGTCAGGGCAGCACAGGTTTGAGGTGGGGGCAGCTTGGGTCTGCGACACATCCTCGATCGTTTGGATTTTTGGAGGTGCCCAGCCACTGAGGGCCACAGGCCCCTGGAGACAAAGATCAGCCTTTTCCCTGGGAAAGAAATCTGGCCAGCCCAGGTTCCTAATGTCAGTTTGTAGGGTTCCCTTGGGACTGTCAGGGCAGCACAGGTTTGAGGTGGGGGCAGCTTGGGTCTGCGACACATCCTCGATCGTTCGGATTTTTGGACGTAGCTGGCCACTGAGGGCCACAGGCCCATGGAAACAAAGATCAGCTTTTTTCCTTTGGAAAGAAAAGTAGTCAGCCCAGGTTCCTGATGTCAGTTTGTAGGGTTCCCTTGGGACTGTCAGGGCAGCACAGGTTTGAGGTGGGGGCAGCTTGGGTCTGCGACACATCCTCGATCGTTTGGATATTTGGAGGTGCCCAGCCACTGAGGGCCACAGGCCCCTGGAGACAAAGATCAGCCTTTTTCCTGGGAAAGAAAAGTAGTCAGCCCAGGTTCTTAATGTCAGTTTGTAGGGTTCCCTTGGGACTGTCAGGGCAGCACAGGTTTGAGGTGGGGGCAGCTTGGGTCTGTGACACATCCTCGATCGTTCGGATTTTGGGATGCAGCTGGCTACTGAGTGACATAGGCTCCTGGAGACAAAGACCGGCCCTTTTCCCTGGAAAAGAAAAGTGGCCAGCCCAGGTTCTTAATGTCAGTTTGTAGGGTTCCCTTGGGACTGTCAGGGCAGCACAGGTTTGAGGTGAGGGCAGCTTGGGTCTGCGACACATCCTTGATCGTTTGGATTTTTGGAGGTCTCCAGCCACTCAGGGCCAGAGGCACCTGGAGAAAAAGATCAGCCTTTTTCCTGCGAAAGAAAAGTAGCCAGCCCAGGTTCCTGATGTCAGTTTGTAGGGTTCCCTTGGGACTGTCAGGGCAGCACAGGTTTGAGGTGGGGGCAGCTTGGGTCTGCGACACATCCTCGATCGTTCGGATTTTTGGACGTAGCCAGCCGCTGAGGGCCACAGGCACCTGGAGAAAAAGATCAGCCTTTTTCCTGGAAAGAAAAGTGGTCAGCCCAGGTTCATAATGTCAGTTTGTAGGGTTCCCTTGGGACTGTCAGGGCAGCACAGGTTTGAGGTGGGGTCAGCTTGGGTCTGCAACACATCCTCGATCGTTCGGATTTTGGGATGCAGCCGGCTACTGAGGGACATATGCTCCTGGAGATAAAGACCGGCCCTTTTCCCTGGAAAAGAAAAGTGGCCAGCCCAGGTTCTTAATGTCAGTTTGTAGGGTTCCCTTGGGACTGTCAGGGCAGCACAGGTGTGAGGTGGGGGCAGCTTGGGTCTGTGACACATCCTCGATCGTTCGGATTTTTGGACATAGCCCGCCACTGAGGGCCACAGGCCCATGGAAACAAAGATCATCTTTTTCCCTGGGAAAGAAAAGTGGTCAGCCCAGGTTCTTAATGTCAGTTTGTAGGGTTCCCTTTGGACTGTCAGCGCGGCACAGGTTTGAGGTGGGGGCAGCTTGGGTCTGCGATACATCCTCGATCGTTCGGATTTTTGGACGTAGCCCGCCACTGAGGGCCACAGGCCCATGGAAACAAAGATCAGCTTTTTTCCTTTGGAAAGAAAAGTTGTCAGCCCAGGTTCCTGATGTCAGTTTGTAGGGTTCCCTTGGGACTGTCAGGGCAGCACAGGTTTGAGGTGGGGGCAGCTTGGGTCTGCGACACATCCTCGATCGTTCGGATTTTTGGACGTAGCCGGCCACTGAGGGCCACAGGCTCCTGGAGAAAAAGATCAGCCTTTTTCCTGGAAAGAAAAGTGGTCAGCCCAGGTTCTTAATGTCAGTTTGTAGGGTTCCCTTGGGACTGTCACAGCAGCACAGGTTTGTGGTGGGGGCAGCTTGGGTCCGCAACACATCCTCGATCGTTTGGATATTTGGAGGTGTCCAGCCACTGAGGGCCACAGGCCCCTGGAGCCAAAGATCAGCCTTTTTCCTGGGAAAGAAAAGTGGCCAGCCCAGGTTCTTAATGTCAGTTTGTAGGGTTCCCTTGGGACTGTCAGGGCAGCACAGGTTTGAGGTGGGGGCAGCTTGGGTCTGTGACACATCCTCGATCGTTCGGATTTTGGGATGCAGCCGGCTACTGAGGGACATAGGCTCCTGGAGACAAAGACCGGCCCTTTTCCCTGGAAAAGAAAAGTGGCCAGCCCAGGTTCTTAATGTCAGTTTGTAGGGTTCCCTTGGGACTGTCAGGGCAGCACAGGTTTGAGGTGAGGGCAGCTTGGGTCTCCGAGACATCGTTGATCGTTTGGATTTTTGGAGGTCTCCCGCCACTCAGGGCCAGAGGCACCTGGAGAAAAAGATCAGCCTTTTTCCTGCGAAAGAAAAGTAGCCAGCCCAGGTTCCTGATGTCAGTTTGTAGGGTTCCCTTGGGACTGTCAGGGCAGCACAGGTTTGAGGTGGGGGCAGCTTGGGTCTGCGACACATCCTCGATCATTCGGATTTTTGGAAGTAGCCGGCCGCTGAGGGCCACAGGCCCCTGGAGAAAATGATCAACCTTTTTCCTGGAAAGAAAAGTGGTCAGCCCAGGTTCTTAATGTCAGTTTGTAGGGTTCCCTTGGGACTGTCAGAGCAGCACAGGTTTGAGGTGGGGGCAGCTTGGGTCCGCAACACATCCTCGATCGTTCGGAATTTTGGAGATGTCCAGCCACTGAGGGCCACAGGCCCCTGGAGCCAAAGATCAGCCTTTTTCCTGGGAAAGAAAAGTGGCCAGCCCAGGTTCTTAATGTCAGTTTGTAGGGTTCCCTTGGGACTGTCAGGGCAGCACAGGTTTGAGGTGGGGGCAGCTTGGGTCTGCGACACATCCTCGATCGTTTGGATATTTGGAGGTGCCCAGCCACTAAGGGCCACAGGCCCCTGGAGACAAAGATCAGCCTTTTTCCTGGGAAAGAAAAGTAGTCAGCCCAGGTTCTTAATGTCAGTTTGTAGGGTTCCCTTGGGACTGTCAGGGCAGCACAGGTTTGAGGTGGGGGCAGCTTGGGTCTGCGACACATCCTCGATCGTTCGGATTTTTGGACGTAGCCCGCCACTGAGGGCCACAGCCCCATGGAAACAAAGATCAGCTTTTTTCCTTTGGAAAGAAAAGTTGTCAGCCCAGGTTCCTGACGTCAGTTTGTAGGGTTCCCTTGGGACTGTCAGGGCAGCACAGGTTTGAGGTGGGGGCAGCTTGGGTCTGCGACACATCCTCGATCGTTCGGATTTTTGGACGTAGCCGGCCCCTGAGGGCCACAGGCCCCTGGAGCCAAAGATCAGCCTTTCTCCTGGGAAAGAAAAGTGGTCAGCCCAGGTTCCTGATGTCAGTTTGTAGGGTTCCCTTGGGACTGTCAGGGCAGCACAGGTTTGAGGTGGGGGCAGCTTGGGTCTGCAACACATCCTCGATCGTTCGGAAATGTGGAGGTGTCTGGGGAACACAGGGCCGCAGGCCCCTGGAGACAAGGACCGGCCCTTTTCCCTGGGAAAGAAAAGTGGTCAGCCCAGGTTCTTAATGTCAGTTTGTAGGGTTCCCTTGGGACTGTCAGGGCAGCACAGGTTTGAGGTGGGGGCAGCTTGGGTCTGCGACACATCCTCGATCGTTCGGATTTTGGGATGCAGCTGGCTACTGAGGGACATAGGATCCTGTAGACAAAGACCGGCCCTTTTCCCTGGGAAAGAAAAGTGGCCAGCCCAGGTTCTTAATGTCAGTTTGTAGGGTTCCCTTGGGACTGTCAGGGCAGCACAGGTTTGAGGTGGAGGCAGCTTGGGTCTGCGACACATCCTCGATCGTTCGGATTTTTGGACGTAGCCGGCCGCTGAGGGCCACAAGCACCTGGAGAAAATGATCAGCCTTTTTCCTGGAAAGAAAAGTGGTCAGCCCAGGTTCTTAATGTCAGTTTGTAGGGTTCCCTTGGGACTGTCAGGGCAGCACAGGTTTGAGGTGAGGGCAGCTTGGGTCTCCGACACATCCTTGATCGTTTGGATTTTTGGAGGTCTCCAGCCACTGAGGGCCAGAGGCACCTGGAGAAAAAGATCAGCCTTTTTCCTGCGAAAGAAAAGTAGCCAGCCCAGGTTCCTGATGTCAGTTTGTAGGGTTCCCTTGGGACTGTCAGGGCAGCACAGGTTTGAGGTGGGGGCAGCTTGGGTCTGTGACACATCCTCGATCGTTCGGATTTTGGGATGCAGCTGGCTACTGAGGGACATAGGCTCCTGGAGACAAAGACCGGCCCTTTTCCCTGGAAAAGAAAAGTGGCCAGCCCAGGTTCTTAATGTCAGTTTGTAGGGTTCCCTTGGGACTGTCAGGGCAGCACAGGTTTGAGGTGAGGGCAGCTTGGGTCTCCGACACATCCTTGATCGTTTGGATTTTTGGAGGTCTCCAGCCACTCAGGGCCAGAGGCACCTGGAGAAAAAGATCAGCCTTTTTCCTGCGAAAGAAAAGTAGCCAGCCCAGGTTCCTGATGTCAGTTTGTAGGGTTCCCTTGGGACTGTCAGGGCAGCACAGGTTTGAGGTGGGGGCAGCTTGGGTCTGCGACACATCCTCGATCGTTCGGATTTTTGGACGTAGCCGGCCACTGAGGGCCACAGGCCCCTGGAGCCAAAGATCAGCGTTTTCCCTGGAAAGAAAAGTAGTCAGCCCAGGTTCTTAATGTCAGTTTGTAGGGTTCCCTTGGGACTGTCAGGGCAGCACAGGTTTGAGGTGACGGCAGCTTGGGTCTGCGACACATCCTCGATCGTTCGGAATTTTGGAGGTGTCTGGGGACACAGGGCCACAGGCCCCTGGAGACAAGGACCAGCCCATTTCCCTGGGAAAGAAAAGTGGCCAGCCCAGGTTCTTAATGTCAGTTTGTAGGGTTCCCTTGGGACTGTCAGGGCAGCACAGGTTTGAGGTGGGGGCAGCTTGGGTCTGTGACACATCCTCGATCGTTCGGATTTTGGGATGCAGCCGGCTACTGAGGGACATAGGCTCCTGGAGACAAAGACCGGCCCTTTTCCCTGGAAAAGAAAATTGGCCAGCCCAGGTTCTTAATGTCAGTTTGTAGGGTTCCCTTGGGACTATCAGGGCAGCACAGGTGTGAGGTGGGGGCAGCTTGGGTCTGTGACACATCCTCGATCGTTCGGATTTTTGGACGTAGCCCGCCACTGAGGGCCACAGGCCCATGGAAACAAAGATCAGCTTTTTTCCTTTGGAAAGAAAAGTGGTCAGCCCAGGTTCCGGATGTCAGTTTGTAGGGTTCCCTCGGGACTGTCAGAGCAGCACAGGTTTGAGGTGGGGGCAGCTTGGGTCCGCGACACATCCTCGATCGTTCGGATTTTTGGACGTAGCCCGCCACTTAGGGCCACAGGCCCATGGAAACAAGCATCAGCTTTTTTCCTTTGGAAAGAAAAGTTATCAGCCCAGGTTCCTGATGTCAGTTTCTAGGGTTCCCTTGGGACTGTCCAGGCAGCACAGGTTTGAGGTGGGGTCAGCTTGGGTCTGCAACACATCCTCGATCGTTCGGATTTTGGGACGCAGCCGGCTACTGAGGTCCAGAGGCACCTGGAGACAAAGACCGGCCCTTTTCGCTGGGAAAGAAAATTGGCCAGCCCAGGTTCTTAATGTCAGTTTGTAAGGTTCCCTTGGGACTGTCAGGGCAGCACAGGTTTGAGGTGGGGGCAGCTTGGGTCCGCAACACATCCTCGATCGTTTGGATTTTTGGAGGTGTCCAGCCACTGAGGGCCACAGGCCCCTGGAGACAAAGATCAGTCTTTTTCCTGCGAAAGAAAAGTGGTCAGCCCAGGTTCTTAATGTCAGTTTGTAGGGTTCCCTTGGGACTGTCAGGGCAGCACAGGTTTGTGGTGGGGGCAGCTTGGGTCCGCAACACATCCTCGATCGTTTGGATATTTGGAGGTGTCCAGCCACTGAGGGCCACAGGCCCCTGGAGCCAAAGATCAGCCTTTTTCCTGGGAAAGAAAAGTGGCCAGCCCAGGTTCTTAATGTCAGTTTGTAGGGTTCCCTTGGGACTGTCAGGGCAGCACAGGTTTGAGGTGGGGGCAGCTTGGGTCTGTGACACATCCTCGATCGTTCGGATTTTGGGATGCAGCCGGCTACTGAGGGACATAGGCTCCTGGAGACAAAGACCGGCCCTTTTCCCTGGAAAAGAAAAGTGGCCAGCCCAGGTTCTTAATGTCAGTTTGTAGGGTTCCCTTGGGACTGTCAGGGCAGCACAGGTTTGAGGTGAGGGCAGCTTGGGTCTCCGACACATCGTTGATCGTTTGGATTTTTGGAGGTCTCCCGCCACTCAGGGCCAGAGGCACCTGGAGAAAAAGATCAGCCTTTTTCCTGCGAAAGAAAAGTAGCCAGCCCAGGTTCCTGATGTCAGTTTGTAGGGTTCCCTTGGGACTGTCAGGGCAGCACAGGTTTGAGGTGGGGGCAGCTTGGGTCTGCGACACATCCTCGATCATTCGGATTTTTGGAAGTAGCCGGCCGCTGAGGGCCACAGGCCCCTGGAGAAAATGATCAACCTTTTTCCTGGAAAGAAAAGTGGTCAGCCCAGGTTCTTAATGTCAGTTTGTAGGGTTCCCTTGGGACTGTCAGAGCAGCACAGGTTTGAGGTGGGGGCAGCTTGGGTCCGCAACACATCCTCGATCGTTCGGAATTTTGGAGATGTCCAGCCACTGAGGGCCACAGGCCCCTGGAGCCAAAGATCAGCCTTTTTCCTGGGAAAGAAAAGTGGCCAGCCCAGGTTCTTAATGTCAGTTTGTAGGGTTCCCTTGGGACTGTCAGGGCAGCACAGGTTTGAGGTGGGGGCAGCTTGGGTCTGCGACACATCCTCGATCGTTTGGATATTTGGAGGTGCCCAGCCACTGAGGGCCACAGGCCCCTGGAGACAAAGATCAGCCTTTTTCCTGGGAAAGAAAAGTAGTCAGCCCAGGTTCTTAATGTCAGTTTGTAGGGTTCCCTTGGGACTGTCAGGGCAGCAGAGGTTTGAGGTGGAGGCAGCTTGGGTCTGCGACACATCCTCGATCGTTCGGATTTTGGGATGCAGCTGGCTACTGAGGGACATAGGCTCCTGGAGACAAAGACCGGCCCTTTTCCCTGGAAAAGAAAAGTGGCCAGCCCAGGTTCTTAATGTCAGTTTGTAGGGTTCCCTTGGGACTGTCAGGGCAGCACAGGTTTGAGGTGAGGGCAGCTTGGGTCTCCGACACATCCTTGATCGTTTGGATTTTTGGAGGTCTCCAGCCACTCAGGGCCAGAGGCACCTGGAGAAAAAGATCAGCCTTTTTCCTGCGAAAGAAAAGTAGCCAGCCCAGGTTCCTGATGTCAGTTTGTAGGGTTCCCTTGGGACTGTCAGGGCAGCACAGGTTTGAGGTGGGGGCAGCTTGGGTCTGTGACACATCCTCGATCGTTCGGATTTTGGGATGCAGCTGGCTACTGAGGGACATAGGCTCCTGGAGACAAAGACCGGCCCTTTTCCCTGGAAAAGAAAAGTGGCCAGCCCAGGTTCTTAATGTCAGTTTGTAGGGTTCCCTTGGGACTGTCAGGGCAGCACAGGTTTGAGGTGAGGGCAGCTTGGGTCTGCGACACATCCTCGATCGTTCGGATTTTTGGACGTAGCCGGCCACTGAGGGCCACAGGCCCCTGGAGCCAAAGGTCAGCGTTTTCCCTGGAAAGAAAAGTAGTCAGCCCAGGTTCTTAATGTCAGTTTGTAGGGTTCCCTTGGGACTGTCAGGGCAGCACAGGTTTGAGGTGACGGCAGCTTGGGTCTGCGACACATCCTCGATCGTTCGGAATTTTGGAGGTGTCTGGGGACACAGGGCCACAGGCCCCTGGAGACAAGGACCAGCCCATTTCCCTGGGAAAGAAAAGTGGCCAGCCCAGGTTCTTAATGTCAGTTTGTAGGGTTCCCTTGGGACTGTCAGGGCAGCACAGGTTTGAGGTGGGGGCAGCTTGGGTCTGCGACACATCCTCGATCGTTCGGATTTTGGGATGCAGCCGGCTACTGAGGGACATAGGCTCCTGGAGATAAAGACCGGCCCTTTTCCCTGGAAAAGAAAAGTGGCCCGCACATGTTCTTAATGTCAGTTTGTAGGGTTCCCTTGGGACTGTCAGGGCAGCACAGGTTTGAGGTGGGGGCAGCTTGGGTCTGTGACACATCCTCGATCGTTCGGATTTTGGGATGCAGCCGGCTACTGAGGGACATAGGCTCCTGGAGACAAAGACCGGCCCTTTTCCCTGGAAAAGAAAATTGGCCAGCCCAGGTTCTTAATGTCAGTTTGTAGGGTTCCCTTGGGACTATCAGGGCAGCACAGGTGTGAGGTGGGGGCAGCTTGGGTCTGTGACACATCCTCGATCGTTCGGATTTTTGGACGTAGCCCGCCACTGAGGGCCACAGGCCCATGGAAACAAAGATCAGCTTTTTTCCTTTGGAAAGAAAAGTGGTCAGCCCAGGTTCCGGATGTCAGTTTGTAGGGTTCCCTCGGGACTGTCAGAGCAGCACAGGTTTGAGGTGGGGGCAGCTTGGGTCCGCGACACATCCTCGATCGTTCGGATTTTTGGACGTAGCCCGCCACTTAGGGCCACAGGCCCATGGAAACAAGCATCAGCTTTTTTCCTTTGGAAAGAAAAGTTATCAGCCCAGGTTCCTGATGTCAGTTTCTAGGGTTCCCTTGGGACTGTCAAGGCAGCACAGGTTTGAGGTGGGGTCAGCTTGGGTCTGCAACACATCCTCGATCGTTCGGATTTTGGGACGCAGCCGGCTACTGAGGTCCAGAGGCACCTGGAGACAAAGACCGGCCCTTTTCGCTGGGAAAGAAAATTGGCCAGCCGAGGTTCTTAATGTCAGTTTGTAAGGTTCCCTTGGGACTGTCAGGGCAGCACAGGTTTGAGGTGGGGGCAGCTTGGGTCCGCAACACATCCTCGATCGTTTGGATTTTTGGAGGTGTCCAGCCACTGAGGGCCACAGGCCCCTGGAGACAAAGATCAGTCTTTTTCCTGCGAAAGAAAAGTGGTCAGCCCAGGTTCTTAATGTCAGTTTGTAGGGTTCCCTTGGGACTGTCAGGGCAGCACAGGTTTGAGGTGGGGGCAGCTTGGGTCCGCAACACATCCTCGATCGTTTGGATATTTGGAGGTGCCCGCCACTGAGGGCCACAGGCCCATGGAAACAAATATCAGCTTTTTTCCTTTGGAAAGAAAAGTGGTCAGCCCAGGTTCTTAATGTCAGTTTGTAGGGTTCCTTGGGACTGTCAGGGCAGCACAGGTTTGTGGTGGGGGCAGCTTGGGTCTGTGACACATCCTCAATCGTTTTGATTTTTGGAGGTGTCCAGCCGCTGAGGGCCATAGGCCCCTGGAGACAAAGATCAGCCTTTTCCCTGGGAAAGAAAAGTGGTCAGCCCAGGTTCTTAATGTCAGTTTGTAGGGTTCCTTTGGGACTGTCAGGGCAGCACAGGTTTGAGGTGGGGGCAGCTTGGGTCTGCGACACATCCTCGATCATTCGGATTTTGGGACGCAGCCGGCTACTGAGGGCCAGAGGCACCTGGAGACAAAGACCGGCCCTTTTCCCTGGGAAAGAAAAGTGGCCAGCCCAGGTTCTTAATGTCAGTTTGTAGGGTTCCCTTGGGACTGTCAGGGCAGCACAGGTTTGAGGTGGGGGCAGCTTGGGTCTGCGACACATCCTCGATCGTTCGGATTTTTGGATGTAGCCGGCCACTGAGGGCCACAGGCCCCTGGAGACAAAGATCAGCCTTTTTCCTGGGAAAGAAAAGTGGTCAGCCCAGGTTCCTGATGTCAGTTTGTAGGGTTCCCTTGGGACTGTCAGGGCAGCACAGGTTTGAGGTGGGGGCAGCTTGGGTCTGCAACACATCCTCGATCGTTCGGAAATTTCGAGGTGTCTGGGGAACATAGGGCCGCAGGCCCCTGGAGACAAGGACCGGCCCTTTTCCCTGGGAAAGAAAAGTGGTCAGCCCAGGTTCTTAATGTCAGTTTGTAGGGTTCCCTTGGGACTGTCAGGGCAGCACAGGTTTGAGGTGGGGGCAGCTTGGGTCTGCGACACATCCTCGATCGTTCGGAATTTTGGAGGTGTCTGGGGACACAGGGCCACAGGCCCCTGGAGACAAGGACCGGCCCTTTTCCCTGGGAAAGAAAAGTGGCCAGCCCAGGTTCTTAATGTCAGTTTGTAGGGTTCCCTTGGGACTGTCAGGGCAGCACAGGTTTGAGGTGGGGGCAGCTTGGGTCTGCGACACATCCTCGATCGTTCGGATTTTTGGACGTAGCTGGCCACTGAGGGCCACAGGCCCCTGGAGAAAATGATCAGCCTTTTTCCTGGAAAGAAAAGTGGTCAGCCCAGGTTCTTAATGTCAGTTTGTAGGGTTCCCTTGGGACTGTCAGGGCAGCACAGGTTAGAGGTGACGGCAGCTTGGGTCTGCAACACATCCTCGATCGTTCGGAATTTTGGAGGTGTCTGGGGACACAGGGAAACAGACCCCTGGAGACACGGACCGGCCCTTTTCCCTGGGAAAGAAAAGTGGCCAGCCCAGGTTCTTAATGTCAGTTTGTAGGGTTCCCTTGGGACTGTCAGGGCAGCACAGGTTTGAGGTGGGGGCAGCTTGGGTCTGTGACACATCCTCGATCGTTCGGATTTTGGGACGCAGCCGGCTACTGAGGGCCACAGGCCCCTGGAGGCAAGGACCGGCCCTTTTTCCTGGGAAAGAAAAGTGGTCAGCCCAGGTTCTTAATGTCAGTTTGTAGGGTTCCCTTGGGACTGTCAGGGCAGCACAGGTTTGAGGTGGGGGCAGCTTGAGTCTGCAACACATCCTCGATCGTTCGGAATTTTGGAGGTGTCTGGGGACACAGGGCCACAGGCCCCTAGAGACAAGGACTGACTCTTTTCCCTGGGAAAGAAAAGTGGCCAGCCCAGGTTCTTAATGTCAGTTTGTAGGGTTCCCTTGGGACTGTCAGGGCAGCACAGGTTTGAGGTGGGGGCAGCTTGGGTCTGCGACACATCCTCGATCGTTTGGATTTTTGGAGGGCCACTGAGGGCCACAGGCCCCTGGAGACAATGATCAGCCTTTTCCCTGGGAAAGAAATGTGGCCAGCCCAGGTTCCTAATGTCAGTTTGTAGGGTTCCCTTGGGACTGTCAGGGCAGCACAGGTTTGAGGTGGGGGCAGCTTGGGTCTGCGACACATCCTCGATCGTTCGGATTTTTGGACGTAGCTGGCCACTGAGGGCCACAGGCCCATGGAAACAAAGATCAGCTTTTTTCCTTTGGAAAGAAAAGTAGTCAGCCCAGGTTCCTGATGTCAGTTTGTAGGGTTCCCTTGGGACTGTCAGGGCAGCACAGGTTTGAGGTGGGGGCAGCTTGGGTCTGCGACACATCCTCGATCGTTTGGATATTTGGAGGTGCCCAGCCACTGAGGGCCACAGGCCCCTGGAGACAAAGATCAGCCTTTTTCCTGGGAAAGAAAAGTAGTCAGCCCAGGTTCTTAATGTCAGTTTGTAGGGTTCCCTTGGGACTGTCAGGGCAGCACAGGTTTGAGGTGGGGGCAGCTTGGGTCTGTGACACATCCTCGATCGTTCGGATTTTGGGATGCAGCTGGCTACTGAGTGACATAGGCTCCTGGAGACAAAGACCGGCCCTTTTCCCTGGAAAAGAAACGTGGCCAGCCCAGGTTCTTAATGTCAGTTTGTAGGGTTCCCTTGGGACTGTCAGGGCAGCACAGGTTTGAGGTGGGGGCAGCTTGGGTCTGCGACACATCCTTGATCGTTTGGATTTTTGGAGGTCTCCAGCCACTCAGGGCCAGAGGCACCTGGAGAAAAAGATCAGCCTTTTTCCTGCGAAAGAAAAGTAGCCAGCCCAGGTTCCTGATGTCAGTTTGTAGGGTTCCCTTGGGACTGTCAGGGCAGCACAGGTTTGAGGTGGGGGCAGCTTGGGTCTGCGACACATCCTCGATCGTTCGGATTTTTGGACGTAGCCGGCCGCTGAGGGCCACAGGCACCTGGAGAAAAAGATCAGCCTTTTTCCTGGAAAGAAAAGTGGTCAGCCCAGGTTCATAATGTCAGTTTGTAGGGTTCCCTTGGGACTGTCAGGGCAGCACAGGTTTGAGGTGGGGTCAGCTTGGGTCTGCAACACATCCTCGATCGTTCGGATTTTGGGATGCAGCCGGCTACTGAGGGACATATGCTCCTGGAGATAAAGACCGGCCCTTTTCCCTGGAAAAGAAAAGTGGCCAGCCCAGGTTCTTAATGTCAGTTTGTAGGGTTCCCTTGGGACTGTCAGGGCAGCACAGGTGTGAGGTGGGGGCAGCTTGGGTCTGTGACACATCCTCGATCGTTCGGATTTTTGGACATAGCCCGCCACTGAGGGCCACAGGCCCATGGAAACAAAGATCATCTTTTTCCCTGGGAAAGAAAAGTGGTCAGCCCAGGTTCTTAATGTCAGTTTGTAGGGTTCCCTTGGGACTGTCAGGGCGGCACAGGTTTGAGGTGGGGGCAGCTTGGGTCTGCGATACATCCTCCATCGTTCGGATTTTTGGACGTAGCCCGCCACTGAGGGCCACAGGCCCATGGAAACAAAGATCAGCTTTTTTCCTTTGGAAAGAAAAGTTGTCAGCCCAGGTTCCTGATGTCAGTTTGTAGGGTTCCCTTGGGACTGTCAGGGCAGCACAGGTTTGAGGTGGGGGCAGCTTGGGTCTGCGACACATCCTCGATCGTTCGGATTTTTGGACGTAGCCGGCCACTGAGGGCCACAGGCTCCTGGAGAAAAAGATCAGCCTTTTTCCTGGAAAGAAAAGTGGTCAGCCCAGGTTCTTAATGTCAGTTTGTAGGGTTCCCTTGGGACTGTCAGAGCAGCACAGGTTTGTGGTGGGGGCAGCTTGGGTCCGCAACACATCCTCGATCGTTTGGATATTTGGAGGTGTCCAGCCACTGAGGGCCACAGGCCCCTGGAGCCAAAGATCAGCCTTTTTCCTGGGAAAGAAAAGTGGCCAGCCCAGGTTCTTAATGTCAGTTTGTAGGGTTCCCTTGGGACTGTCAGGGCAGCACAGGTTTGAGGTGGGGGCAGCTTGGGTCTGTGACACATCCTCGATCGTTCGGATTTTGGGATGCAGCCGGCTACTGAGGGACATAGGCTCCTGGAGACAAAGACCGGCCCTTTTCCCTGGAAAAGAAAAGTGGCCAGCCCAGGTTCTTAATGTCAGTTTGTAGGGTTCCCTTGGGACTGTCAGGGCAGCACAGGTTTGAGGTGAGGGCAGCTTGGGTCTCCGACACATCGTTGATCGTTTGGATTTTTGGAGGTCTCCCGCCACTCAGGGCCAGAGGCACCTGGAGAAAAAGATCAGCCTTTTTCCTGCGAAAGAAAAGTAGCCAGCCCAGGTTCCTGATGTCAGTTTGTAGGGTTCCCTTGGGACTGTCAGGGCAGCACAGGTTTGAGGTGGGGGCAGCTTGGGTCTGCGACACATCCTCGATCATTCGGATTTTTGGAAGTAGCCGGCCGCTGAGGGCCACAGGCCCCTGGAGAAAATGATCAACCTTTTTCCTGGAAAGAAAAGTGGTCAGCCCAGGTTCTTAATGTCAGTTTGTAGGGTTCCCTTGGGACTGTCAGAGCAGCACAGGTTTGAGGTGGGGGCAGCTTGGGTCCGCAACACATCCTCGATCGTTCGGAATTTTGGAGATGTCCAGCCACTGAGGGCCACAGGCCCCTGGAGCCAAAGATCAGCCTTTTTCCTGGGAAAGAAAAGTGGCCAGCCCAGGTTCTTAATGTCAGTTTGTAGGGTTCCCTTGGGACTGTCAGGGCAGCACAGGTTTGAGGTGGGGGCAGCTTGGGTCTGCGACACATCCTCGATCGTTTGGATATTTGGAGGTGCCCAGCCACTGAGGGCCACAGGCCCCTGGAGACAAAGATCAGCCTTTTTCCTGGGAAAGAAAAGTAGTCAGCCCAGGTTCTTAATGTCAGTTTGTAGGGTTCCCTTGGGACTGTCAGGGCAGCACAGGTTTGAGGTGGGGGCAGCTTGGGTCTGCGACACATCCTCGATCGTTCGGATTTTGGGATGCAGCTGGCTACTGAGGGACATAGGCTCCTGGAGACAAAGACCGGCCCTTTTCCCTGGAAAAGAAAAGTGGCCAGCCCAGGTTCTTAATGTCAGTTTGTAGGGTTCCCTTGGGACTGTCAGGGCAGCACAGGTTTGAGGTGAGGGCAGCTTGGGTCTCCGACACATCCTTGATCGTTTGGATTTTTGGAGGTCTCCAGCCACTCAGGGCCAGAGGCACCTGGAGAAAAAGATCAGCCTTTTTCCTGCGAAAGAAAAGTAGCCAGCCCAGGTTCCTGATGTCAGTTTGTAGGGTTCCCTTGGGACTGTCAGGGCAGCACAGGTTTGAGGTGGGGGCAGCTTGGGTCTGTGACACATCCTCGATCGTTCGGATTTTGGGATGCAGCTGGCTACTGAGGGACATAGGCTCCTGGAGACAAAGACCGGCCCTTTTCCCTGGAAAAGAAAAGTGGCCAGCCCAGGTTCTTAATGTCAGTTTGTAGGGTTCCCTTGGGACTGTCAGGGCAGCACAGGTTTGAGGTGAGGGCAGCTTGGGTCTGCGACACATCCTCGATCGTTCGGATTTTTGGACGTAGCCGGCCACTGAGGGCCACAGGCCCCTGGAGCCAAAGATCAGCGTTTTCCCTGGAAAGAAAAGTAGTCAGCCCAGGTTCTTAATGTCAGTTTGTAGGGTTCCCTTGGGACTGTCAGGGCAGCACAGGTTTGAGGTGACGGCAGCTTGGGTCTGCGACACATCCTCGATCGTTCGGAATTTTGGAGGTGTCTGGGGACACAGGGCCACAGGCCCCTGGAGACAAGGACCAGCCCATTTCCCTGGGAAAGAAAAGTGGCCAGCCCAGGTTCTTAATGTCAGTTTGTAGGGTTCCCTTGGGACTGTCAGGGCAGCACAGGTTTGAGGTGGGGGCAGCTTGGGTCTGCGACACATCCTCGATCGTTCGGATTTTGGGATGCAGCCGGCTACTGAGGGACATAGGCTCCTGGAGATAAAGACCGGCCCTTTTCCCTGGAAAAGAAAAGTGGCCCGCACATGTTCTTAATGTCAGTTTGTAGGGTTCCCTTGGGACTGTCAGGGCAGCACAGGTTTGAGGTGGGGGCAGCTTGGGTCTGTGACACATCCTCGATCGTTCGGATTTTGGGATGCAGCCGGCTACTGAGGGACATAGGCTCCTGGAGACAAAGACCGGCCCTTTTCCCTGGAAAAGAAAATTGGCCAGCCCAGGTTCTTAATGTCAGTTTGTAGGGTTCCCTTGGGACTATCAGGGCAGCACAGGTGTGACGTGGGGGCAGCTTGGGTCTGTGACACATCCTCGATCGTTCGGATTTTTGGACGTAGCCCGCCACTGAGGGCCACAGGCCCATGGAAACAAAGATCAGCTTTTTTCCTTTGGAAAGAAAAGTGGTCAGCCCAGGTTCCGGATGTCAGTTTGTAGGGTTCCCTCGGGACTGTCAGAGCAGCACAGGTTTGAGGTGGGGGCAGCTTGGGTCCGCGACACATCCTCGATCGTTCGGATTTTTGGACGTAGCCCGCCACTTAGGGCCACAGGCCCATGGAAACAAGCATCAGCTTTTTTCCTTTGGAAAGAAAAGTTATCAGCCCAGGTTCCTGATGTCAGTTTCTAGGGTTCCCTTGGGACTGTCAAGGCAGCACAGGTTTGAGGTGGGGTCAGCTTGGGTCTGCAA
Organism: Vidua macroura; assembly: GCF_024509145.1. Lineage (NCBI taxonomy): Eukaryota > Metazoa > Chordata > Aves > Passeriformes > Viduidae > Vidua > Vidua macroura. Next base: position 11,545,021 of record NC_071590.1, on the reverse strand, counting down.
CACATCCTCGATCGTTCGGATTTTGGGACGCAGCCGGCTACTGAGGTCCAGAGGCACCTGGAGACAAAGACCGGCCCTTTTCGCTGGGAAAGAAAATTGGCCAGCCGAGGTTCTTAATGTCAGTTTGTAAGGTTCCCTTGGGACTGTCAGGGCAGCACAGGTTTGAGGTGGGGGCAGCTTGGGTCCGCAACACATCCTCGATCGTTTGGATTTTTGGAGGTGTCCAGCCACTGAGGGCCACAGGCCCCTGGAGACAAAGATCAGTCTTTTTCCTGCGAAAGAAAAGTGGTCAGCCCAGGTTCTTAATGTCAGTTTGTAGGGTTCCCTTGGGACTGTCAGGGCAGCACAGGTTTGAGGTGGGGGCAGCTTGGGTCCGCAACACATCCTCGATCGTTTGGATATTTGGAGGTGCCCGCCACTGAGGGCCACAGGCCCATGGAAACAAATATCAGCTTTTTTCCTTTGGAAAGAAAAGTGGTCAGCCCAGGTTCTTAATGTCAGTTTGTAGGGTTCCTTGGGACTGTCAGGGCAGCACAGGTTTGTGGTGGGGGCAGCTTGGGTCTGTGACACATCCTCAATCGTTTTGATTTTTGGAGGTGTCCAGCCGCTGAGGGCCATAGGCCCCTGGAGACAAAGATCAGCCTTTTCCCTGGGAAAGAAAAGTGGTCAGCCCAGGTTCTTAATGTCAGTTTGTAGGGTTCCTTTGGGACTGTCAGGGCAGCACAGGTTTGAGGTGGGGGCAGCTTGGGTCTGTGACACATCCTCGATCGTTCGGATTTTGGGATGCAGCTGGCTACTGAGGGACATAGGCTCCTGGAGACAAAGACCGGCCCTTTTCCCTGGAAAAGAAAAGTGGCCAGCCCAGGTTCTTAATGTCAGTTTGTAGGGTTCCCTTGGGACTGTCAGGGCAGCACAGGTTTGAGGTGAGGGCAGCTTGGGTCTCCGACACATCCTTGATCGTTTGGATTTTTGGAGGTCTCCAGCCACTCAGGGCCAGAGGCACCTGGAGAAAAAGATCAGCCTTTTTCCTGCGAAAGAAAAGTAGCCAGCCCAGGTTCCTGATGTCAGTTTGTAGGGTTCCCTTGGGACTGTCAGGGCAGCACAGGTTTGAGGTGGGGGCAGCTTGGGTCTGTGACACATCCTCGATCGTTCGGATTTTGGGATGCAGCTGGCTACTGAGGGACATAGGCTCCTGGAGACAAAGACCGGCCCTTTTCCCTGGAAAAGAAAAGTGGCCAGCCCAGGTTCTTAATGTCAGTTTGTAGGGTTCCCTTGGGACTGTCAGGGCAGCACAGGTTTGAGGTGAGGGCAGCTTGGGTCTGCGACACATCCTCGATCGTTCGGATTTTTGGACGTAGCCGGCCACTGAGGGCCACAGGCCCCTGGAGCCAAAGATCAGCGTTTTCCCTGGAAAGAAAAGTAGTCAGCCCAGGTTCTTAATGTCAGTTTGTAGGGTTCCCTTGGGACTGTCAGGGCAGCACAGGTTTGAGGTGACGGCAGCTTGGGTCTGCGACACATCCTCGATCGTTCGGAATTTTGGAGGTGTCTGGGGACACAGGGCCACAGGCCCCTGGAGACAAGGACCAGCCCATTTCCCTGGGAAAGAAAAGTGGCCAGCCCAGGTTCTTAATGTCAGTTTGTAGGGTTCCCTTGGGACTGTCAGGGCAGCACAGGTTTGAGGTGGGGGCAGCTTGGGTCTGCGACACATCCTCGATCGTTCGGATTTTGGGATGCAGCCGGCTACTGAGGGACATAGGCTCCTGGAGATAAAGACCGGCCCTTTTCCCTGGAAAAGAAAAGTGGCCCGCACATGTTCTTAATGTCAGTTTGTAGGGTTCCCTTGGGACTGTCAGGGCAGCACAGGTTTGAGGTGGGGGCAGCTTGGGTCTGTGACACATCCTCGATCGTTCGGATTTTGGGATGCAGCCGGCTACTGAGGGACATAGGCTCCTGGAGACAAAGACCGGCCCTTTTCCCTGGAAAAGAAAATTGGCCAGCCCAGGTTCTTAATGTCAGTTTGTAGGGTTCCCTTGGGACTATCAGGGCAGCACAGGTGTGACGTGGGGGCAGCTTGGGTCTGTGACACATCCTCGATCGTTCGGATTTTTGGACGTAGCCCGCCACTGAGGGCCACAGGCCCATGGAAACAAAGATCAGCTTTTTTCCTTTGGAAAGAAAAGTGGTCAGCCCAGGTTCCGGATGTCAGTTTGTAGGGTTCCCTCGGGACTGTCAGAGCAGCACAGGTTTGAGGTGGGGGCAGCTTGGGTCCGCGACACATCCTCGATCGTTCGGATTTTTGGACGTAGCCCGCCACTTAGGGCCACAGGCCCATGGAAACAAGCATCAGCTTTTTTCCTTTGGAAAGAAAAGTTATCAGCCCAGGTTCCTGATGTCAGTTTCTAGGGTTCCCTTGGGACTGTCAAGGCAGCACAGGTTTGAGGTGGGGTCAGCTTGGGTCTGCAACACATCCTCGATCGTTCGGATTTTGGGACGCAGCCGGCTACTGAGGTCCAGAGGCACCTGGAGACAAAGACCGGCCCTTTTCGCTGGGAAAGAAAATTGGCCAGCCGAGGTTCTTAATGTCAGTTTGTAAGGTTCCCTTGGGACTGTCAGGGCAGCACAGGTTTGAGGTGGGGGCAGCTTGGGTCCGCAACACATCCTCGATCGTTTGGATTTTTGGAGGTGTCCAGCCACTGAGGGCCACAGGCCCCTGGAGACAAAGATCAGTCTTTTTCCTGCGAAAGAAAAGTGGTCAGCCCAGGTTCTTAATGTCAGTTTGTAGGGTTCCCTTGGGACTGTCAGGGCAGCACAGGTTTGAGGTGGGGGCAGCTTGGGTCCGCAACACATCCTCGATCGTTTGGATATTTGGAGGTGCCCGCCACTGAGGGCCACAGGCCCATGGAAACAAATATCAGCTTTTTTCCTTTGGAAAGAAAAGTGGTCAGCCCAGGTTCTTAATGTCAGTTTGTAGGGTTCCTTGGGACTGTCAGGGCAGCACAGGTTTGTGGTGGGGGCAGCTTGGGTCTGTGACACATCCTCAATCGTTTTGATTTTTGGAGGTGTCCAGCCGCTGAGGGCCATAGGCCCCTGGAGACAAAGATCAGCCTTTTCCCTGGGAAAGAAAAGTGGTCAGCCCAGGTTCTTAATGTCAGTTTGTAGGGTTCCTTTGGGACTGTCAGGGCAGCACAGGTTTGAGGTGGGGGCAGCTTGGGTCTGCGACACATCCTCGATCATTCGGATTTTGGGACGCAGCCGGCTACTGAGGGCCAGAGGCACCTGGAGACAAAGACCGGCCCTTTTCCCTGGGAAAGAAAAGTGGCCAGCCCAGGTTCTTAATGTCAGTTTGTAGGGTTCCCTTGGGACTGTCAGGGCAGCACAGGTTTGAGGTGGGGGCAGCTTGGGTCTGCGACACATCCTCGATCGTTCGGATTTTTGGATGTAGCCGGCCACTGAGGGCCACAGGCCCCTGGAGACAAAGATCAGCCTTTTTCCTGGGAAAGAAAAGTGGTCAGCCCAGGTTCCTGATGTCAGTTTGTAGGGTTCCCTTGGGACTGTCAGGGCAGCACAGGTTTGAGGTGGGGGCAGCTTGGGTCTGCAACACATCCTCGATCGTTCGGAAATTTCGAGGTGTCTGGGGAACATAGGGCCGCAGGCCCCTGGAGACAAGGACCGGCCCTTTTCCCTGGGAAAGAAAAGTGGTCAGCCCAGGTTCTTAATGTCAGTTTGTAGGGTTCCCTTGGGACTGTCAGGGCAGCACAGGTTTGAGGTGGGGGCAGCTTGGGTCTGCGACACATCCTCGATCGTTCGGAATTTTGGAGGTGTCTGGGGACACAGGGCCACAGGCCCCTGGAGACAAGGACCGGCCCTTTTCCCTGGAAAAGAAACGTGGCCAGCCCAGGTTCTTAATGTCAGTTTGTAGGGTTCCCTTGGGACTGTCAGGGCAGCACAGGTTTGAGGTGGGGGCAGCTTGGGTCTGCGACACATCCTCGATCGTTCGGATTTTTGGACGTAGCCGGCCACTGAGGGCCACAGGCACCTGGAGAAAAAGATCAGCTTTTTCCTGGAAAGAAAAGTGGCCAGCCCAGGTTCTTAATGTCAGTTTGTAGGGTTCCCTTGGGACTGTCAGGGCAGCACAGGTGTGAGGTGGGGGCCGCTTGGGTCTGTGACACATCCTCGATCGTTCGGATTTTTGGCCGTAGCCCGCCACTGAGGGCCACAGGCCCATGGAAACAAAGATCAGCTTTTTCCCTGGGAAAGAAAAGTGGTCAGCCCAGGTTCTTAATGTCAGTTTGTAGGGTTCCCTTGGGACTGTCAGGGCGGCACAGGTTTGAGGTGAGGGCAGCTTGGGTCTGCGACACATCCTCGATCGTTCGGATTTTTGGACGTAGCCCGCCACTGAGGGCCACAGCCCCATGGAAACAAAGATCAGCTTTTTTCCTTTGGAAAGAAAAGTTGTCAGCCCAGGTTCCTGACGTCAGTTTGTAGGGTTCCCTTGGGACTGTCAGGGCAGCACAGGTTTGAGGTGGGGGCAGCTTGGGTCTGCGACACATCCTCGATCGTTCGGATTTTTGGACGTAGCCGGCCCCTGAGGGCCACAGGCCCCTGGAGCCAAAGATCAGCCTTTCTCCTGGGAAAGAAAAGTGGTCAGCCCAGGTTCCTGATGTCAGTTTGTAGGGTTCCCTTGGGACTGTCAGGGCAGCACAGGTTTGAGGTGGGGGCAGCTTGGGTCTGCAACACATCCTCGATCGTTCGGAAATGTGGAGGTGTCTGGGGAACACAGGGCCGCAGGCCCCTGGAGACAAGGACCGGCCCTTTTCCCTGGGAAAGAAAAGTGGTCAGCCCAGGTTCTTAATGTCAGTTTGTAGGGTTCCCTTGGGACTGTCAGGGCAGCACAGGTTTGAGGTGGGGGCAGCTTGGGTCTGCGACACATCCTCGATCGTTCGGATTTTGGGATGCAGCTGGCTACTGAGGGACATAGGATCCTGTAGACAAAGACCGGCCCTTTTCCCTGGGAAAGAAAAGTGGCCAGCCCAGGTTCTTAATGTCAGTTTGTAGGGTTCCCTTGGGACTGTCAGGGCAGCACAGGTTTTAGGTGATGGCAGCTTGGGTCTGCAACACATCCTCGATCGTTCGGATTTTTGGAGGTGTCTGGGGACACAGGGCCACAGGCCCCTGGAGACAAGGACCAGCCCATTTCCCTGGGAAAGAAAAGTGGCCAGCCCAGGTTCTTAATGTCAGTTTGTAGGGTTCCCTTGGGACTGTCATGGCAGCACAGGTTTGAGGTGGGGTCAGCTTGGGTCTGCAACACATCCTCGATCGTTCGGATTTTGGGATGCAGCCGGCTACTGAGGGACATAGGCTCCTGGAGATAAAGGCCGGCCCTTTTCCCTGGAAAAGAAAAGTGGCCCGCACATGTTCTTAATGTCAGTTTGTAGGGTTCCCTTGGGACTGTCAGGGCAGCACAGGTTTGAGGTGGGGGCAGCTTGGGTCTGTGACACATCCTCGATCGTTCGGATTTTGGGATGCAGCCGGCTACTGAGGGACATAGGCTCCTGGAGACAAAGACCGGCCCTTTTCCCTGGAAAAGAAAATTGGCCAGCCCAGGTTCTTAATGTCAGTTTGTAGGGTTCCCTTGGGACTATCAGGGCAGCACAGGTGTGAGGTGGGGGCAGCTTGGGTCTGTGACACATCCTCGATCGTTCGGATTTTTGGACGTAGGCCGCCACTGAGGGCCACAGGGCATGGAAACAAAGATCAGCTTTTTTCCTTTGGAAAGAAAATTGGCCAGCCCAGGTTCCTGATGTCAGTTTGTAGGGTTCCCTCGGGACTGTCAGGGCAGCACAGGTTTGAGGTGGGGGCAGCTTGGGTCTGCGACACATCCTCGATCGTTCGGATTTTTGGACGTAGCCGGCCACTGAGGGCCACAGGCACCTGGAGACAAAGATCAGCCTTTTTCCTGGAAAAGAAAAGTGGTCAGCCCAGGTTCTTAATGTCAGTTTGTAGGGTTCCCTTGGGACTGTCAGGGCAGCACAGGTTTGAGGTGGGGGCAGCTTGGGTCTGCGACACATCCTCGATCGTTCGGATTTTGGGATGCAGCTGGCTACTGAGGGACATAGGATCCTGTAGACAAAGACCGGCCCTTTTCCCTGGGAAAGAAAAGTGGCCAGCCCAGGTTCTTAATGTCAGTTTGTAGGGTTCCCTTGGGACTGTCAGGGCAGCACAGGTTTGAGGTGGAGGCAGCTTGGGTCTGCGACACATCCTCGATCGTTCGGATTTTTGGACGTAGCCTGCCACTGAGGGCCACAGGCCCATGGAAACAAAGATCAGCTTTTTTCCTTTGGAAAGAAAAGTGGTCAGCCCAGGTTCCTGATGTCAGTTTGTAGGGTTCCCTTGGGACTGTCAGAGCAGCACAGGTTTAAGGTGGGGGCAGCTTGGGTCTGCGACACATCCTCGATCGTTCGGATTTTTGGACGTAGCCGGCCACTGTGGGCCACAGGCCCATGGAAACAAAGATCAGCCCATTTCCCTGGGAAAGAAAAGTGGTCAGCCCGGGTTCTTAATGTCAGTTTGTAGGGTTCCCTTGGGACTGTCAGGGCAGCACAGGTGTGAGGTGGGGGCAGCTTGGGTCTGTGACACATCCTCGATCGTTCGGATTTTTGGACGTAGCCCGCCACTGAGGGCCACAGGCCCATGGAAACAAAGATCAGCTTTTTTCCTTTGGAAAGAAAAGTGGTCAGCCCAGATTCCTGATGTCAGTTTGTAGGGTTCCCTTGGGACTGTCAGAGCAGCACAGGTTTGAGGTGGGGGCAGCTTGGGTCTGCGACACATCCTCGATCGTTCGGATTTTTGGACGTGGCCGGCCACTGCGGGCCACAGGCCCATGAAAACAAAGATCAGCTTTTTCCCTGGGAAAGAAAAGTGGTCAGCCCAGGTTCTTAATGTCAGTTTGTAGGGTTCCCTTGGGACTGTCAGGGCGGCACAGGTTTGAGGTGGGGGCAGCTTGGGTCTGCGACACATCCTCGATCGTTCGGATTTTGGGACGCAGCCGGCTACTGAGGGCCAGAGGCACCTGGAGACAATGACCGGCCCTTTTCCCTGGGAAAGAAAAGTGGCCAGCCCAGGTTCTTAATGTCAGTTTGTAGGGTTCCCTTGGGACTGTCAGGGCAGCACAGGTTTGAGGTGGGGGCAGCTTGGGTCTGCAACACATCCTCGATCGTTCGGATGTTTGGATGTAGCCGGCCACTGAGGGCCACAGGCCCCTGGAGACAAAGATCAGCCTTTTTCCTGGGAAAAAAAAATAGTCAGCCCAGGTTCCTGATGTCAGTTTGTAGGGTTCCCTTGGGACTGTCAGGGCAGCACAGGTTTGAGCTGGGGGCAGCTTGGGTCTGCAACACATCCTCGATCGTTCGGAAATTTGGACGTGTCTGGGGAACACAGGGCCGCAGGCCCCTGGAGACAAGGACCGGCCCTTTTCCCTGGGAAAGAAAAGTGGCCAGCCCAGGTTCTTAATGTCAGTTTGTAGGGGTCCCTTGGGACTGTCAGGGCAGCACAGGTTTGAGGTGGGGGCAGCTTGGGTCTGCAACACATCCTCGATCGTTCGGATTTTTGGACGTAGCCGGCCACTGAAGGCCACAGACCCCTGGAGACAAAGATCGGCCTTTTTCCTGGGAAAGAAAAGTGGTCAGCCCAGGTTCTTAATGTCAGTTTGTAGGGTTCCCTTGGGACTGTCAGGGCAGCACAGGTTTGAGGTGGGGGCAGCTTGGGTCTGCAACACATCCTCGATCGTTCGGAATTTTGGAGGTGTCTGGGGACACAGGGCCACAGGCCCCTGTAGACAAGGACCGACCCTTTTCCCTGGGAAAGAAAAGTGGCCAGCCCAGTTTCTTAATGTCAGTTTGTAGGGTTCCCTTGGGACTGTCAGGGCAGCACAGGTTTGAGGTGGGGGCAGCTTGGGTCTGCAACACATCCTCGATCGTTCGGAATTTTGGAGGTGTCTGGGGACACAGGGAAACAGGCCCCTGGAGACACGGACCGGCCCTTTTCCCTGGGAAAGAAAAGTGGCCAGCCCAGGTTCTTAATGTCAGTTTGTAGGGTTCCCTTGGGACTGTCAGGGCAGCACAGGTTTGAGGTGGGGGCAGCTTGGGTCCGCAAAACATCCTCGATCGTTTGGATATTTGGAGGTGTCCAGCCACTGAGGGCCACAGGCCCCTGGAGCCAAAAATCAGCCTTTTTCCTGCAAAAGAAAAGTGGCCAGCCCAGGTTCTTAATGTCAGTTTGTAGGATTCCCTTGGGACTGTCAGGGCAGCACAGGTTTGAGGTGGGGGCAGCTTGGGTCTGCGACACATCCTCGATCGTTCGGATTTTGGGACGCAGCCGGCTACTGAGGAACATAGGCTCCTGGAGACAAAGACCGGCCCTTTTCCCTGGGAAATAAATGTGGCCAGCCCAGGTTCTTAATGTCAGTTTGTAGGGGTCCCTTGGGACTGTCAGGGCAGCACAGGTTTGAGGTGGGGGCAGCTTGGGTCCGCAACAGATCCTCGATCGTTCGGATTTTTGGACGTAGCCGGCCACTGAGGGCCACAGGCCCCTGGAGAAAAAGATCAGCCTTTTTCCTGGAAAGAAAAGTGGTCAGCCCAGGTTCTTAATGTCAGTTTGTAGGGTTCCCTTGGGACTGTCAGGGCAGCACAGGTTTGAGGTGGGGTCAGCTTGGGTCTGCAACACATCCTCGATCGTTCGGAATTTTGGAGGTGTCTGGGGACACAGGGCCACAGGCCCCTGGAGACAAGGACCGACCCTTTTCCCTGGGAAAGAAAAGTGGCCAGCCCAGGTTCTTAATGTCAGTTTGTAGGGTTCCCTTGGGACTGTCAGGGCAGCACAGGTTTGAGGTGGGGGCAGCTTGGGTCTGCGACACATCCTCGATCGTTTGGATTTTTGGAGGTCTCCAGCCACTCAGGGCCAGAGGCACCTGGAGACAAAGATCAGCCTTTTTCCTGGGAAAGAAAAGTAGCCAGCCCGGGTTCCTGATGTCAGTTTGTAGGGTTCCCTTGGGACTGTCAGGGCAGCACAGGTTTGAGCTGGGGGCAGCTTGGGTCTGCAACACATCCTCGATCGTTCGGAATTTTGGAGGTGTTTGGGGTCACAGGGCCACAGGCCCCTGGAGACAAGGACCGGCCCTTTTCCCTGGGAAAGAAAAGTGGCCAGCCCAGGTTCTTAATGTCAGTTTGTAGGGTTCCCTTGGGACTGTCAGGGCAGCACAGGTTTGAGGTGGGGTCAGCTTGGGTCTGCAAAATATCCTCGATCGTTCGGATTTTGGGATGCTGCTGGCCACTGAGGGACATAGGCTCCTGGAGACAAAGACCGGCCCTTTTCCCTGGAAAAGAAAATTGGCCAGCCCAGATTCTTAATGTCAGTTTGTAGGGTTCCCTTGGGACTGTCAGGGCAGCACAGGTTTGAGGTGGGGGCAGCTTGGGTCTGTGACACATCCTCGATCGTTCGGATTTTTGGACGTAGTCCGCCCCTGAGGGCCACAGGCCCATGGAAACAAAGATCAGCTTTTTTCCTTTGGAAAGAAAAGTGGTCAGCCCAGGTTCCTGATGTCAGTTTGTAGGGTTCCCTTGGGACTGTCAGAGCAGCACAGGTTTGAGGTGGGGGCAGCTTGGGTCTGCGACACATCCTCGATCGTTCGGATTTTTGGACGTAGCCCGCCACTGAGGGACACAGGCCCATGGACACAAAGATCAGCCCATTTCCCTGGGAAAGAAAAGTGGTCAGCCCAGGTTCTTAATGTCAGTTTGTAGGGTTCCCTTGGGACTGTCAAGGCAGCACAGGTGTGAGGTGGGGGCAGCTTGGGTCTGTGACACATCCTCGATCATTCGAATTTTTGGACGTAGCCCGCCACTGAGGGCCACAGGCCCATGGAAACAAAGATCAGCTTTTTTCCTTTGGAAAGAAAAGTGGTCAGCCCAGATTCCTGATGTCAGTTTGTAGGGTTCCCTTGGGACTGTCAGAGCAGCACAGGTTTGATGTGGGGGCAGCTTGGGTCTGCGACACATCCTCGATCGTTCCGATTTTTGGACGTAGCCGGCCACTGAGGGCCACAGGCCCCTGGAGAAAATGATCAGCCTTTTTCCTGGAAAGAAAAGTGGTCAGCCCAGGTTCTTAATGTCAGTTTGTAGGGTTCCCTTGGGACTGTCAGGGCGGCACAGGTTTGAGGTGGGGGCAGCTTGGGTCTGTGACACATCCTCGATCGTTCTGATTTTTGGACGTAGCCCGCCACTGAGGGCCACAGGCCTATGGAAACAAAGATCAGCTTTTTTCCTTTGGAAAGAAAAGTTGTCACCCCAGGTTTCTGATGTCAGTTTGTAGGGTTCCCTTGGGACTGTCAGGGCAGCACAGGTTTGAGGTGGGGGCAGCTTGGGTCTGCGACACATCCTCGATCGTTCGGATTTTGGGACGCAGCCGGCTACTGAGGGCCAGAGGCTCCTGGAGACAAAGACCGGCCCTTTTCCCTGGGAAAGAAAAGTGGCCAGCCCAGGTTCTTAATGTCAGTTTGTAGGGTTCCCTTGGGACTGTCAGGGCAGCACAGGTTTGAGGTGGAGGAAGCTTGGGTCTGCAACACATCCTTGATCGTTCGGATTTTTGGATGTAGCCGGCCACTGAGGGCCACAGGCCCCTGGAGAAAAAGATCAGCTTTTTTCCTGGGAAAGAAAAGTGGTCAGCCCAGGTTCCTGATGCCAGTTTGTAGGGTTCCCTTGGGACTGTCAGGGCAGCACAGGTTTGAGCTGGGGGCAGCTTGGGTCTGCAACACATCCTCGATCGTTCGGAAATTTGGAGGTGTCTGGGGAACACAGGGCCGCAGGCCCCTGGAGACAAGGACCGGCCCTTTTCCCTGGGAAAGAAAAGTGGTCAGCCCAGGTTCTTAATGTCAGTTTGTAGGGTTCCCTTGGGACTGTCAGGGCAGCACAGGTTTGAGGTGGGGGCAGCTTGGGTCTGCGACACATCCTCGATCGTTCGGAATTTTGGAGGTGTCTGGGGACACAGGGCCACAGGCCCCTGGAGACAAGGACCGGCCCTTTTCCCTGGGAAAGAAAAGTGGTCAGCCCAGGTTCTTAATGTCAGTTTGTAGGGTTCCCTTGGGACTGTCAGGGCAGCACAGGTTTGAGGTGGGGGCAGCTTGGGTCTGCAACACATCCTCGATCGTTCGGATTTTTGGACGTAGCCGGCCACTGAGGGCCACAGGCCCCTGGAGACAAAGATCGGCCTTTTTCCCTTTGGAAAGAAAAGTGGTCAGCCCAGGTTCCTGATGTCAGTTTGTAGGGTTCCCTTGGGACTGTCAGGGCAGCACAGGTTTGAGGTGGGGGCAGCTTGGGTCCGCAACACATCCTCGATCGTTTGGATTTTTGGACGTAGCCGGCCACTGAGGGCCACCGGTTCCTGGAGAAAAAGATCAGCCTTTTTCCTGGAAAGAAAAGTGGTCAGCCCAGGTTCTTAATGTCAGTTTGTAGGGTTCCCTTGGGACTGTCAGGGCAGCACAGGTTTGAGGTGGGGGCAGCTTGGGTCTGCAAAATATCCTCGATCGTTCGGAATTTTGGAGGTGTCTGGGGACACAGGGAAACAGGCCTCTGGAGACTCGGACCGGCCCTTTTCCCTGGGAAAGAAAAGTGGCCAGCCCAGGTTCTTAATGTCAGTTTGTAGGGTTCCCTTGGGACTGTCAGGGCAGCACAGGTTTGAGGTGGGGGCAGCTTGGGTCCGCAAAACATCCTCGATCGTTTGGATATTTGGAGGTGTCCAGCCACTGAGGGCCACAGGCCCCTGGAGCCAAAGATCAGCCTTTTTCCTGCAAAAGAAAAGTGGCCAGCCCAGGTTCTTTATGTCAGTTTGTAGGGTTCCCTTGGGACTGTCAGGGCAGCACAGGTTTGAGGTGGGGGCAGCTTGGGTCCGCAACACATCCTCGATCGTTCGGATTTTTGGACGTAGCCGCCCACTGAGGGCCACCGGCTCCTGGAGAAAAAGATCAGCCTTTTTCCTGGAAAGAAAAGTGGTCAGCCCAGGTTCTTAATGTCAGTTTGTAGGGTTCCCTTGGGACTGTCAGGGCAGCACAGGTTTGAGGTGGGGGCAGCTTGGGTCTGCGACACATCCTCGATCGTTCGGAATTTTGGAGGTGTCTGGGGACACAGGGCCACAGGCCCCTGGAGACAAATATCAGCCTTTTTCCTGGGAAAGAAAAGTGGCCAGCCCAGGTTCCTGATGTCAGTTTGTAGGGTTCCCTTGGGACTGTCAGGGCAGCACAGGTTTGAGGTGAGGGCAACTTGGGTCTGCGACACATCCTCGATCGTTTGGATTTTTGGAGGTCTCCAGCCACTCAGGGCCACAGGCACCTGGAGACAAAGATCAGCCTTTTTCCTGCGAAAGAAAAGTGGTCAGCCCAGGTTCCTGATGTCAGTTTGTAGGGTTCCCTTGGGACTGTCAGGGCAGCACAGGTTTGAGGTGGGGGCAGCTTGGGTCTGCGACACATCCTCGATCGTTCGGATTTTTGGACGTAGCCGGCCGCTGAGGGCCACAGGCACCTGGAGAAAAAGATCATCCTTTTTCCTGGAAAAGAAAATTGGCCAGCCCAGGTTCTTAATGTCAGTTTGTAGGGTTCCCTTGGGACTGTCAGGGCAGCACAGGTGTGAGGTGGGGGCAGCTTGGGTCTGTGACACATCCTCGATCGTTCGGATTTTTGGACGTAGCCCGCCACTGAGGGCCACAGGCCCATGGAAACAAAGATCAGCTTTTTTCCTTTGGAAAGAAAAGTGGTCAGCCCAGGTTCCTGATGTCAGTTTGTAGGGTTCCCTTGGGACTGTCAGAGCAGCACAGGTTTGAGGTGGGGGCAGCTTGGGTCTGCGACACATCCTCGATCGTTCGGATTTTTGGACGTAGCCGGCCACTGAGGGCCACAGGCCCATGGAAACAAAGATCAGCTTTTTCCCTGGGAAAGAAAAGTGGTCAGCCCAGGTTCTTAATGTCAGTTTGTAGGGTTCCCTTGGGACTGTCAGGGCAGCACAGGTTTGAGGTGGGGGCAGCTTGGGTCTGCGACACATCCTCGATCGTTCTGATTTTTGGACGTAGCCCGCCACTGAGGGCCACAGGCCCATGGAAACAAGGGTCAGCTTTTTTCCTTTGGAAAGAAAAGTTGTCAGCCCAGATTCCTGATGTCAGTTTGTAGGGTTCCCTTGGGACTGTCAGGGCAGCACAGGTTTGAGGTGGGGGCAGCTTGGGTCTGCGACACATCCTCGATCGTTCGGATTTTTGGACGTAGCCGGCCACTGAGGGCCACAGGCCCCTGGAGCCAAAGATCAGCCTTTTTCCTGGAAAGAAAAGTGGTCAGCCCAGTTTCTTAATGTCAGTTTGTAGGGTTCCCTTGGGACTGTCAGGGCAGCACAGGTTTGAGGTGGGGGCAGCTTGTGTCCGCAAAACATCCTCGATCGTTTGGATATTTGGCGGTGTCCAGCCACTGAGGGCCACAGGCCCCTGGAGCCAAAGATCAGCCTTTTTCCTGTAAAAGAAAAGTGGCCAGCCCAGGTTCTTAATGTCAGTTTGTAGGGTTCCCTTGGGACTGTCAGGGCAGCACAGGTTTGAGGTGGGGGCAGCTTGGGTCTGCGACACATCCTCGATCGTTCGGATTTTGGGACGCAGCCGGCTACTGAGGGCCAGAGGCACCTGGAGACAAAGACCGGCCCTTTTTCCTGGGAAAGAAAAGTGGCCAGCCCAGGTTCTTAATGTCAGTTTGTAGGGTTCCCTTGGGACTGTCAGGGCAGCACAGGTTTGAGGTGGGGGCAGCTTGGGTCTGCGACACATCCTCGATCGTTCGGATTTTGGGATGCAGCTGGCTACTGAGGGACATAGGATCCTGTAGACAAAGACCGGCCCTTTTCCCTGGGAAAGAAAAGTGGCCAGCCCAGGTTCTTAATGTCAGTTTGTAGGGTTCCCTTGGGACTGTCAGGGCAGCACAGGTTTGAGGTGGAGGCAGCTTGGGTCTGCGACACATCCTCGATCGTTCGGATTTTTGGACGTAGCCTGCCACTGAGGGCCACAGGCCCATGGAAACAAAGATCAGCTTTTTTCCTTTGGAAAGAAAAGTGGTCAGCCCAGGTTCCTGATGTCAGTTTGTAGGGTTCCCTTGGGACTGTCAGAGCAGCACAGGTTTAAGGTGGGGGCAGCTTGGGTCTGCGACACATCCTCGATCGTTCGGATTTTTGGGCGTAGCCGGCCACTGTGGGCCACAGGCCCATGGAAACAAAGATCAGCCCATTTCCCTGGGAAAGAAAAGTGGTCAGCCCGGGTTCTTAATGTCAGTTTGTAGGGTTCCCTTGGGACTGTCAGGGCAGCACAGGTGTGAGGTGGGGGCAGCTTGGGTCTGTGACACATCCTCGATCGTTCGGATTTTTGGACGTAGCCCGCCACTGAGGGCCACAGGCCCATGGAAACAAAGATCAGCTTTTTTCCTTTGGAAAGAAAAGTGGTCAGCCCAGATTCCTGATGTCAGTTTGTAGGGTTCCCTTGGGACTGTCAGAGCAGCACAGGTTTGAGGTGGGGGCAGCTTGGGTCTGCGACACATCCTCGATCGTTCGGATTTTTGGACGTGGCCGGCCACTGCGGGCCACAGGCCCATGAAAACAAAGATCAGCTTTTTCCCTGGGAAAGAAAAGTGGTCAGCCCAGGTTCTTAATGTCAGTTTGTAGGGTTCCCTTGGGACTGTCAGGGCGGCACAGGTTTGAGGTGGGGGCAGCTTGGGTCTGCGACACATCCTCGATCGTTCGGATTTTGGGACGCAGCCGGCTACTGAGGGCCAGAGGCACCTGGAGACAATGACCGGCCCTTTTCCCTGGGAAAGAAAAGTGGCCAGCCCAGGTTCTTAATGTCAGTTTGTAGGGTTCCCTTGGGACTGTCAGGGCAGCACAGGTTTGAGGTGGGGGCAGCTTGGGTCTGCAACACATCCTCGATCGTTCGGATGTTTGGATGTAGCCGGCCACTGAGGGCCACAGGCCCCTGGAGACAAAGATCAGCCTTTTTCCTGGGAAAAAAAAATAGTCAGCCCAGGTTCCTGATGTCAGTTTGTAGGGTTCCCTTGGGACTGTCAGGGCAGCACAGGTTTGAGCTGGGGGCAGCTTGGGTCTGCAACACATCCTCGATCGTTCGGAAATTTGGACGTGTCTGGGGAACACAGGGCCGCAGGCCCCTGGAGACAAGGACCGGCCCTTTTCCCTGGGAAAGAAAAGTGGCCAGCCCAGGTTCTTAATGTCAGTTTGTAGGGGTCCCTTGGGACTGTCAGGGCAGCACAGGTTTGAGGTGGGGGCAGCTTGGGTCTGCAACACATCCTCGATCGTTCGGATTTTTGGACGTAGCCGGCCACTGAAGGCCACAGACCCCTGGAGACAAAGATCGGCCTTTTTCCTGGGAAAGAAAAGTGGTCAGCCCAGGTTCTTAATGTCAGTTTGTAGGGTTCCCTTGGGACTGTCAGGGCAGCACAGGTTTGAGGTGGGGGCAGCTTGGGTCTGCAACACATCCTCGATCGTTCGGAATTTTGGAGGTGTCTGGGGACACAGGGCCACAGGCCCCTGTAGACAAGGACCGACCCTTTTCCCTGGGAAAGAAAAGTGGCCAGCCCAGTTTCTTAATGTCAGTTTGTAGGGTTCCCTTGGGACTGTCAGGGCAGCACAGGTTTGAGGTGGGGGCAGCTTGGGTCTGCAACACATCCTCGATCGTTCGGAATTTTGGAGGTGTCTGGGGACACAGGGAAACAGGCCCCTGGAGACACGGACCGGCCCTTTTCCCTGGGAAAGAAAAGTGGCCAGCCCAGGTTCTTAATGTCAGTTTGTAGGGTTCCCTTGGGACTGTCAGGGCAGCACAGGTTTGAGGTGGGGGCAGCTTGGGTCCGCAAAACATCCTCGATCGTTTGGATATTTGGAGGTGTCCAGCCACTGAGGGCCACAGGCCCCTGGAGCCAAAAATCAGCCTTTTTCCTGCAAAAGAAAAGTGGCCAGCCCAGGTTCTTAATGTCAGTTTGTAGGATTCCCTTGGGACTGTCAGGGCAGCACAGGTTTGAGGTGGGGGCAGCTTGGGTCTGCGACACATCCTCGATCGTTCGGATTTTGGGACGCAGCCGGCTACTGAGCGACATAGGCTCCTGGAGACAAAGACCGGCCCTTTTCCCTGGGAAATAAATGTGGCCAGCCCAGGTTCTTAATGTCAGTTTGTAGGGGTCCCTTGGGACTGTCAGGGCAGCACAGGTTTGAGGTGGGGGCAGCTTGGGTCCGCAACAGATCCTCGATCGTTCGGATTTTTGGACGTAGCCGGCCACTGAGGGCCACAGGCCCCTGGAGAAAAAGATCAGCCTTTTTCCTGGAAAGAAAAGTGGTCAGCCCAGGTTCTTAATGTCAGTTTGTAGGGTTCCCTTGGGACTGTCAGGGCAGCACAGGTTTGAGGTGGGGTCAGCTTGGGTCTGCAACACATCCTCGATCGTTCGGAATTTTGGAGGTGTCTGGGGACACAGGGCCACAGGCCCCTGGAGACAAGGACCGACCCTTTTCCCTGGGAAAGAAAAGTGGCCAGCCCAGGTTCTTAATGTCAGTTTGTAGGGTTCCCTTGGGACTGTCAGGGCAGCACAGGTTTGAGGTGGGGGCAGCTTGGGTCTGCGACACATCCTCGATCGTTTGGATTTTTGGAGGTCTCCAGCCACTCAGGGCCAGAGGCACCTGGAGACAAAGATCAGCCTTTTTCCTGGGAAAGAAAAGTAGCCAGCCCGGGTTCCTGATGTCAGTTTGTAGGGTTCCCTTGGGACTGTCAGGGCAGCACAGGTTTGAGCTGGGGGCAGCTTGGGTCTGCAACACATCCTCGATCGTTCGGAATTTTGGAGGTGTTTGGGGTCACAGGGCCACAGGCCCCTGGAGACAAGGACCGGCCCTTTTCCCTGGGAAAGAAAAGTGGCCAGCCCAGGTTCTTAATGTCAGTTTGTAGGGTTCCCTTGGGACTGTCAGGGCAGCACAGGTTTGAGGTGGGGTCAGCTT
The DNA here is from genome assembly GCF_024509145.1 of Vidua macroura. NCBI lineage: Eukaryota > Metazoa > Chordata > Aves > Passeriformes > Viduidae > Vidua > Vidua macroura. The sequence goes on along the minus strand of NC_071590.1, from coordinate 11,527,973 downwards.
GGGTCTGCAAAATATCCTCGATCGTTCGGATTTTGGGATGCTGCTGGCCACTGAGGGACATAGGCTCCTGGAGACAAAGACCGGCCCTTTTCCCTGGAAAAGAAAATTGGCCAGCCCAGATTCTTAATGTCAGTTTGTAGGGTTCCCTTGGGACTGTCAGGGCAGCACAGGTGTGAGGTGGGGGCAGCTTGGGTCTGTGACACATCCTCGATCGTTCGGATTTTTGGACGTAGTCCGCCACTGAGGGCCACAGGCCCATGGAAACAAAGATCAGCTTTTTTCCTTTGGAAAGAAAAGTGGTCAGCCCAGGTTCCTGATGTCAGTTTGTAGGGTTCCCTTGGGACTGTCAGAGCAGCACAGGTTTGAGGTGGGGGCAGCTTGGGTCTGCGACACATCCTCGATCGTTCGGATTTTTGGACGTAGCCCGCCACTGAGGGACACAGGCCCATGGACACAAAGATCAGCCCATTTCCCTGGGAAAGAAAAGTGGTCAGCCCAGGTTCTTAATGTCAGTTTGTAGGGTTCCCTTGGGACTGTCAAGGCAGCACAGGTGTGAGGTGGGGGCAGCTTGGGTCTGTGACACATCCTCGATCATTCGAATTTTTGGACGTAGCCCGCCACTGAGGGCCACAGGCCCATGGAAACAAAGATCAGCTTTTTTCCTTTGGAAAGAAAAGTGGTCAGCCCAGATTCCTGATGTCAGTTTGTAGGGTTCCCTTGGGACTGTCAGAGCAGCACAGGTTTGATGTGGGGGCAGCTTGGGTCTGCGACACATCCTCGATCGTTCCGATTTTTGGACGTAGCCGGCCACTGAGGGCCACAGGCCCCTGGAGAAAATGATCAGCCTTTTTCCTGGAAAGAAAAGTGGTCAGCCCAGGTTCTTAATGTCAGTTTGTAGGGTTCCCTTGGGACTGTCAGGGCGGCACAGGTTTGAGGTGGGGGCAGCTTGGGTCTGTGACACATCCTCGATCGTTCTGATTTTTGGACGTAGCCCGCCACTGAGGGCCACAGGCCTATGGAAACAAAGATCAGCTTTTTTCCTTTGGAAAGAAAAGTTGTCACCCCAGGTTCCTGATGTCAGTTTGTAGGGTTCCCTTGGGACTGTCAGGGCAGCACAGGTTTGAGGTGGGGGCAGCTTGGGTCTGCGACACATCCTCGATCGTTCGGATTTTGGGACGCAGCCGGCTACTGAGGGCCAGAGGCTCCTGGAGACAAAGACCGGCCCTTTTCCCTGGGAAAGAAAAGTGGCCAGCCCAGGTTCTTAATGTCAGTTTGTAGGGTTCCCTTGGGACTGTCAGGGCAGCACAGGTTTGAGGTGGAGGAAGCTTGGGTCTGCAACACATCCTTGATCGTTCGGATTTTTGGATGTAGCCGGCCACTGAGGGCCACAGGCCCCTGGAGAAAAAGATCAGCTTTTTTCCTGGGAAAGAAAAGTGGTCAGCCCAGGTTCCTGATGCCAGTTTGTAGGGTTCCCTTGGGACTGTCAGGGCAGCACAGGTTTGAGCTGGGGGCAGCTTGGGTCTGCAACACATCCTCGATCGTTCGGAAATTTGGAGGTGTCTGGGGAACACAGGGCCGCAGGCCCCTGGAGACAAGGACCGGCCCTTTTCCCTGGGAAAGAAAAGTGGTCAGCCCAGGTTCTTAATGTCAGTTTGTAGGGTTCCCTTGGGACTGTCAGGGCAGCACAGGTTTGAGGTGGGGGCAGCTTGGGTCTGCGACACATCCTCGATCGTTCGGAATTTTGGAGGTGTCTGGGGACACAGGGCCACAGGCCCCTGGAGACAAGGACCGGCCCTTTTCCCTGGGAAAGAAAAGTGGTCAGCCCAGGTTCTTAATGTCAGTTTGTAGGGTTCCCTTGGGACTGTCAGGGCAGCACAGGTTTGAGGTGGGGGCAGCTTGGGTCTGCAACACATCCTCGATCGTTCGGATTTTTGGACGTAGCCGGCCACTGAGGGCCACAGGCCCCTGGAGACAAAGATCAGCCTTTTTCCCTTTGGAAAGAAAAGTGGTCAGCCCAGGTTCCTGATGTCAGTTTGTAGGGTTCCCTTGGGACTGTCAGGGCAGCACAGGTTTGAGGTGGGGGCAGCTTGGGTCCGCAACACATCCTCGATCGTTTGGATTTTTGGACGTAGCCGGCCACTGAGGGCCACCGGTTCCTGGAGAAAAAGATCAGCCTTTTTCCTGGAAAGAAAAGTGGTCAGCCCAGGTTCTTAATGTCAGTTTGTAGGGTTCCCTTGGGACTGTCAGGGCAGCACAGGTTTGAGGTGGGGGCAGCTTGGGTCTGCAAAATATCCTCGATCGTTCGGAATTTTGGAGGTGTCTGGGGACACAGGGAAACAGGCCTCTGGAGACTCGGACCGGCCCTTTTCCCTGGGAAAGAAAAGTGGCCAGCCCAGGTTCTTAATGTCAGTTTGTAGGGTTCCCTTGGGACTGTCAGGGCAGCACAGGTTTGAGGTGGGGGCAGCTTGGGTCCGCAAAACATCCTCGATCGTTTGGATATTTGGAGGTGTCCAGCCACTGAGGGCCACAGGCCCCTGGAGCCAAAGATCAGCCTTTTTCCTGCAAAAGAAAAGTGGCCAGCCCAGGTTCTTTATGTCAGTTTGTAGGGTTCCCTTGGGACTGTCAGGGCAGCACAGGTTTGAGGTGGGGGCAGCTTGGGTCCGCAACACATCCTCGATCGTTCGGATTTTTGGACGTAGCCGGCCACTGAGGGCCACCGGCTCCTGGAGAAAAAGATCAGCCTTTTTCCTGGAAAGAAAAGTGGTCAGCCCAGGTTCTTAATGTCAGTTTGTAGGGTTCCCTTGGGACTGTCAGGGCAGCACAGGTTTGAGGTGGGGGCAGCTTGGGTCTGCGACACATCCTCGATCGTTCGGAATTTTGGAGGTGTCTGGGGACACAGGGCCACAGGCCCCTGGAGACAAATATCAGCCTTTTTCCTGGGAAAGAAAAGTGGCCAGCCCAGGTTCCTGATGTCAGTTTGTAGGGTTCCCTTGGGACTGTCAGGGCAGCACAGGTTTGAGGTGAGGGCAACTTGGGTCTGCGACACATCCTCGATCGTTTGGATTTTTGGAGGTCTCCAGCCACTCAGGGCCACAGGCACCTGGAGACAAAGATCAGCCTTTTTCCTGCGAAAGAAAAGTGGTCAGCCCAGGTTCCTGATGTCAGTTTGTAGGGTTCCCTTGGGACTGTCAGGGCAGCACAGGTTTGAGGTGGGGGCAGCTTGGGTCTGCAACACATCCTCGGTCGTTCGGAATTTTGGAGGTGTCTGGGGACACAGGGCCACAGGCCCCTGGAGACAAAGACTGGCCCTTTTCCCTGGGAAAGAAAAGTGGCCAGCCCAGGTTCTTAATGTCAGTTTGTAGGGTTCCCTTGGGACTGTCAGGGCAGCACAGGTTTGAGGTGGGGGCAGCTTGGGTCTGCGACACATCCTCGATCGTTCGGATTTTTGGACGTAGCCCGCCACTGAGGGCCACAGGTCCATTGAAACAAAGATCTGCTTTTTCCCTTTGGAAAGAAAAGTTGTCAGCCCAGGTTCCTGATGTCAGTTTGTAGGGTTCCCTTAGGACTGTCAGGGCAGCACAGGTTTGAGGTGGGGGCAGCTTGGGTCTGCGACACATCCTCGATCGTTCAGAATTTTTGGACGTAGCCCGCCACTGAGGGCCACAGGCCCATGGAAACAAGGATCAGCTTTTTCCCTTTGAAAAGAAAAGTGGTCAGCCCAGGTTCTTAATGTCAGTTTGTAGGGTTCCCTTGGGACTGTCAGGGCAGCACAGGTTTGAGGTGGGGGCAGCTTGGGTCTGCGACACATCCTCGATCGTTCGGATTTTTGGACGTAGCCGGCCGCTGAGGGCCACAGGCACCTGGAGAAAAAGATCATCCTTTTTCCTGGAAAAGAAAATTGGCCAGCCCAGGTTCTTAATGTCAGTTTGTAGGGTTCCCTTGGGACTGTCAGGGCAGCACAGGTGTGAGGTGGGGGCAGCTTGGGTCTGTGACACATCCTCGATCGTTCGGATTTTTGGACGTAGCCCGCCACTGAGGGCCACAGGCCCATGGAAACAAAGATCAGCTTTTTTCCTTTGGAAAGAAAAGTGGTCAGCCCAGGTTCCTGATGTCAGTTTGTAGGGTTCCCTTGGGACTGTCAGAGCAGCACAGGTTTGAGGTGGGGGCAGCTTGGGTCTGCGACACATCCTCGATCGTTCGGATTTTTGGACGTAGCCGGCCACTGAGGGCCACAGGCCCATGGAAACAAAGATCAGCTTTTTCCCTGGGAAAGAAAAGTGGTCAGCCCAGGTTCTTAATGTCAGTTTGTAGGGTTCCCTTGGGACTGTCAGGGCGGCACAGGTTTGAGGTGGGGGCAGCTTGGGTCTGCGACACATCCTCGATCGTTCTGATTTTTGGACGTAGCCCGCCACTGAGGGCCACAGGCCCATGGAAACAAGGATCAGCTTTTTTCCTTTGGAAAGAAAAGTTGTCAGCCCAGATTCCTGATGTCAGTTTGTAGGGTTCCCTTGGGACTGTCAGGGCAGCACAGGTTTGAGGTGGGGGCAGCTTGGGTCTGCGACACATCCTCGATCGTTCGGATTTTTGGACGTAGCCGGCCACTGAGGGCCACAGGCCCCTGGAGCCAAAGATCAGCCTTTTTCCTGGAAAGAAAAGTGGTCAGCCCAGTTTCTTAATGTCAGTTTGTAGGGTTCCCTTGGGACTGTCAGGGCAGCACAGGTTTGAGGTGGGGGCAGCTTGTGTCCGCAAAACATCCTCGATCGTTTGGATATTTGGCGGTGTCCAGCCACTGAGGGCCACAGGCCCCTGGAGCCAAAGATCAGCCTTTTTCCTGCAAAAGAAAAGTGGCCAGCCCAGGTTCTTAATGTCAGTTTGTAGGGTTCCCTTGGGACTGTCAGGGCAGCACAGGTTTGATGTGGGGGCAGCTTCGGTCTGCGACACATCCTCGTTCGTTCGGATTTTTGGACGTAGCCGGCCACTGAGGGCCACAGGCCCCTGGAGAAAATGATCAGGCTTTTTCCTGGAAACAAAAGTGGTCAGCCCAGGTTCTTAATGTCAGTTTGTAGGGTTCCCTTGGGACTGTCAGGGCAGCACAGGTTTGAGGTGGGGGCAGCTTGGGTCTGCAACACATCCTCGGTCGTTCGGAATTTTGGAGGTGTCTGGGGACACAGGGCCACAGGCCCCTGGAGACAAAGACTGGCCCTTTTCCCTGGGAAAGAAAAGTGGCCAGCCCAGGTTCTTAATGTCAGTTTGTAGGGTTCCCTTGGGACTGTCAGGGCAGCACAGGTTTGAGGTGGGGGCAGCTTGGGTCTGCGACACATCCTCGATCGTTCGGATTTTTGGACGTAGCCCGCCACTGAGGGCCACAGGTCCATTGAAACAAAGATCTGCTTTTTCCCTTTGGAAGGAAAAGTTGTCAGCCCAGGTTCCTGATGTCAGTTTGTAGGGTTCCCTTAGGACTGTCAGGGCAGCACAGGTTTGAGGTGGGGGCAGCTTGGGTCTGCGACACATCCTCGATCGTTCAGAATTTTTGGACGTAACCCGCCACTGAGGGCCACAGGCCCATGGAAACAAGGATCAGCTTTTTCCCTTTGGAAAGAAAAGTGGTCAGCCCAGGTTCTTAATGTCAGTTTGTAGGGTTCCCTTGGGACTGTCAGGGCAGCACAGGTTTGAGGTGGGGGCAGCTTGGGTCTGCGACACATCCTCGATCGTTTGGATTTTTGGAGGTGTCCAGCCGCTCACGGCCACAGGACCCTGTAGACAAAGACCGTCCCTTTTCCCTGGGAAAGAAAAGTGGCCAGCCCAGGTTCTTAATGTCAGTTTGTAGGGTTCCCTTGGGACTGTCAGGGCAGCACAGGTTTGAGGTGGGGGCAGCTTGGGTCTGCGACACATCCTCGATCGTTTGGATTTTTGGAGGTCTCCAGCCACTGAGGGCCACAGGCCCCTGGAGAGAAAGATCAGCCTTTTTCCTGCGAAAGAAAAGTGGCCAGCCCAGGTTCTTAATGTCAGTTTCTAGGGTTCCCTTGGGACTGTCAGGGCAGCACAGGTGTGAGGTGGGGGCAGCTTGGGTCTGCGACACATCCTCGATCGTTCGGATTTTGGGATGCAGCCGCTTACTGAGGGACATAGGCTCCTGGAGAAAAAGACCGGCCCTTTTCCCTGGGAAAGAAAACTGGCCAGCCCATGTTCTTAATTTCAGTTTGTAGGGTTCCCTTGGGACTGTCAGGGCAGCACAGGTTTGAGGTGGGGGCAGCTTGGGTCTGCGACACATCCTCGATCGTTCGGAATTTTTGGACGTAGCCGGCCACTGAGGGCCACAGGCCTATGGAAACAAAGATCAGCTTTTTTCCTTTGGAAAGAGAAGTGGTCAGCCCAGGTTCTTAATGTCAGTTTGTAGGGTTCCCTTGGGACTGTCAGGGCAGCACAGGTTTGAGGTGGGGGCAGCTTGGGTCTGTGACACATCCTTGATCGTTCGGATTTTTGGAGGTGTCCAGCCACTGAGGGCCACTGGCCCATGGAAACAAAGATCAGCTTTTTTCCTTCGGAAAGAAAAGTGGTCAGCCCAGGTTCTTAATGTCAGTTTGTAGGGTTCCCTTGGGACTGTCAGGGCAGCACAGGTTTGAGCTGGGGGCAGCTTGGGTCTGCGACACATCCTCGATCGTTTGGATTTTTGGAGGTGTCCAGCCACTCACGGTCACAGGACCCTGTAGACAAAGACCTGCCCTTTTCCCTGGGAATGAAAAGTGGCCAGCCCAGGTTCTTAATGTCAGTTTGTAGGGTTCCCTTGGGACTGTCAGGGCAGCACAGGTTTGAGGTGGGGGCAGCTTGGGTCTGCGAGACATCCTCGATCGTTCGGAATTTTTGGACTTAGCTGGCCACTGAGGGCCACAGGCCCATGGAAACAAAGATCAGCTTTTTTCCTTTGGAAAGAGAAGTGGTCAGCCCAGGTTCTTAATGTCAGTTTGTAGGGTTCTCTTGGGACTGTCAGGGCAGCACAGGTTTGAGGTGGGGGTAGCTTGGGTGTGTGACACATCCTTGATCGTTCGGATTTTTGGAGGTGTCCAGCCACTGAGGGCCACAGGCCCATGGAAACAAAGATCAGCTTTTTTCCTTCGGAAAGAAAAGTGGTCAGCCCAGGTTCTTAATGTCAGTTTGTAGGGTTCCCTTGGGACTGTCAGGGCAGCACAGGTTTGAGCTGGGGGCAGCTTGGGTCTGTGACACATCCTCGATCGTTCGGATTTTTGGACGTAGCCAGCCACTGAGGGACATAGGCCCATGGAAACAAAGATCAGCTTTTTTCCTTTGGAAAGAAAAGTGGCCAGCCCAGGTTCCTGATGTCAGTTTGTAGGGTTCCCTTGGGACTGTCAGGGCAGCACAGGTTTGAGGTGGGGGCAGCTTGGGTCTGCGACACATCCTCGATCGTTCGGATTTTGGGATGCAGCCGGCGACTGAGGGACATAGGCTCCTGGAGACAAAGACCGGCCCTTTTCCTGGAAAAGAAAAGTGGTCAGCCCAGGTTCTTAATGTCAGTTTGTAGGGTTCCCTTGGGACTGTCAGGGCAGCACAGGTTTGAGGTGGGGGCAGCTTGGGTCTGCGACACATCCTCGATCGTTTGGATTTTTGGAGGTCTCCAGCCACTCAGGGCCAGAGGCACCTGGAGACAAAGACCAGCCCTTTTCCCTGGGAAAGAAAAGTAGTCAGCTCAGGTTCTTAATGTCAGTTTGTAGGGTTCCCTTGGGACTGTCAGGGCAGCACAGGTTTGAGGTGGGGGCAGCTTAGGTCTGCTACACATCCTCGATCGTTCGGATTTTGGGACGCAGCCGGCCACTGAGGGCCTAATCCTAAACCCTAACCCTAAACCCTAAACCCGAACTCTAACCCCTAACCCTACAAGATGGTGGCACCGATGTGGTCACATGATGGGGAGTAAAATGGCAGCACCTGTGTGGTCATGTGACAGGGAGCAAGATGGTGGCGCCCATAGGGTCACGTGATGGGGAGCAAGGTGGCGGTGTCTACATGGTGGGGGTGATGTGGTTAGTGGGTATTGTAATGTGCCAGGTGGAGCACTAATTAGGGGTTGTATAGGTATATATAAAAAAGAAGAAAAACTATATGTCCGGTGCAGCAGTCGAAAGTTTCAGGCTCCCAGGGAGTAAATTTTTTTTTTTTTTTAATAATTATTTAAAGTTTGTTTTTTATTTTACTCCCAGGGAGCCTGAAAGTTTCTACTTCTGCTTTTTGAAAGCTAGAAAGGGAAACAAAGTTAGAAATGAAAAGATGGAAAGAAAGAAAAAGAGTTAAGAGAGGATTAAGAGAGGACTTAAGAGAGCACTTAAGAGAGCACTTAAGAGAGGACTTAAGAGAGGACTTAAGAGAGGACTTAAGAGAGCACTTAAGAGAGCACTTAAGAGAGCACTTAGAGCACTTAAGAGAGGACTTAAGAGAGCACTTAAGAGAGCACTTAGAGCACTTAAGAGAGGACTTAAGTGAGCACTTAAGAGAGCACTCTAAGAGAGCACTTAGAGCACTTAAGAGAGGACTTAAGTGAGCACTTAAGAGAGCACTTAAGAGAGCACTTAAGAGAGGACTTAAGTGAGCACTTAAGAGAGCACTTAAGAGAGCACTTAAGAGAGGACTTAAGTGAGCACTTAAGTGAGCACTTAAGTGAGCACTTAAGAGAGCACTTAAGAGAGCACTTAAGAGAGCACTTAAGAGAGCACTTAAGAGAGCACTTAAGAGAGCACTTAGAGCACTTAAGAGAGGACTTAAGTGAGCACTTAAGTGAGCACTTAAGAGAGGACTTAAGAGAGCACTTAGAGCACTTAAGAGAGGACTTAAGAGAGCACTTAAGAGAGCACTTAGAGCACTTAAGAGAGGACTTAAGTGAGCACTTAAGTGAGCACTTAAGAGAGCACTTAAGAGAGGACTTAAGAGAGCACTTAGAGCACTTAAGAGAGGACTTAAGAGAGCACTTAAGAGAGCACTTAGAGCACTTAAGAGAGGACTTAAGTGAGCACTTAAGAGAGCACTTAAGAGAGCACTTAAGAGAGGACTTAAGTGAGCACTTAAGTGAGCACTTAAGAGAGCACTTAAGAGAGCACTTAAGAGAGGACTTAAGAGAGCACTTAAGAGAGCACTTAGAGCACTTAAGAGAGGACTTAAGTGAGCACTTAAGTGAGCACTTAAGAGAGGACTTAAGAGAGCACTTAGAGCACTTAAGAGAGGACTTAAGTGAGCACTTAAGTGAGCACTTAAGAGAGGACTTAAGAGAGCACTTAGAGCACTTAAGAGAGGACTTAAGAGAGGACTTAAGAGAGGACTTAAGAGAGCACTTAAGAGAGGACTTAAGAGAGCACTTAAGAGAGCACTTAAGAGAGGACTTAAGAGAGGACTTAAGAGAGCACTTAAGAGAGCACTTAAGAGAGCACTTAAGAGAGCACTTAGGGCACTTAAGAGAGGACTTAAGAGAGCACTTAAGAGAGCACTTAGGGCACTTAAGAGAGGACTTAAGAGAGCACTTAAGAGAGCACTTAGAGCACTTAAGAGAGGACTTAAGAGAGCACTTAAGAGAGCACTTAGGGCACTTAAGAGAGGACTTAAGAGAGCACTTAAGAGAGCACTTAGGGCACTTAAGAGAGGACTTAAGAGAGCACTTAAGAGAGCACTTAGAGCACTTAAGAGAGGACTTAAGAGAGCACTTAAGAGAGGACTTAAGAGAGCACTTAAGAGAGCACTTAGGGCACTTAAGAGAGGACTTAAGAGAGCACTTAAGAGAGCACTTAGAGCACTTAAGAGAGGACTTAAGAGAGGACTTAAGAGACCACTTAAGAGAGCACTTAAGAGAGGACTTAAGAGAGCACTTAAGAGAGCACTTAAGAGAGGACTTAAGAGAGGACTTAAGAGACCACTTAAGAGAGCACTTAAGAGAGGACTTAAGAGACCACTTAAGAGAGGACTTAAGAGAGCACTTAGAGCACTTAAGAGAGGACTTAAGAGAGCACTTAAGAGAGCACTTAGAGCACTTAAGAGAGCACTTAGAGCACTTAAGAGAGGACTTAAGAGAGCACTTAAGAGAGCACTTAGAGCACTTAAGAGAGGACTTAAGAGAGCACTTAAGAGAGCACTTAGAGCACTTAAGAGAGGACTTAAGAGAGCACTTAAGAGAGGACTTAAGAGAGCACTTAAGAGACGACTTATTAGACGACTTCAGAAGAGAGGACTTAAGAGAGGACTTAAGAGACGACTTAAGAGACGACTTAAGAAGAGAAGACTTAAGAAGAGAAGACTTAAGAGAGCACTTAAGAGAGCACTTAAGAGACGACTTAAGAGACGACTTAAGAAGAGACGACTTAAGAAAAGAAGACTTAAGAGAGGACTTAAGAGACGACTTAAGAGAGGACTTAAGAAGAGAGGACTTAAGAGACGACTTAAGAGAGGACTTAAGAGAGCACTTAAGAGACGAAAAGCAATAGGAAAAGAATGGCAAAGAGTTAAAAAATGAGAAGGGTTACAGTGAAAAAGAAAGAGGGTGAGAGTGAAAAAGAGGACAAAAGAATAGAGAAAAAAAAGAAGAGAAGCTGGAGAGAAAAAGAAATAAAGAGTAAAAGCATCAAGTAGAGACAAATAAATAGTTAGAAATAGTAAAATAGAGAAACAGAAGAAAAGACATACAGGGAAATAGAGAAGCAGAGAGAGACAGTTAGAAACAGTGAGAAACAGAAACAAAGTTAGGGATGGACAGAAATGACGTGACAGAAAGAAAACTAAGAGAAGAAGCAAAGGAAGAAATACAGTGGGGGGAAAAAAAAGACTAAACCACACCAAAAAAACACAGGAGCCAAAGGGGGAGGGGGAGGGAGCAGGGGGCATCATTATTAGGGTTGATTCAACTTTATTGAATGATTTTTTTATTTACACTCCAGCAAAACACATGGAAACGATGTATACGAATGGGAGCGTAGATACAATCCGTACGCTGACCGATAGAAATCCGACTTACGTACGGAGCCGTATGTGGAAATGCGGCGGCAAATGCAAACACGGAACGATACGGGGCAATAGAAACCGAACACATATTAACACAATATAACATTTTTTCTATTTACATTACATTTTGTTTGATTGTTAGAGGAAAGACCAAAACAAAAATAGCACACAGAAAACAACAGTCATCCACCGTGACCACCTCCTTCACATTGCACGCAAACTCACCCTCGCTCTCGTCTCAACCGCTCCGTTATGCCCCGGCAATCGTTGTTCCTTGGGAACGTGGTCCCCGGGAGCCTCCTAAAAAATCCTCCTGCCTGATGAAAACCCCGGTCCCGGGACGGTCCGCCTCCAAACTTTGGCGATGAACTTCGCCTCACGGACTGGCCGGGACCGAGGAAAAAAAACCCAGCCGGGGAAAAAAAAAAAAAAAAGAAACCCCGGCTGGGGATTTTTTATTCTAAATTTAAAAATGAGCTGAAAAACCTGAAAGGCAAAGGCCATACGCACAAGGTTAGAACCGGTCAACTCACACACAAACACACACACACGGAGCCCTCCTTCAGCTTACCCACAAACCCACCCTCGCTCTCGTCTCAACCGCTCCCCTAACCCCCGGCCATCGACACGCCTGCACGACGCTCCTCGGGAACGTGGTTCCTGGGAGCCTCCGAAAAAATCCTCCTGCCTGACGAAAACCCCGGTCCCGGGACGGTCCGCCTCCAAACTTTGGTGATGAACGTCGCCTCGCGGACCGGCCGGGACCGAGGAAAAAAAAACCCAGCCGGGGGGGGAAAAAAAAAAAACCCCGGCTGGGGATTTTTTATTCTAAATTTAAAAATGAGCTGAAAAACCTGAAAGGCAAAGGCCATACGCACAAGGTTAGAACTGGTCAACACACACTCACACCTGCAGACACAAGCTCTCACAGACAGACACGGACAATCACGCTCTCTCACACGCTCTTCCGCTTACACGCTGACTGCGACCCTTACTTGAAACGCTACATTGACGCTTCGACGCGTCTTCTGACCGCAGCTCTTCGATGTCCGGCGGTAGATTCCGGGATAACGTGTAGGGACCCGGGGACCTGCGAGACGACAGAGACGACGGGAGGCGGTCGACGAGTGACTATCTGACGGCTAGGAGCTATTCCCGCTCCAGGTCCATAAATTTTGTACCCAAAACCCCCATAGAAGACAGATGAACTGTAAAGTTTTATAACTGCTCTACCTAACCGTGACTACGTGCCTGGGCAGGGCAGCTCCGATCGTAAGTGGCACGACAGAGGCGTGTACAACATAAGCCAAGGTAGGTACATACATACAATATATGCACAATATAAGCCAACGTAGGTACATACAGTATAAGTACATACAATATAAACCGACATAGGTACATACGACATAAGTACATACAATATAAGCACATACAGTATAAGCCAACATAGGTAGGTACAACCTAAGCACGTACAATATAAGCCGACATAGATACAATATAAGTGAGGACTTGACGTAACTCTCCGGAAGATTAATTGTTGAGCCCTATAGCCTTTGAGAAGGCGCGAGCTACGGAACTACTGCGGTCAGGTGACGAGGGTCTAATATGCTCCCTCTAGAAGTCCAAGAGAATAGCACGGGAAGAGAAGGCGCTACCGAAGGTGAGAAGGAAGATGGATGAGAACGTCTCCTGTACTTCTTCCCGTCTAAAAAAGTAAAAATGTAACGATGCCGGAATAAGCGATATCCAGGAAGGTACACGAGTAAAATATGGCCGATACGGCAGAGAACAATGCCGATAAAGCCTCGAGATGTAACAAAGGCCTATGACGCAGAAATCAATGGACATGGACAACATAACACGGACACGGATGACATAACACAGACACGGACGACATAACACAGACACGAGTGGAAACTGCCTGGCAGTTCCACCTTATGGACCCAAGATTGCTAGTCCAAGATGAGTCATAGGCTGATGATGCCAAAGGAAAGAAAGCCCTAGGGCAATAGCATGTGATGATGAAATTTAACTCCTTTCAAGATGTTAGTGCCAAAGGACTTAAGAGGAAGCCTAAGAAGCTCAGTAGGCCTAGACAAGAAAGCGATGACTACGGTGTGACCGTGGCTATAGCTCCGGACGTGAAGGCGGGCTCCTCGGGTGAAAAGATCCACGACGACATCGAGAGTCGAAGAAGGCCGCCGACGCAAACCTCGCGAGGACGCGAAGATGGATCGGAACTGCCCTGCCTGGCGAAGACTCTGGTGAGGCTGAGGAGAAACCCTCTCCCTCTGCTTCCAAGGGGCCCGTCCCACTATGGGCCTCTCCTCTAATCTAACATCTAATTGTCTCCTGTGATAGTAAAGGTTTTTCCCCTTCTCCCACCTACTGGCCCCGACACTTAGCTTTTGCAAGACGACCGGACAAAATCCATCGTCAGCCGGACGTGGACGGCGACATGTTCTCTACGTCCGCTTCGGTGCTGCCGTTTCCAAACTTCAGCTATGCGCCTCCTCACGGTACCTAAGACAAAACAGAAAATGCAACTAGCGCCCTGCAAAGAGGAATCCCCGGAACTCTGACGCACCGCTGCCCTGGCTCACCTGAAATCTTGATGCGACTCAACAGGCTGCCAGGAGGATACCTACAAAAGGAAAAGGTACAGGCTTAGCGTGCTGCCGCATAACGGTCACCTATGAGTCACCCAGCCTAAATGCCGACTCACCCGCTTGACTCTGTTCCTTCACACGCCTAGGGCAGCAATGACACCTGCAAAGAAACAAAGCAAAAAAAACCACACTGAGATACTGAGAAAAGACCACCACCCTGACCCGACAAGTACGCCCACCTACACCTTAAGCTTGGACCCACCTGGCCTCAGACATCAGGGATCAGAGACATCTCGCAAGAGGACTGCCAAAAAAAAAAAAAAAAAAAAAAAAAAAAAAAAAAAAAAAGGGATGCTTAGACTTTCACCAGAAACTGAGACCTGTGCGAGACCAACTGCTTCTGTCCACTGCTCACCTGGCACACTTGGCCTTGACTGCAGCTATCTGCCTGGACTTCCTAATAATAGACAAAGAACAGTGCTGAAACATAGTCACCATTTATGCTTCCCTGACAGTTCAACGTGCCTCCTACAAACTGACATCAGGAACCCAGGGTGATGAGTTCTGTGTCACAAGGAAAAGGGCCAGCATTCGTGTACAAGGGCCTGAGGCCCTAAGTGGCTGGCCACCTCCAAAAACTCCGAACGATCAAGGATGTGGCCCAGACCCAAGCTGCCCCCACCTCAAACCTGTGCTGCCAGGACAGTCCCAAGGGAACCCTAAAAACTGACATCAGGAACCTGGGCTGGCCACTTTTCCTTCCCAGGGAAAAGGGCCGGTCTTTGTCTCCAGGGGCCTGAGGCCCTGAGTGGCTGGCCGCCTCCAAAAAATCCAAACGATCAAGGATGTGTACCCAGACCCCAGCTGCCCCCACCTCAAACCTGTGCTTGCCTGACAGTCCCAAGGAAACCCTACAAACTGACATCAGGAACCTGGACTGGCCACTTTTCCTTTCCCAGGGAAAAGGGACGGACTTTGTTTCCAGGAGCCTGAGGCCCTGAGGGGCCAGCCGCCTCCAAAAAATCCGAACGATCAAGGATGTGGCCCAGATGCAAGCTGCCCCCACCTCAAACCTGTGCTTGCCTGACAGTCCCAAGGGAACCCTACAAACTGACATGAGAAACCTGGGCTGGCCACTTTTCCTTTCCCAGGGAAAAGGGCCGGTATTTGTCTCCAGGGGCCTGAGGACCTGAGTGGCCGGTGACTCCATAAGAACCGAACGAACAAGGATGTGTGCCACACCGAAGTTGTCCCCACTTCAATCCTGTGCTGCCGTGAAACTCCAAAGGGAATCATACAAACTAACATTAGGAACCTGGGCTGGCCACTTTTCTTTCCCAGGGAAAAGGGCCAGTCTTTGTCTCCAGGGGCCTGTGGCCCTGAGTGGCCAGCCGCCTCCAAAAAATCAGAACGATCAAGGATGTGTGCCAGACCCAAGCTGCCCCCACCTCAAACCTGTGCTGCCCGGACAGTCCCCAGGGAACCCTACAAACTGACATAAGAACCTGGGCTGGCCACTTTTCCTTTCCCAGGGAATAGCGCCGCTCTTTTTTTCCAGGGGCCTGAGACCCTGAGTGGCCGACCACCTCCAAAAATCCGAACAATCAAGGATGTGGCCCACACCCAAGCTGCCCCCACCTCAAACCTGTGCTGCCGTGAAACTCCAATGGGAACCCTACAAACTGCCATCAGGAACCTGGGCTGGCCACTTTTGTTTCCCAAGGAAAATGGCCAGTCTTTGCCTCCAGGGGCCAGTTGCCCTGAGTGGCCGGACACCACCAAAAATCCAAACGATCAAGGATGTGGCCCAGACCCAAACTGCCCCCACCTCAAACCTGTGCTGCCCTGACAGTCCCAAGGGAACCCTACAAACTGACATCAGGAACCTGGGCTGGCCACTTTTCTTTCCCAGGGAAAAGGGCCTGTCTTTGTCTCTATGGGCCTGTGGCCCTGAGTGGCTGGCCGCCTCCAAATAATCCGAATAAACAAGGATGTGTCGTAGACCCAAGCTGCCCCCACCTCAAACCTCTGCTGCCCTGACAGTCCCCAGGGAGCCCTGCAAACTGACATCAGGAACCTGGGCTGGCCACTTTTCTTTCCCAGGAAAACTGGCCGGTCTTTGTCTGCACGCGGCTGTGGCCCTGAGTGGCTGGACACCTCCAAAAATCTAAATGATGGAGGATGTGTCGCAGACCCAAGCTGCCCCCACCTCAAACTTGTGCTGCCCTGACAGTGCGGCTCCTCGGGCCGCATCTGGAGGCCGACGCCCTCGCGGCAGGGTCTGCCTTGGTGAATAGGAGACGAGGTGATGTGGTATTGCTGAAAGTCGAGTGTACCCTGACTCCTCCTCCCTAGTTCCCCGACTTACCGCAATTCCTCGTCCGCTCCTGAAGGTGACACCTTCAAATGACAAAGATCAAGGCTTCATCACAGAGCCGTGCACTGCTTCCCGAATTCCCACGAGAGCAACGAAGTGGTCTGTGGGCTGGTTGCTGAGGGGGGTCTCGGCATAATACGAGCGGACCGCCTAGAGTGCACAAACAAGAACGGAGCCTAAGAGCTGCACCGGGAATTGAGACCGGAGCAAGAACAACTGCTGCCTGCCACCGCTCACTGCTCACCTTGCCCACTTACCTTGACTGCTACTATCTGGCTTTAGTTCCTAAAAATAAAGACAAAGAACAATGCTGTGACACAAAGGCACCATTTACGCTTCCCCTGCAAAGACAAACGGTGACTGACCTTCTCAGTGGACTCCCCTCACCCGGGACGGGGCCCTCTGCCACAAATTTAATCCATCTGCATCTGAAAGAATGTTAGGACAAAAGTCAAACTGCTGCAGGATAACTTAACAGCTTCAAACATCTTGTGTCAATCTAGGAATACCATCTAGAGTCCAACTACACCCCACATTACAAATTTCAAGTCCCCAGGACTTATCCTATTACACCAGGCTATGCAGCAGGGCAGAACAGCTCTGGGACAAATATGTGCAGACACCCGTGACACAGGACGGGACAAACGAGGGGACGCTAAACACAAACAACACATTATGATACAAACGGCGTGACACAAGGATGATAAAAAAGTTCCTGGCAAGAAGAATAATGGCAAGGACTGAGAGGATGCTGAAAGAGCTGACCGATGTTTTGGCAGCGTTGGATGTGGTCACTGCCTGTAGCTGCTGGAAGAGTTCTGGGGCTGTCCCAGCATTAGAGTTGCTGCCTTGTGCTGCTGTTGGGGAAAACTGATGTTCTAGGGGTGCTGGTTAGCGTGAGCTTAGGGTAAAAAAAACAACAGACTCTTGGGTGGTGTTAGGATTACATATGTGTCAGACTTGCTCCTATACAAGATATTTGGTGCCCGGGCAAGGGTAGAAGCACCCTGAAATGCATATTTAAACCCTTAAAACGTGGGGAAAGGGAGCTCTTCCTTGAAGTGAACCCCTTAAAATGATGAAATGGGGCGGTTACCTTGACTAAAACAGATACAATGTCAAATAAATGGATTCTGCCCTTTAATTTAGTCCCCCAAAATACTGGAAAAAGAGGGGGTTTCCTCACTTTAAATTTCTCATATGATGGAAAAAAGGGGGGGATGATTTAAAACCCCTAAACCCTAACCCTAACCCTGAACTCACCTGAATTACAGAGCCATACTTAAATTGAGTTTTTTTTAAAGAAAAATACCCAACACGGAGACCCCAGGATTTTTATCTGTGGGCTTTATTGGTATTGCTCTTTATTTGAGCCGTGTATTTACCTAATAACATGGATGCCTTCTAGAAACAGTGTTCAGGAGTGTTTTGCACTCTGTCATGAGCTCCTCAGGCCCATGTTTTTCTGTTTCTGTATCAGTTCATTGTCTTACCTGAGAAAGCCACATTTGTAACTACTAAGGAAGCAATTCAGAAACAAGGCATGCTCCACTGAGCAAAAATCTTCATCAGCTTTTCCATACTGGCAAAAATTTTGCCTTTTCTCTGTGTTTGATGTGGAGTATCAGTAGCATCCTTGAACTCACAAATGTTTTCGCAGGTAAAGGCACGTGGCACGGATTTAATCCCTGAAGGAAGAGGCCGGTTTCCCCATTGATGAGATGGCTCTCTTCCCCAGTGCTTTCAGGCTCCTCACTGGGGACAGTCCTGTTGAAGGAAGAAAGCCGATTGCTCATTGTCTGGGACAGTATCCCCTGGGGCCACGGGACAGGCTCCAGGGGTGGTGCTTGAGCTGCGGTAGCTCTACAGGGTGAGCCGGTGTGGGTCGCACAGTGGGTTTAGCTGTGTTCTGCAGATGCTTTCTTTGTCACGTATTGCATTGCACATAATGATTATGGTTATTTTATGGGTTGTAGGTCTGGATTAAGAGGCTCTGACCCACCTTGGGAGGTCTTAATGTCCATAGCTCTGTGGGGTTATATAAAGCAATTGAGTCATAAAGCAAAATACTTGGGGAGGAGATTTTTTACAACCAAATAACTGTCATTTCCACACAAGCTCTTGTGGCTATGGTAACCTTTGCTGGGAGCAAACATGGGTGATGCCAGTACGGAAGAGGCCTTAGGAGCTGTGGCAGAGGGAAGTACTGCTTATTCTGATCCCTGACACACCCTTCTTGACTTCCCTCTGTGCTGTGCCTTGGCTTCAGACAGAGTCCGTGCAATCTAGGTTCAGCAGTATTTAGCTTGTGCTGTCTCTCGGACACTGGAAGGGGTTTGCAGGCTCTTGCCTGCTGTCCCTTTAGCTGTTAGTGACCTATTTTGATATGGGGCTGTTAAGTCCAGTTTTTCCGAGAGCTTTTTCAGTGTATCTTCAGTGTATCTGTCTTGACTGCCACATTTCCACAAGAGACACCTGCTCAAGTTTGTTGCATGAGCAAAGGATCCTTCCCACAGAGGCTTTTCTGCATTGCATATTTAGTTAGTGACTCCACTCTGGAGGGAACGTTCATTTGGAGCCAGTTATTGCCTTTCTAAGAAAAATTGTGATATGGTCACAGACTGAGCTTCCCTTAGAAACACAGCATGACTGACAAGGCTATCTGTGGAGCATGTGCCATTTCCAGAGAGGATTCAGTGACAGTTACTTGGGTTGTAGGAAGACAGCTGGTGACAGCTGGCAACTTCATCCTTTTATCATCAAGGCTGTCAGTGCTGCTGTTCTTCCTTTAGTTCTGTTTCTATGCATGTCAGTTCTGCAGCTGTGCTGATGAAGTGCCGAGGATGAATTTACTCACTTGTTATCTCAGTCTCTTATAGATTCTGGTTCCATTAATGGGCCTACCTGGCTTAGACAAGAGGAGAGTACTGTAGTTCGGTTCAGGTTTTTTGTCTCTTTCTTCTCCCCCTCCCCCCCACCCTTTTGTAATTAGATTGATAAGAGGTCATTCTTCAACTCAGTCTTCACTCCTGATGCTACAGTGTCGTGCTTACTAGGGAAAGCTGCAAGTAATGAATGCACATTGCATTCAGCTGTCAGGAATAGTTTCCCATCTGTCCATCTGTGGCACAAAATTAGAAAGTGGTCTTTCCAGCATGCAACTCTGCCCTGCATTTCCCCCAACCAAGTTATTCAGTACATAAATTGTCAATTTTGGCATCTTCTCTTCTTCCAGGCCAACAACATACATGTGAAAAAATAACTGCCTGCAGGCCATCAAAGTGTAGCTGCAACTCATGATCAAAAGCTGACCTTCCTGGTCTTTTCACAACTTTCTTGCCAAACTCTTTGGCTTCAGTGGATCTCAGTTCTCTATGGGAGAAGGAGCCTATTAAAAGCCACACAGAAGCATTAGCTAACAAGGGCAGAATAGCTTTTCCTACACTCAGCAAAACCCTTGGAGAGTTTCGTTAACCCCTCCAAGCTGCAACTAGCATTACTGCATTTTATGTGCTCCTGCTGTAAGGCAGCCCCTTTTAGGTCATAAATCACCATGGGTGTCATCACAGAACAACCTTGCTGGCCCTGTTATTGTTATTAGGTCTAGAAAGATGAGTTGTTGACCTTTACCGAGCGCTATTTCTGTTGACTGCTAAAAACCTTCGGAGCAAAGTTGCGTGCTCCTTAGTTGTGTGTGTAGGTTCTTTAACTGCCTGTGAGCTTTCTGAATCTTAGCAAATCTTCAAAGATCTATCAAAGGAGAGCCTAGTTTGCTCTGCATGTACTCTAAAGAAAGGTAAGCTTCAGGTCCTGACTACTGGTACTAACTACTACTGGTTAATCCCATTGACACAGCTTCTGGTTTGCACACAGCAGAAAAGCAAGCTCCCATGTAGAAAGAGGCATACTGCTGTTGCCCGTGACACAGACTGCCCACTGTTGGTGTGGGCAGCCTAGTGCTGCTCTATGTGGTAAAGAAGCTCATTAGGAATGCAGTAGCAGGGTGGCAACCTAGGCATTGTATATTCCACAGGTTTCAGGATAATGCTTGTCAAGTGCCTGCTATTCTGCTGTGCATCTCTTATCAGATGGGGTCAGCTGAGTGCTGTGGAAAATAAAAAATAAGCCACATTGTAAGGTGCTGTGCTTGCTGAAGCAGGTGCTAAGAAGGAGATGTGAATAAAGAACTGGTTTGTGTGTGTGAAGTGACTGTAGAATTTTTCCACTTCTTCTGTAATAGAGCACTTTGAGACAGGTGCTGACAAAAAATGTCCTATTGCTGAGGCCTTCCCCTTGGCTGGCAGTCTTGTGTAAGCTGGAGCTAGCCTGGAGTATCAAATTGCTTTATGCCATGAAAAGCTAGAACTCTGATCTGGAAAGAATTGGAACTGCCTGTGGAACGCTGTCAGACACATGATCGCATAGTGATTGCTAAGGAGAGGATGACCAGGTCTCAGATACCCAAGATCAGTATTGAGAAAACAAAGTTTGCAGCCATGGCAGCAACCGTTGTCTCTTAAATGTTACCCTTTACAGGGCTTGGCATCCTTAGGTGTAAGGGAGACTGAGGTGAGTGAACAGGGCCAAAGGAGCTGAATACTTCAGCTCAGGGAATGGCTGCTCCTGTTGCTGCCTTTGGGTGCGTGCGATTGCATGTACATCTGTGGACGTGCCTCGCACGTACGCTCTGCTACCTTCTGCCACCGTGATTTCAATGTTACAATAATTCCTGGTACAAATGAGAATGACACAGAAAAGCTGCCTGTCAGTTATAAGAAACAACTGAGGCTTCTTGGCTGTTAGCCTGCTTGGAGTGATTGTTATCTTCAGCTGTTTTCAATAAGCTTTGCAAATTAGAACTAATGACCGAGATAAGTCACTAAGAACATAACTCATGTCTTATATTTAGAAGGTTTATCCTTCCTCAGTTGCTAAAAAACTGTGGTTTCACATGCAGTCAGGCTGTGAAACTTCATCTGAGCAGTGATTGTACCCATGCACTCAAATTATCCCATTTCAGAATGGGCTTTTGATATTTAAAGTGTCCAAAATCTCTCTACATCTAAGACACCTCTTTAAATCCTTGTTGCATACCTTCCAGTGGATTGCTTAGCTTTTAGATTAGTACATTTCAGTAGGTTGTTTTTTCTCAAGGTCTGAAATGAGTATGCTTTAACACAAGTCTAGAAAGAACTTATTATCAGGTGAGGACTTCCCAGCTCATGCTTTGGCTTCTGAATGGACATGGGTACACCCACCTATGTTATACATGCATGTGTCTTTGTATGGAGAAATGTAGGGAAGCAAACAGAGTTTGTTTTAATGAAATGACACATTGCTGCTGTTCTAGGATAAGTTTTTTTTTTTTTTGTAGCACTCCAGATTGATTCTAAAAAGTGATAACCACAAGTGCTTAGGGAACTATTGAAACACCATAAACAGAAATGCACCCATTGGTCTTGGTCTTTGGGTTGTGGCTCAGACCTGAAAAGAGGTCCTTAACTGCCTGTACTTCAAAAGAAATCTTATTTCCCAGTAGAGTTTTACTGAAGAAGAAAAGCCATCAGATATTGAGACAGAGAACCTAGTGGGATTTGGGCATCAAAATATTCTAAATCTCTCAGTTTAAGCTCTGAGAATCTGAGAATCACTATCTTTCCATCTTTGAATCACTGGTTTGGGCTTCACCTGTGCTGTTTACATCCAGTAACTGCTTTGAGAGGCTTTTGGAGAGTGACATATTCCCATGCTCTGTCCACCTGCAACAGCTCCAAAGGAGAAGATTTCAAAGGGAACAGAAAGGTGGGTGTGGCTTCAGACTATTGAAGTATAAAGCTAACTCCTTGTTTGTGACAGGACAGAAAGACAGATGGAAAGTTGTACTTAAGTTTTTGTGAGATTAGGATGTACGTTAACCGTTAGTATCATTACCTGTACTGCAAATTGTTCTAAATGCATGAATGAGAAGCAGCTTTAAGAACACTGGGGGTTTGCGATTACTCTGTGGTTGCTGTAAACAGCAAAACAATTTGATTTGCATGGCTCTGCTAGATCTAGCTGAGAATAGGTTGGAAATTTTCTTTCAAAACACCTTTTGTCAGAAAACTGAAATGTCTACTAGATAATTGTTCTGTGAAAAAGTAAAAGTTGTCTTTAGTAATTAAAAAAATTGTAAAAATGGAAATATTTACTATCTAGGGAAGAGTATTTTCCAATGAATTACACTATTAGTACCATTAGCTAATAGCTATGAGCTGTCAACAGTAATAACCACACACATGCACACACACATATTGTTTTTAGATAAGGTTGCATATGTTAAGAAATGGCCTGTGAGCTAATGGTAATTGAATTCTGTTATTATTGCTTTAGGGTTTCACACATACTGACTGGGGCAGAACTCCAACTTTCCCTGCACATTCTAGATTTACCGGCTTAGCTACTTGCTGCAAGAGAGCTACTATTGACAATTATTAAATGGTACCAAAGAAGTTGGTTACCTGACATTAAGTGCTGATGTGTATAGGCTACCCGATGATGCAAATTTGCTTAAAATATTTCTGATTCCCTTTTTCTGTGAGGTTTTTTTGTCTTGTGCTGCAGTAAAGAATACACCTGAAAGCGTTCTGCATCGTGGCTCTGGCTAGCTTGACAGAAACGTGTCGCATCCACCATGCACACAGATTGGATTTGCTGGACGACTTGGCAGTTCAATACTAATGCCCATCGAATTGCAGCCTACTGTGGGAAACGTGTGTGAACATGCTGGTTACAAGTTTCTGCCCAGAAGCGCAGAAATCTGGCAGTTTGTCTAAGGGTGTATGTGCGTGCATTTCCATCTCTGTGCCCTCAAAGACCGTTCTCTTTTCCCTTTGCCTCCGTGTTCCCCTGTGCATACTTTCACATCGTCATCGTCCAAGCAACCCGGGAAAGATCTGGCATTAACCCCTCCTCCCCTCGTTCCGTCTCCCTCCGATTCCTTCCCGACCCACATTTCCCACTTCTTCCTTCCCCCACACCGGCGCTGCCGCCCGATTCGAGCCGTCTCGCTCCCGCGGCTCCGCCCGCAACCCGTCGCGCCCGGCCCTCTCGGGCCCTAAAGTCCCCGGGCAGCTGTGAACGAGCCTGTGGCCCCGCCCCTTCCCCCTGCTTGTTCCACCATTGCCTTCCGAAATTCCATCTCCGCCTTTGAAGGAGTGTACGCTGAGCGGGGCAGACAGGGCAGCCGCACCACCCGCGCCGCTTCCGTGCGGCGGCTGCCCCGGGCGCGCCGTGCGCCCCGTCGAGCTCCCCGCCGAGCTCCTGAGCCCCAGCAGAACGGGCCGTGCCCGGCGGCGCCGGGGGCTGGGCTTAGGGCCAGGCTCGGGGCCGCCGGGAGGCACGGGGAGATCTCAAAGAGAAGGAGAGGCGGCGGCGAAGGGGGAGACGGTCCGGTGTCTGCTGATAGCTGCTCCCGACCCTCCTGCGTCCCTGCCCGCGCAGCCTGCGGTGAGCGGACACCATGGCCGGCGAGATCGAGCATCTGAACAGTCGGGAGGCGCAGACTGTCTGCGACGGCCTGGAACGCTACGAGGACACGCTGCGGGGCGCCGTCCGGGAGATCCATGTGGACATCCAGCTGTTCAAGCAGGGAGTAGGCCGGCAGGTGGAGGAGGTGCTGCGCCTCGCTAGCCCCCTGGCACACGCTGTCTCTGAGCTGCAGCAGGAGAACCGGCGCCTGCGGGTACAGCTGGAGCGCCTGTCTCGGCAGGTGGAGGCCCTGGGCAGGTCGGCGAGGTTGCCGCAGGAGTGGGTGAACGAGGCAGCGGAGAGCCCTCAGGTCGTGGGGCCCGGCTCGCCGGCTCAAGGTTCGGCCGACGACGCATTCTCCGGTCGTGCCAAGCTAACGGTCGCTGGCCGGAGCCAAGTAAGTGGCCAACGAGACAGCAGGAGGGAGGGCCAAGGGCATGCATGAAGGGATGCTTCACGGATGTTGCACGGGATAATGTTTAGGGACACGGGATTCCTCTTTTGCGGCACGGGGTCAGTGGTGTTATGGGAGGTGCTCTGAGAAATGGTCTTGGCTGTGATACCACCTGGAGATCTACCTGACTACGGCCCTTTTTGGTCAGACTGGGATCTTGGTTAGAGTGGTAGCAACCTGTCAGTCCCCTGTGGTTAGAAATAAGAGGAGATGGGGCAGTCTAGGCTATCAATGTACGTGTGTGCGCAAGTATTTTTGTATCCTTTTTGGACTCCATTCTGGGGGATCTGTGTTCCACCAATGCTGTTTGCCAGTTGGCAAGCTTGCAGAGGGGAGTAGCTTAGCATATAGCAGGCAGTGGCTTCCCTAAGATGACATCCCACAGTGAGTCTGTTTTGCTGTCCAGCCACTGTCCCTCACTGCTGCAGCTTGTCCCTGAGAGGTCGACGCAAGCTTTTGTGGTCTCCGTGACCTAAACTTGCACAAATGTAGTCATTCCTCCCAGTGATAAAACTTTCTGCAGTGTAATGGAGCATTGTAGCTTGGTGCACAGAAATCCCAATAGTGGAAAGCTCATCTGGTACTGAGATGTTTTGTGTAATCCTGTCTGCGTCTGTCTCTGCGGTAAGAATTGCGAGCTCCTGTGCCATCCGTGACACCAGGAGAGCGCAACCATTCGCTATGCTGTGATTTGGTTGCATAAAACTGGGGTACTAGACACTTGGCTTTCACAGATGACAGCCTGTTTTACGTCCTCTTGGTTAAGCATGTCTTAAGGGGGTTTTAAGACTGTTGGAGCTTTAAAAAACTGGTCTGTGGTCTATCCAGGCTTGGGGTTAAAGAAGAAAAGCTTGGAAGTTAAATTCACTAGAATTGGTGGGAATGAGCAGAGTCTGTATTGCATTCCAGCCCTCTTTATTCGTATTGACCTGTGAATGGGGGCATTGGGCTTCCTACCTCTGGGCAAATGGAGAGGTAAAACTGCTTTTTGATACATTCCAGCAACTGCTGCCTTTCCCCCCTGTGACAAAGGTAAGCAGCATCCATACAACTTCCATAACTGCTTCCTTTTTGTTCTGTGGAGCTATCCACGCTTGCTTGTATTGCAAGGAACTGAAGTAAGCTGAGTGATACGGAAGGGACAAGGGATTATGGTCCCTCACTCCATCATCACTGCCTACGCTGTGGTGTATACTTCACAGTCTGTGGACACAGAGTCTTGCATCAATGTTATGGCCAATATCCAGTTTTAGGTATCGGTCTGCGTTAAAGCACAGCTTTTGTTTGGATAGGAACTTTCCTGCTTTGCTTTGAGGGTTCAAGGAAGATCACTTAAGTGCTGATCGTTCTTCAGTGCCCTCTCAACAATTTATGTTGGAGAAGTTCCCAAGTTAGCAGAGCTGACCGAAAGGGAATTTCAGTACTGAGAAGTATGGGAGGTGCAGCTACAGCTATACACACCAAATGTGTGCAGTGAAAACATGGGTTTGTGGGTCAGGTTCTGATGTGGCTGCACGCAAATGGCGAAAGACCAATACTTGATTGCTGAGACGGTTGCTCAGATTCTCTGTAATGAACACTGTTCCTTCAGTTGATTCCAATTTCTGGTTATATGACTGAAGCATTTGAAAAAGAATACCATAAATGGCACTGTGTATATTTTCAGATACACGAGCACCTATAATAAAACTGGTGACGCTTCTAGTCTTAGTAAATACTTCTATAATGCGAGACATGAGAAGCAAATAATACTGACCTGGAAATAGTTGCAAATCAAGACGTGCTCTTTTGCTCCTGAAAAGATTTACTGATTGAGTTCCTTTTTACTGTGGGGTTGATGCAGCAGATTCTGAACATCTTTGGTATCTGAGCCATTCTTTTCTAATATTGCTAGATTATTTTTCTTGGTAATTTCATTAGGAAAAAAAAAATGAATCCAGGGAATTCCAAGCATAGTTCAGAAGCAAGGACACAAATCTCCTTTCAATTCTAATCTGGGAAATTTCTGCTATGATGTCCTTGAAAGCTGATAAAGAGCAGTCTAAATGATGGTTTAGGTAGAATTTTAAATGGCCGTTAGCCACTCTGATTCGGAGGTCAGTCTTTCTGTTATTTTGATATCAGACTGCAGCTCTCTTAACCACACCAGAGTCTTGAGAGCTGCTTTCACAAAGGTGGAAAATAGGGGCTATTTGAAGAGGTAGTTTCAAAGATCTGGATCCTGGAGCCATACCTGTGCTACTGAGTGTTTTAAAAAGTTTTTTTTGTTGGTCTGATTTTACATTTTGGCAGGAGCTTTGTAACTTATGATATTTCCACAGTTTTTGTGATTGAGCATGATGCCTTTAAGAGGTAGGACTAAAAGTACTTTAAGGGTGTCCTGTTTTAAAACTGTCAGAAGAGTTTCTGTATAACTTGGACAGATGGCTGCAGAGAATCTGCCTGCGGTCGTCAAAGCCGCAGAGAGATAGATAGCTGGCTATGACCGCCTATGAAAGTCTAAACGAGTATTACCCATTGGGATCTCTCCCTGATGACCTGATGGCACCCAGCACTTAGTCAGCCTGTGAGTAACTACATAAGACACAACTTGGGTGTATATAATCACCTACGTATTTCCAGCAAAGATGGGCTGAGAGAGCTGTGGTTATTCAGCCTGGAGAAGACTTCAGAGAGACCTCATTGCGGCCTGCAAATGCTTTAGGGGGCTTACAAAAAGGAGGGTAAGGGACTTGTTTTTGTATGAGCAGATAGCAACAGGACAAGGGGCAATGGTTTTAAACCATTGAAAGAGGGCAGGTTTAGATTAGATGTTAGGAAGAAACCGTTCACTCAGAGGGTGGTGAAGCACAGGTTGCCCGGGGAAGTTGTGGATGCCCCATCCGTATCAGTCTTTGAGGCCAGGTTGGATGAGTTCCTGAGCAACTTGATCTAATGCATGGAATCCCTGCACATGTCAAGGTGTTGAAACAAGATGATCTTTATGATCCCTTCCAACCCAAACCATTCTATGGTTCTATAATGACAAGGAGATTACATAATTAATAGAGCATGACATGCTCTATTTCCAAACTATCTTAACTCCTATGTTTGATAAAGGAAGTCTGTTGGTTTAACTTATTATTATCTTATACTTCCTCCAAGTGTCCTTTTGGAATGGTGACATTTCAAGGTTGCCTTGATCCTTATCTAGATTATTTTTGTTGTTGTTTGTTTTGTTTTAATTCACTGTGGCATAGCCACAGGCACCTGCTGAAACTGTTAAGGAAGAATTGTTTCCTCCTATCCATGTATATCCAGGCTTACTTCAAAAAAGGTTCTATGAGAAGTACTCCTGTTGTTTTTCTTCAGTGCAATAGTTTCTCTAATATGTTCATGGAGTTCCAAGCTTTTTCTTCACGTAGCAGGGTTAATTACACATAGAGAATACTAGTATTGTCTTATGGACAATGGTTTTCTAGTAGTAGAACTAAGGGGTAAATGTGGTACACCTCTTGCTGGTGTCTAGCTGGCTTGTTTGCATTTCCTCAAAACTTCATTGTTCCCAGTATCTGATATATCAGTGATGTCTATATATGCAAGGAACAGTGTGTGGAACCTTGCCTTTGTGGCAGTCAGTGGCGACATTACTGTTCTTCTAGAACCAGTGATTTGTATTGTGACCCTTGTGGTAGTTGGTGGTTTTATGAAAGACTCTGAATGACTGAAATCTTACCACTTGAGTGAGAGTAGTATCATTTGTGTCTGTCATTCTTCTAGAATTTGACCCTGCTGCAAACAAAATCTTGAAGACATAACAGACATGCACCTTAGATGTTCAGCGAGGAAATAAAAATTGTATTTCTTTTTTTTCCTAATCTTGTCAACTGGTGCTTATTTTTTCTGAATGCATTGAATTTTTACTACTGGCTTGCGAAAATTGCAGCTTCTGGTTATGGATCTCCAAAGTGTAACTTCTTTACAGCAAAGGAGGAATTCCAGCAGCCCTATAGCTATGGAAAGTATTATCACCCTCCATTACATGGAGACCTCTGAGCTACACAGAGATTAGCTCTACAAGCAAGCTTGGATAAGGCATCCACAATATTAGAGTTAACTTTCTTTTCTTCAACTTCATCAGTTCTTCATTGTGTTGTTGTCACATGAGTTGTACAAATGCGTACTTAAGAACAGATATGTGTAGTTCTCCCTCTGCTATTTATAATCTATGTAACCAGCACTGACAGAAGTAGTCTTGCTAAACACATGGGTTTGTCAGAAGCTTGGCATCTCCAAAGTGGATTTTGAAAGTACTTCAGCCTGACACTACTAAATGCATGTCAGAATGTGATTTCAAATCCTCCCACTGTTCTGTCAGCACATGGGCCTTCTTCCCCATCCTCCAGCCTGGTATCAGTTTCTTCTTTGGCACTGTTAGCCAAACTGTAGCAGCCAGGTTTGCATGAAATAAGGTAATGCAGCACTTGACACTGCATTAGAAAGCCAGTTCAGTGCGTAGAATGCTACGTGACCTTTGCAACGATCATGTAATTTGATGATTTTACTCATCCACACTTCCCCAGCTTATAAAAGTAGATTCATGTTTACGGTCTACACAGGCATTCTTCACATTCAGGTCATAATGACTGACATGAATGGCTAAACAGTTCTAACTGTGTATCATGGGTACATTCTAGGGAGCTGCATTAGCTATGCTTTACATTTCAGTTCTGGATATGGGCAATAATTGTTGACTGGGATCTCAATTGCACTAAATGCAGCAATAAAAGTTCTGAACCCCTGATTCTGTGTGGTTTCTATAATTAGTATTTATTTAATTTGTAATTTTCTCAATCCTGGCAGCTAGTAATAACCAAGTTTATTCATGCACAGTACCTTTTTCAAAAGTTTCAAAATAGGGTTTTTTTCCCCAGAAATTAAAACATCTGGATACAACTACGCAATCAATGAACGTTTTTGTGGACTGTGTGTTGGGGAATTTCTCTCTACTACTTGTAGCTACTGCTTCTTCTTGGAAACTTAACTGCAGCAATCACGTATCTGTGAAGCAGTTTCTTCTTCCTTTAGTTACGCAGCCAAAAAGCACATAGTTCCTCACGGTTTAACATGCCCCTTCACCCCCAAAAAAACCCCAGCCCAACCAGCCAAAAAACCCAATCAAACGAACAAACAAAAAAACTCCACAACCTCCTACTAAACCCACAAAAAAATTCCTGGCTGATTTTTCTGGAATTATATTGACAGCCATTATGAGGAGAATTTATGCTTTTGCCAGAAAAAAGCTATCCTTACAGAAGTTATAGATTATAAAATAGCTGTAGTGTCCTAGGATTGAATTTACTTTGTAATGCCTATACAATATGTTTTTATACTGTAATTTCTTTCTGCAGCAAATAGAAAAAAAATGCACAGCATTATTCCATGCAATCTCAAACAATTTCTCCACTGTTACATCGAGTCTTCTGTTGATCACCATTGCAGTGGATGGTGATACCTTTATCTAACAAAAGATAACACCTCCTAGGTGCTTGGGGTCCAGTTAAGGATGTGTGTGTGAAGATTGATTTAAGTTATGCATTGCTAATGGTTCATTTGCAGGCTCGGCTCCTGGGGTTAGGTAGTTGTTCCTTTCTTATTTTGTGGTCACTTGCACAAGGAAGATCTGTTCTTGGCAGGTGTTCCTGGATATTCTTCTCACTTTTGCTGCTGTTTGAAATTTAGCTGTCATGTCTGTTGTCTGTTCTGACAGAGCGTAGACCTGGATGACCACCAGAAACCTGAGTTTAGAAGAGTTTTTAGTTCTTCCATCATTGAAAATGGGCATCGATCTTCATCAGGTAGGAACAGGGCATGAAATGAAGTAGCACTGCTTGTAAAATACCTGATCTTGGCAGTCATAGAGCAGGAGTCACACTGGAAGGGTTAGAATCTGCTATAGTTTCAGGATGGATCCAGTAGCACCAGTACTTTATTTCATAACTAGGAGTTTAATTTTTAAACTTCGGCGTTACTGTTAAGCACGTACTACGGTGTTTCATAAATTGGAGGCTATTACTGCTGCATTACCTTGAGACACGAGCGGTAAGGCCTTCTATGCTGGGTGCCATTGTAGTCTTGCATCCCAAAACATCTTGCAAGTCACCCGTCCGCTTCTGTCATCCTTCAGTGGAGGAAGGACTTACCATCTCCGCTTTTGAGAATGTCATACAGTGTTTCATAAAACCATAAACAAAAATGCCTCTTCCTTAACTAGGGCAGGAGATTGTGTGAGTGGCAGGAGTGAGGGCTGTGCAGAGGGAGAGAAGCTTACCAAATGCAAATGCTACTATATTAATGATCTGAAGACATTGTTCCTGCTGAGATTCGTGTAGAGTAAGTGTGATGACTGAAAGGGTCACTTGGGCTCGGGTTGTTTCTACTATGTAAATGGTACAATGTTTCACAGGGATTAAGTCAAATGACCTGTAAAATAAAAGTTGTTGCATGAACATTGGTTTGTAGCTTTGTTACAAACTGCAAACAAATTTACTTCCTCTCGCCCATTTTTTATTCAGGTCAGGCAAAAGTCACCCATGAACTGACCTGCTTTCAGATGTCAGAATCTTCGTCCCCTGAAGCCCATGCCCCTGCAGTCACCTTACAGATGCCCCACCTTCCCGTTACTGCAGTAACCAGGACATCTGAGAAGTTTTCAGGAGAGAACATCTGTCCAACAGGAACAACCAATACATCTTGCCTGCTGGGACAGGGAAAGAGCGCAAATACAATGGGAGTAAAATGTTCCAACCAGCCAGGTAAAAGAGAAAAGTAACTTGCTGAAGCTGCATCCCATTGTCTTTCTTCAACTGCTGCTATGAGTATTGTCCTGTGACCTTGTGGTAGTTATGAAACCTTGCTTCTCTGGCTATATATCCCATTGCGGGACACTCCAATTTGGAATACTGTGGGTCCTAGCTGGAGCTTTCAGCTGTAATGTCACATCTGCAGAGAATTTTTGTGCCGAACGTAGTTGAGTTTTTAGTGAAGCGTATCTTACAGCACAGTTACTGAATTCAGTAAGTTACTGAATCTCTTAAACATGCCCAGCTCTTTTCATGAAATTTGTGGACATTTTTAGTGCTTTGGGACTGGAGGCCCTGTGAGAAGTTAGGCAGATATTTGGCCAACAGGTTCTAATAGTCATTTGGAGGAAGGAATGACACAGCAGTCTGACACATAGACACATGCCAGTGATTGCAAAATCTTAGTTATATTGAAACTGAGTTTAAAAAAAAAATGTATGGAAGCCATTCATCCTTGGCTGTGACACTTAGAAATTGGACTATATATATGGGTCAGAAATTACAGAAGGAGACTGGGATGGGATTGCTAGCAAGAGATAGGGATCATTTGCAGGTTATTCTTTTGATTTTTATCTTACTAAGACTAAGAATATAGCAAACACTTCCTTTGTCTTTGTGCTGATACAGTGAAGGACTGGAATTCAATTACAACGAAAACAATGGATTCATCTGCCACCGGAGGTGAGTGTTCCTATCTGCATGCCCTTATGCAACAAAAATTGAGAATGATTCCATGCTCTTTGGGGGATTCAGATCTGAGCATGTAGTTTTGACTTGTAGCTACACGGTAATACTAATATTGCTAACAAGCCTGTATGCAGACTCATAGAATCATGAACACTTGTTTCTACTTCATCAGATTCTTAATCAGTTCAAAGTGAGGGGTACTTACCCTTATTTGCACAGTGATGTTTGTGTGTATCGTTAGGCAATCTCTGCAGTGGAAACCATAAGCGCCAGAAAAGTGTGGCAGGGAGACAGCTTGAGCAGTGAAGATTTCAGCTGATCAAGTGAAAACTGTGACTGCATGCAAGGCAGTTGGAAAGTGGTGTGCCCACCCACGTATATTGAAGCAAATTACTTTGAGCAAGATAAAAGTAAGGAGTCTCCTTTGTAATATAAATGTGGCAAAGGACAAAATGCTTTAAGGATTTCTGATTTCAGCTGAAATAGATGAGTTGAGCTCTCTCCAAAAGTACCTCTGATTGCTGTCACCAAGTTGTTACTGTCTGCACAATATACTGGCATTTCACGGTGGTCTCAAGTGTTGGTTTATTTAGCAAAATGTGTAGCCCTTCGGGAATAAGGATTACATTCCTCCTCATCTGAAGACATCTGAGATTGGCATAAAAATCTGCCAATTGTTAGTGGTCACAAATTTGTCACATCTGTATGCTGGTATCTACCAGTGTGTTTTACATGAAAAATGTAGTTGATCTGGATCACTTCTATAAGAGGGGAGAATTCTGCATTTTCAGAGAGCAAGAGCGATCAGGTTGAATTGCTTCTAAGATGGCAGTCCCTCGTGTATAGAAGGAGCTTTCAAGAAATTAGTTGCTGGTTTATGCAACAAGTTTTGGCTTTGGTATGTT
This sequence comes from Vidua macroura, assembly GCF_024509145.1. Taxonomy (NCBI): domain Eukaryota; kingdom Metazoa; phylum Chordata; class Aves; order Passeriformes; family Viduidae; genus Vidua; species Vidua macroura. The sequence goes on along the minus strand of NC_071590.1, from coordinate 11,495,601 downwards.
AAAATTGGGCAAGATGTTCCACTGTTCTGCAATTATAGAGCATAGCTGGAGTCCAGAGCTGAGCCCTAAGACGCAAAGCACATAAGACAGAACCTCATAGGTGGAGGGAGGAAGATGCAAAGTTGATTTTAAGCCACATTTGCAACTTCGAGTCTGTTCTACTTTACAAACTAAAATGTATTCCTGGTAGAAATTAGGTAATTTAAATTATGCACTCAATTACATTAAACTCCCCAGGGCTTGTCTGCTAGAATGACTTTTGCAAGCACCACTTTTTCCTTTAACTGAAATGTCAGTGGCAGCGTGCTCTCCTCTGAGGATTGCACAAGGGCCTGAAGTCATCTGACCTTCCGACTGCAGTTTTATCAAAGACATCCTCTCAGAGTCTTTTCTGGTATGCTTACACTATCCTTGCTGCAGTGCAACAATTTTACAGAGGAACTGAACTGCTGGGGAAAATCCTTCCCCAGCTTGTTAGCTTATATGGAAGTCAGAGGCCTGCAGCTTTACAGTGTGGTGAGTAAAAATCAATGTGTGTCTATCCATCAGGAAAGCACATGAGGAAAGTTTCTATTTGAAAGCACATGAGGAAAGTTTCTGAACTAATGCATCTTTTCTGTTTTTATATAGAGAATGCTACTTCTGTCACCAAGCCTGTCTCAACTGTGAACTACGGGCTGCGTAGTGGAGCCAAAACTGGTGAAAGGTATGCATTTTTCGTGACATTTTGTTAGGCCATTGTGGTCAATGTAGTCTCAAGGGACAGGTGTTCTGCTGACTTGGAAAACAGGTGAGTCCCAGATGCTGTTTTTAAGCACTGGATGTGTAATCGTACATTAATCTATTTGCCCCATCATCTCTTACATTAACATAGGTAGTTCATTTAATGTATGTATGTACATACATTAAATTACATTAATGTTCGTAATGTATGTACTATGTCCATCAACATGAAAATGGGCATATTCCTCTTAACCACACTTCTACTTTCAGGGAATAACAAATCAGTGACTACTGGAATAAATCACACTATCTGTACTGAAACCATCCTAGTGATGTACTGTACGTAGTAATTTTCATTCAACACAGCAGTCCTTACATACATACCCTGAATATTCTCAGGTGAAATGTACCAGGTTATTATTGATTGTACTTCTCATGGGAAATCAGCAACCTGCTCTATATATCATGCTTGCTATATGTCTAGTTTGAGGATCACTCATTCGCCCTAAATCCCCTGCATGACTTGCTCTTTTGTACCTCTGATTCCTATATCAGGGCCATATCCTGGTTAATCCTCACACCTTTCTTTCCATGAGGCATCTAGTAGGCTGAACATCAACATCACACCTGTGATTACAGCTTTGGATAGCCTTAGCACATTTAGCTCTTTTTTTTTTGGGGGGGGGGGGGGGAGGGGGGAGCGGGGCACACTTCTTCAGGCTGCCCCACCAGTGCACTGAAGAACAAATGAGTCACTGGTGCTGTATTTTAAGCCTGTTAAAGGCTGTGGGCTTTCCTCTGGGCTAAGTGGAACAGAGATGAGAAAGGACAAAATTTTACAGAGCACTTTCAAGTAGACCTAACATTTCCACATTGTTTTAGTCTTAATCAGTAAGATTATCAGTGCTTGATAGTGGTGGATTTTTGTTGGGAGGAGGAAGTTGTCAGGTCCTTTGAAAACAATTTTAAATATACTCATCTGTGTTGAAATTAGTACTTTGGGCTTATTTTTGGAAACCAACATATGATCACTACCAAATATCCTTACTTTGGCTAGCCTAGAGTTTAATTTGTAGATAAATGTCTTGCTGAGGACTACTACACATTCATTATTAACTCAAGAGTTGCAGTTGCTTAGTAGAGGATTACATGGTATCACAATTACTCCTGGCATATCCAGACAACCTTAGCATGCAAAATATCCATCAAGAAAAACATTGGAGAGAAGAAAGTTTAAATCTCTTAAATTCGGCTTGTATCTGCCTTGAAAACAATCCCAAATTAGGTATTACATTTCTTCTGAGGTAGTCCCGACATCAGCACTTCAATATTTGAGTCATGATATGCTGAGCACCCTGGAGAACTTGGTGTCATACCCGACCTCCATCTGTGCCAGAAATTAATGCGTGACACTGTTGTCATTGTTCTTTGCCTGTTTCCCCATCTCTGTGATGTGGAATAATTCCAAATGCAATGTTTGGCTTGCTTCATTAATGCCAATGAAGCAGTATATGGCTCAAACAAACACGAATTAGAATGTAATCCCGTATTTCTCAATCACATATACAGCTTGCAGTCAGTAAAGCAACACTGTCAGAAGGTCAGAATTCTGTGCGCTCAAAGTAAAAATTTCAAAAGTACTTTCTGATTTACTCTTCAAGTTTCATTTTAAAAATGTCACAGCCTCTGAGAAGCCTGAAGTTGGAAATCGATGGGATTTAGTGCTCCTGTCTGGCCACAACTTTTTCTTTTGTCTTCTTTTTTTTCTCAAAGGTTTTGAATTGTTGTTCTGCTCAGTGCTACAAAGTGCTTATGGCTTGTCCAGCTGTGTCTTATTTGTAACAGTACCTTAGGGGCTTCAATACTTAAGTGCTGTTGCGTGTAATAATAATTTTACTTTTATTACCATAGCTTTTGACTCATGCAGGTCCTCTTGAAATGGATCTTTTGGAAGGTTTAGAGACAACGGTTGAACCTTTATGCTGGCTCTTGTCACTGCAGAGTGTTACTCTTTTGTTTATCACATACTTTTCACGTTATCTTTCTCCAGTGCCATTGACAGTTACTGTGAGGTGACCCCCAGCTCTTACTCACCTCCTCCTACTGTGCATCGCCAAGTTGAAAGGAGGCGAGAATTGGTGCGGTCTCAGACGCTCCCGCGGACTGCAGGAACGCAGGCCAGGAAAGCGCTTTTGGAGAAACTTGAACGTGATGATGGAAAGTACGTCTCAGTCCTTGTCTCCAGAACGGTTTGTTAATGGGAAACTAATTGGTCAGTTACTCCCAGCAGAGTACAGCTGGGTGGGAGAACTCTCTCCGTGTCGGATTTGGAGCTAAGGGACAATATGAGGCCTCTAAAGTTTCACTGACTTTACAGACCAAGCCTTGGAAATTCACAGCTACAGACTCCTCTGACTTCGGAGTTGTTCAGCTGAAGGCAGCAGGTGCCTTTTATCAGGGAAGAGTTCTGTGAAAGCTGCCCTCTCCATCATTATAGGAGATTGCAAATATAGTGACTTTCTGTTGCCATTCATTGAGGATCAAAATATGGACACTTCTTGATTGGAGTATGATTTAAATAAAAGAGGGCTTGGAATTGGAATTATGGCTTTTGTTTAATAAAAATTACGTTTCTCTTGCAGGGCCAACAAGTCAAGGTTTCAGCAACATGTTTCTCAAATATCACCTGGGCAGGGGCTGACCTGGGCAAAGTTGTATAAATATTCCTGACAAGTAGGTTTAAGTTTTTCTAGAATGTAATTTAATCTGGTCTCTGTTAATTTTCCAGAGGAAAAGGAGAATCCAGAGCTAAGCTGAAGAGGTCGCTGAGTTTTGGGGTTGCCAGCGCTAGCAGCATTAAACAAATTCTGTTAGACTGGTGTCGCTCAAAAACCATAGGATACAAGGTAAAGATATGCTAGTATTTTCATCTCTCTCTTTTTTGTTTCAAGAGAATTTGCCAAATTCTGTGCTCAAAGAGTGAATGTAAAATATGCTAGAGAATGAGTTAACTTCCTCAAGGTGATCAATTTTTGTGTGGGTAACACAAACACGGTTTGTGAAGGCAGCACTTCAAGACTGTCAGTGACTGCATGAATGAGATTCTGTATGTCTATTAAAGTTTTTCTAAAAGCTGACCTTTTTGTGCTTATGGATATAAATTTCAGTATACGCTCAGACCTTTTTTTTTTCTTAGTTGCAGGCTGTAATATTTTATTCACATTATACATGACAAGTTCTGAATACATGAAGACTATGGCCATTTTGCTACATACAGACCCAAGTACTCTGTTAGTATTTGACAAATGAATTTGTAGTAAATGGTTGAGTTTGAATCACATTGTGAGTAAATTTTTATGAGGTAGCATCAGTGTCACTAAAAGAATACAGCAGTTGAGATTTTATTCGTTTTATCTAGCCTTAAACTGCAACTGTCAAAGAAATACAGAATTTTTTTTCCCTAGGGATTGTTTTGTGTGTATTTAGTATGTTTTTCAATGTTACTAAATGTGCATAATTATTGCTAAACTGTACATTATAGTTTAAATAAGCAGAACTAATTAGAATTATGGTTAATTGCTTACTAGAAAAGCTGGGGCTTGAATTTTATGTGATGGGAAAGCAGCATGAGACAAGAGCACAAATACGTTCCTTTTCACTGTGGCATTTGAAAGTAACAATAAGAATTTGTTTTGAGAATCAGGTTGTGCAGTAGATATGATTTTTCCTATATTTCTGCCTATCTGTGTGTAAACAGATATTGAATTTGGCAAAGCAAGTAAGCATAGTCTTTATCTAGTGTTATTCACAAAATGAACTGTTCTTCAATTTTAGATCCTCCATAGGGTGAATATGGTCATGTATTAGTAGTGTCCTTAGTTTCCACAGATACTGAGCTGGTGCATTGGGCCTGCTCCAGTGCTCACTGGTGTTGATGAGATTCTTCACAGTATTTTCAGTGGGCTTTGGATCAGGGACCTTGACTATGCGTCTGCTTTGCATCTGGGTATTTCAGGCAAAGAGCTTTTATTGCTGAGTGTGCCATTTTTTTCCCAGAATGTCAACAATGAAATGGACATACAAAGATGGGAAGAAAAAAATAAAGCCTGTGCTCTTGCTGGTGGGAAAGAACAATAGAAAACTGCATTGAACAAAACCAGCTGCTTTTATTTGTTCCCTTGTGCTGCATTAATATGTGTATTTTTTTATCATGACAGCACATTGATCTCCAGAACTTCTCCTCAAGCTGGAACGATGGGATGGCATTCTGCGCTCTTGTGCATTCTTTCTTCCCTGAAGCTTTTGATTATAATAAGCTTGACCCAGCTAATCGCAAGCAGAATTTTGAGCTGGCCTTCACAACGGCTGAGTGAGTACATTAGCGCTCTGTGAAGTGCTTCCAGTTCAAGTCTAATGCACCTGAGCAGCAGTGAAGAGTTTCATTATTATTCTTTTTGACTCTGTATTGATGTCTTGGAAGGCTACCTAGAACAGAGGCTAGACAGTGTTAAAGGAATAAAGTAGGTATTTAGTAAAAAGGCCTTCAAAGGATACACCTTGGGCAGTACAAGAGCCTGGCCGAGGCTACACCCGAGATGGACGATGGATCACACGTTTTCATGCTTTTGTAAGTTTTGGTCCATTTACATATTGGGGTTAATTGTCCAATTACAGCTTCATATTATGAAGCCCCATCCTCCTAGATTGCTCTCCTCAATTCACTGCTGTTTATATTTTTTGGGCCTGAAGCTGCAACAGTGTCTTTGGTTCTCAGGCTGGAAAAGGATTGTTTTGTCTGACTAAACTGTGAAGAGAACTTGCTAACACTTTATATGAAGTTCTGACTTATATACTAATGCAGTACAGAATCTGGATAATATGAAAGCTAAAACTTAAGGCATCAGTATTACTAGCTTGCATGTATCATGCCAAAAAAAAAAAAAATAAAGCTCTGCGGAGAGAATGCATAATACATGTGAGAGACTTCACCTCTGACTGTACCTTGTTTTGCTTGAAAAAGAACAAAGGTTGAATTCAGTGTAAGTACAGATCAAAGGTTGTGAGCTTCTTGGTATCTCAACCAGGTAACTGCACTTCTGAAAACAGGCAGAGCTAATACCTTCAGTCACATTATCCAGATTCTTTTTTATGCCGTATAGCAGGTAATTAAATGCTAACTTATTTGTTAAAGTCATTATGAATGTGAACCTGACAGTCAGAGGTAGTAACATTTTTGAGCTTGTATCAACATGATTCTTACCTTAAGACCTCTCCATGTGGTATGCAGCTGGGTTTGGTACACTTTTTCTAAATGATAACAGGCGGTAGGAACACATGGCTAATGAGGTAACTTAAAGAACTGGATTTGCCATTGGCCATTCAGAAAAAACCTTTGAAATTTCTTGATATAATGTTGTTTCTCTTTATTACAGCCTCTAGCAAAGGAATTAATTTGAGAAATACAAGTATTTTTATAAGTACACATATATGTATATATAAAAAATTTTGTTGCTTGTCAATGAATTGAAGGAGATTCTGTGATACTTTTAGGTGATTGATCTCTAAAAAACGATCTACAACTCTCAAAGGAAAGCTGCAGTGTTCTTCTACCTCAGTTTATGTAAACAGTTAGTTTAGGGGAGAACAAAAGACACCACAAACACAACACTAAGAAACATCAGGTGAGAGAAAATTACAGAAATTACTATTCATAGCTATGATTGCCTTTAAACTGATTTATTTGAGTGCCAGTAAAGGCTATTTTCTCAGTTATTGCTGGTCACCCCAGTATTAGCTATGCTGATAAAATTGATTCCTGCCCTTGTGATTTTTCATCTTAAGCCTCTGCAGATCTGTTCCTTTCTGCTGGTCCAGATCACTCACATCTTGAAGATATGGGGTGGTGGAGAACAAACAATTCGCAGCCACATAGACCTTCATCAGCACATCTCATCTTCTCTTGAGTTTTTCCATTCTTTTGGAACTCCCTATATATTAACCAAAAACTGAGACATGGGCAGAGTAGTGTGAGATTGGGCTACATGCTACAGAGGAACGTGGAATGATAGTGAAGAAAGCACCACTCCTCCAGGGCTTAAGATCAGATCCCACTATAAAGCAAGAGACGGAAAGAGCAGGAATATTCCGTGGTCATAAAAAGAACAATGTCCAGCCTGACCCTGCTCAATTCATTGTGAAATGAAATGCTGCCAGTGAATCTCAGGATTTCTTAAATGCTTCAATGGTGCTCAAATCAGAGCATCAAATGAATCCTGGAAGCAGTTATGTAACTCTTGATTTGCTGTATCTGTTTTATTGTTAATACAGGAAAATGGCTCACTGTGACCGTCTGATAGAAGTGGAAGACATGATGGTGATGGGTCACAAGCCAGATCCCATGTGTGTCTTCACCTATGTCCAGTCTCTGTACAGTCATCTACGACGCTTTGAATAAAACCATCGACACCCCTCCAGCCAGAAGGGTCAAATACAGCATGCTAATGGGAAGACTGACATTTTGCAAATGGAACACAGTATTATTCCTTGCTTTGTACTGTCCCTGTAAGCATTTGCATACAGCTGTGTAGCTGGCTGACCGAAGTATTGCTGAGCAGTGCCCTGAAGTGTTGATCACATCACCGTGTCAGTAATATGGAAATAGGTTTGAAAAAGACAAGAAGAAATTGGCAAAGGCAAATATTGTAATTTTGGTGCTAGTAGTAGATTGGATTTTTATATTTAAAGATCACAGGAAGCAAATGTACTTCTCCTGTCTGTAAGTCTAGGGACAATTTTATGCAGTGATTCTGCTATGAAGGTAAAACTCTAGAAGATAGCACCTTCAGTTTCACTTCTCTATTGAACATAGTATAAAAGAAATAGCAGATGGACAAGGAAAATTCTGTTTAGCAAATAATAACCTAGAGTACTCAATCCCTAGGGCAATAATGCCTCTCCTCCAACCCTACCCCTCCACTCTAGCATACACACACTGAGATCAAACAGGCATTGTTTTGTTCTCTTAAAGCATAAAGAGAGCATAACCTCTTGTCTGATTAGTGTGGTGGCATTTTGTCTGTAATGGTCAAATCTAATAGTATTTGCTGAGAGGGTTGCTAATGCCTCTACTGGCAGTCCTGGATTAATTTCTTGATAAGACTAGCAACAGCTGGGACTGTTCTTTGTCTGAGATTGTGTGCTTGCATGGTTTAGGACTGCAGGAAATATAGGAGCTAGCAAGGTACAAAATCCTTTGAATAGTTGTAATAGAAACAAGCCTGTAATGTGCTTTTACCTGGACTCGGGGGAGAGCAGCTCTTCAGTGTGGACAAGAGTGAACTCTTTACAACTTGTTCAGTACAGATGCTGATTCTTAGACAGATGAACAATACACAAAAATATATATGAAAGATGTGGGAGTTTTGAAATAGTTTCAAAAGCCTTGCACTGGTTTCAGTTCTCAGTTTAATTAGTATTAAAACCACAGTACAGTTACATTATTCCAGATTTACTGGACTAAAAAAAGCCTTCTAAAATTATTTCTTCCCTAAGAACAGGCTCATAGAAAGAAAAAACTGAAAGCCACAAGTTGTCTGCTCATGCTTGAGAATGTTTTTTAACCTGCCCTTGTGCTTTTTGTAGATATTTAGAAAGATTAATTTGGTTCTGTATTGATGACAATTTATAATAAAACATGTCAAGCATTCTTCAGATTTATTGCATCTTTTTAGAATGATGTGACAGATAACCAAGTAAAATCAGTGAAAACACAGAGCTTTTACTTAAAAGATTTTTCTTCCAGTCATGATTCTGTGCGCTCTGAATTTCAGTTTAAAAAGTACGTAAGTTCAATTGCATTTGAAATATGATTTTAGTTCAGTCTCCCTTTCTAGTCTAGTTTACTTAAAAACCATGAATGAAGCAACTGCTTTGTTAGCATATGAATGCCATTGCCTTTAGTTTTTTACTTTGTCATGAATGATTATAATTCTGAGGTGTAAGTGTGAGCCTGTAGCTCTACCAAATGCACTGTAAGGATAAACACATTGTACTTATGTTTTGGGGGAGTTTTGAGGAGAAATCTGTCCAAAACTGGCACACACAATACACCTATTTATATTCTTACAGTAGAATACTTTTTGAGTAGCAGAGCCAAGGTCCATCGTAACTACCACAAGAGGGGCAATACTGGCTTAATACATCGCATTCCTTCACAGTCCGAGGTCATAGATGATTTAACTGTGTGATGTGAGTGCTGAAGACGCAGGTAAGTACTTGGCCAATTTAGGCCTAATAGCATGTAATTATATAAAGGAACTTTTAGACTGTAAAATTATTGCAAATTCAACAGGGTGAATCTACATCCTTTCTGTAATTTAGTTTGTTTTTGCAGCTACCCACAAGGTATTTGTACAGGTTTTCTAAAGTCTTCCTGCTTCAGAGAGGTGATTGTAAAGATATCTGGGACTTACCAGCCACCTGTTTGCAGGAAAGTGGAAGAGTGTAAGCTGAGTTGATCTTCTGATGGTTTGTGTGTAAGGGTTAGGGAGATAGTGCAGTGCGATGACATACTTTTAGAAAAACTTTACAGCTTTGTGCATTAAGAGGTCTGCTCTATATGAATGATCTCAACTATTTAATTGTTATGATTAAATTGAAATTAAAGTATATAATGTGTGCCCCCAATTGATTTTTCAGTATTTTTATTTTTTAAAAAATGCAGAGCACGTGTGTATATATGACAGTGTGTTTAGCATGAATGGTAAAAGAACAATCTATTAAGTCGGCGTAGTATATATTTTACACAAATGGACTGTTTCTTAACTTTTTAAATGTTTCTCTATTATATCTAAAAGTATAACTACAATTGTTTATTGACAACTTGATCCTACTTTTAAAAGCTATATCAGTTTGTTCTGTGCAATATTTTCAAGATAATGTCAGCAGAGACATCATCTACTTTTAAGACTATGCTTCCCATAGCAGCAAAGTCTTTCTATTTTCAAGTGTAATAACTGGATGAATGTTTTTCCTCACTTCTCCCTTTGTGTGATATTTCCAATAAAGTGTTTAATCTAAAACTATGCTCAAACCTATGCTTACACGATATGTAATTATGTATGAAACTATCCCAAAGGTTCCACCCTGTATCATTAATTTAAACCCGGCCTGGCTTACAGAGGTAAAGAGTCCAAAATAAAAGATGGGATTGCTTTGTGTAAGATGCAGTTGAAAGCCATTTTCGGTTATGCTAAAATGCATCTATGTCTACATAAAGCCTCAGAGGAGTTAACATAGAACCACAGACTATTCTGAGCTGGAAGGGACCCACAAGGATCATCAAGTCTAACTCTTTAAGTGAATGGCCCATATGGGATCAAACTCACAACCTCGGTGCAGTTATAGCTCAAACATACTGAGCTAATAGTTTGGGCTGGAAGGGATTGATCACTGTGGTGGTGATCTAGTCCAATTCCCCCCTGCAATAAGCAGGGATGTCCAACCCAAACCATTCAATGATTCTATGATTTCAGCTTTATCAGATTGCTCAAGGCCAAGCCCAAAACTGACCTGGAATTTTTCCAGGGATGGGGAGCTCTCCTGGCTACCTGTGCCAGTATTTTGCCACCCTCACTGTAAAAAATTTCTTCCCTATTGTTGTGGTTCAAAATTATTTTATTGATTCCTTGTTAAGTGGTTTGTTCTGTTGTACCCCCATGTTCTCCCCAAGTTGGTTTACCCCTGGGTTTTACCCTCCCTATAGGTGTCCCTCATGCCATTCCCTGCCTCTTGTTCCAGCTCTTTCCCTGCCTGTCAAGGCTACCCAGGCCTTGGTTCCCGAACCTTCTCTGCCACTTAAACCTCAGGCCAATCCCTGTCTGCAACACCCCTACTCCTGGAAGCCCCATTGGCCCATGTGATCCATCCTCTACATCCTCCTACCCCAACTGGCCCCAGACACTTGATGTAGTCTCCTCACTCCTCCCCTGAAGATTCCCTGTTGGTTCGCTGTTTGTATCCACCCCCTGACTTGTATCTGAAAAAAAACCCTTGCACTATACAGCTAGGGGCTTTTTGTCCTGCTCCCTTTACCTGGAATAAACTGTTCCTGTTGGAACCTCAAGACAGAGAGCCTCCTCCTTTCTCCTCTGCCTGGTCCCTGTCGTGGCTTGTGTCTGGCACCTTAGAGCACGTGGCTCTAAACGTTCTGCCTCTGGTAAATCCCCATACCAAGGCAGTTCCCCACTCCTGGCGTGGCACCGGAGTTCTAAGAGCTAGCCCCGGGTTCCAGCAGCCACTTCATCTTATACCTAGTCTAAATCAACCTTTTTAGTTTTAAACTGTTAACCCTTATCCTGTCGCTGCAGGCCCTAATGAAAAGTTTGTCCCCATCTTTCTTAGAAGCCTCCTCTAAGTACTGAAAGGCTGCCAGAAGCTCTCCGATGAGCCTTCTGGAGGCTGAACAGCCCCAGCCCTCTCAGCCTTTCTTCATGGATTATTTTGGACACAAGTGGAACACCACAGTTCACACCTATTACGTTAGTCTGCTTTGTGATTTCAGCAAAATTGAAAGAAAACATTTAATGATGCTGCAGTGTGAGCTTAACCTAGAGAACTCTCCTACTTCAACACAGTGGCAGCAGTTCTGCTGATTGATTCTCTGACAAATATGACTATCTATGGTATTTTTCATGCAACCAACAAGGAACATGACAACATACTTAATTTAGATCTAGTCTCATGAATGCTGGTTGGTTAGACTCCTCCGCAGAAAACGTGAGACGTTTCCAGGCTGAGGACTTGGCCATTTCACAAATAGTGACCCCATCTTCTACATTGTCCTGGTTTTGGACAAATTAGGGGAAAACACCTCCAAAGGAGCCCCCTATAGGAAACCAAACCCTCCGCAACCTCCCCCCACCACCGGGTTCGGGAGGAATTCCTTCAGAGGGGAAAGTGGAAAAAACTTGTTTATTAAGGCACAACAAAAAAACACTCCCCAGCACAAGAGAAATAGCCCAAGATGACCACAGATGTTTTCACCAGTCCAAGAGGGTTGAGCTGTATCTCTCTTCGCCGCAGAGGGTACGCAGCTTCTTTCGCAGACCCCGGGGGAGCTCCTGCCCGGAGTAGGTCCGACGTCTTCGGGGGGGGGGGGGAAAGGGAACAACGGAAACCGGGAAAAAGGGAAAAAAAAAAATGGCAAAAAAGCAAGCCAGCGAAAAGCAGAGAAAAAAGAGAGGAAAGCAGAGCCAGCAAAGCATGCAGCCAGCAGCAAGCCAAAGCAGCAAGCAAGCTAAGCAGCAAGCCAGCAGCCAGCCGGGGGGGGGGGGGAAGGAAGACAAAACAAACTGAGGACAGGGAACAGAAACCACGATTGGGATAATGAGCATGAAAATGTCCTGTCCCCACGACATACATCCAGACAAAATTCACAATGTGAGGAACCGCTCCTTTGTAAAATCCTTTTTAGAGGCATTACAATGGAACGTGGTAAGCGAGCTGGTGTGCAGAAGAGGACTTACTTTTCCATCCGGACTAACTGGGCGATTACACGTGGCGCGGAAAGGCGATGCGGGTGTCCGCGCAGCCGGCGGTGCCTCCGCCGCTCTCCCCGCGGCCGTTCGTTAGCGCGGCGCGCGCGGGGCGCCGCTGCGGGCGGCGCGCGAGAGGGGCGGGGCCGGCGCGCGGGGCTGGCGGTGGGACCGTCCGGTGCGCGCAGCCCCGGCGGCCGTGGAGCCGTTTTCTAGCCCCGTAAGTCGGTAGAGAGAACCATCTGAGGTAAAACTAAAGCTTTCTTTTGTCGTGTAATTCATATTGCAGGATCGGTTGTAAATTTCATATTAACAGTTTGAAAGGAAATTGTCTTTTACGGTAGCTGACATTGATGAAAGGATTTGTGGTTTGTCGCTTTAATTTGTGGCAGTGTCGCTACAATGTGGGGCAGGACAGCATGAGATACTGGGTTTTAGAACAAACGGCATGAAGTCCCACTGGTCCCACAATAACGTCGTGGAGAACCACCACTGGGAGTTTCCTCGGCTTTCAAGGTGACTGAGCACGTTTTCAGAAACATGACATTCTCTCTGCTCTGCTTCTTTTTGACCGATGTTACTTTATCATTCTGTGATCTTTTGGAACACTGTCGGGTTTCACTCTGAGAAACTCTGCTCTGATCTAAACTATAGTAGAGCTACACGGAGGGGACGCGATTGTACCGTCTGATGTCAAGCTCTTTATCGCCTTCGTCTCCTCTGTCTGGCTCCCAGTATCTTTTCTCCCAGGAAAGAATATTGTTGACATAAAGACGGAGCATACTACTAAGGATATTTTATGACAGACATTTTAGATAGCTGGATACTTAACACACCTCTCAGTTGCTTTCACAATCGTTATGCATTTCTACAACAAATCAATTCAGAATTACTCTCCACAGCTCTGGGAACCATCAAAAAATAATGTACAGTAAACACGTGGGTTTTTTTTCCCGATAAATCTTAACAGGAAGTGGGTGAAATGAAGTACCACTGGCTTGTGTGTGTTGTGGCTCCTCCACCCGGTGCCATAGCACCAAGCTGCTAGCAGAGGCTGTGGTTCCCACAGCAGCCAGTTTGTTTGCCTTCCGTGCAGTTCGAGCCACCTCCTGCAATATTTAGTCACACATTTAAAAAGAAACTGCTGCTGCTGAGGAGACTGAGGCGGAAAGACCTTTCCTAGGGAAGGCGAACCGAGGACGTGGCACTTTGCCAGGCTTTGAACTTCAGAGCAGTTCAGTCCAGGAGCAAGATCAGTCGAGAGGTGTGTGAGGGCAAAGGAAGTTAAGGGTGGCTGTGCTGAATGGAATGTGGACAGAGCTGTGTGTTGATGAGCAGTTGTGTGCATTTGGGCTCAGGAGCTGTCCCAGGAACACTGGATGAGCACACTGCAAGAATAGGAAAATTTATAATCAAACTACTTTGTGCAAATTCGGGCACTGGTTTCACCCTCCACTAAACAAGTGTCCTCAGTATGCTTTGTTCTTCTTTAGTCCTTTCTGGACTTTCCCATTGCCCCATTTGCCTGCTGAATTTTTTCCTTCAGCTTTTCAGGTCCGGTTTTGGTTTGGGGTTTGGTGTTTTGTTTTGTTATGTTGTGTGATTGTGGGTTTGTTGGGTTGGGTTGGGTGTGGGGTTTTTTTTGGTTTTTTTTTTTTGTGTGTGTGTGTGTTTTTTGGTGGGTTTTTTTTTTTGGTTTCTTTTTTTGTTTGTTTGTTTTGTTTTGTTTTGTTTTGTTTTGTTTTGTTTTCCCTAATCATCATTAGAAAAAAAATCACCTAATCAAGCATTAGAACAGACTGCCCTGGGAAGTGGTGGAATTCTCATCCCTGGATGTGTTCAAAAAGCATGTGGATTTAGAACTTGAGGATCTAGGATGGTTTAGTGGTGAACACAGCATTAACAGTTGGACTCAATGATCTTAGAGGTCTTTTCCAACATTAATAATGCTGCGATTACATTTCTTTTTACAATCTAAATTTTATCCATCTCTCCAGCCATATTCTTGAAAGGTGTTTGCTTCTCCAACCTTTGTGAGGCTATTTATCTTTTATACTTGTTCACTTTTGCTCTTGTTTTCTGTGATTGCTTGTTTAGTAATTCCATCTTTCTCCACAGGTCTCCTTTCCCTTCTCCTTCCTATTGCACAGTCCATCTTTTCCTGTCAGATCCACTTCTCTCCTCCTAAATTTCACTCACAAATTCTTCTGTTTCTTCATTCTACCACTCCAAACACATCAGCACATTATTCCCTACACATCAGCAAAGACATGGAGAACTTTGAGCAAAAAATCTTTTTTTCATATCATTTTGCAGGTAAGAAGAACAAAATGTTTCTCATCCTTATAGACCCGTCTTCTCCCCTTCTTGTTTTGGCAGCCAAATATAATGCTATTTCTGTTTTCAGGTTCCATATTCAAAGAACTCACCTGCATTATATCCAGAAATTTTCCAATTAGCAATGGCCAGACTGTTGCAAGATCCATCTAAACTTCATCCCTCAGAATGGTACACTGCAAACAGAATGCAGCGTGCCAGTACAGAGTCCCAGAAATCCAGGTCAGAATGCATGATAGCTGAGAGTTGGAGGCTGGTGGATGAAATAGAAAAGACAACTCAAAAAACCCAAAGCGATGTCAACAAGAAATTAGGTAATCCCATGTCTTCTGCAAGGGTCAAGATGTGTTATTTGAGTTATATGTTCAAGAAGGACTTAGCAAATTAGTTGATAATGAAGAGGAGTCTATGTCAATGCCATGCTTACTGATGTCATGAAAAAAACAAAAATATTTCATAAAATATTTTGAGGCAGACTCTTTATTTTTATAACAAAACACACAAAAAGCTCTCTTAACCAAACCTCCTGACACAGGGTTGCTAAACTGTTTCCACACAGCCCACAGCACTACAGGCACTCCACTATAGAATAAGTCTATTTGTAGCCATACCTAAGACCTGAGCTGCAGTCCCCTTGCTCATAAAATGGGACCATATTAATACATGTTTGTTATTTTGATTCTACAGAACAGAGACGGGAAGAGATAAAATTCTGGAAGCAAGAATTAGATAACAAGCTAGAACAAATTGTTCATGAGACAGACATACTGTTGACTTTCAAGAATAGGCTGGAGAGAGCTTTGGAGGGCTGCAAAGAGCCCCTTGTCATTGCCCAAAAGTGTCTCCTGTACAGGTGAGCATTCAAGGAGACAAAAAAAGTCTAGGTAATGAACCTTTAACAAATAAGAAAAAAGACTTCAAACTAAAGGCCCATCTCTCTTTACAGTGGAGTCACAGTCTGATTTAGGTGTTACAACACTGGGGAAAGCGGAACTTTATAATCTGTTCGATGCAGGCATTTGAACGATGTGGCTGATGATTTTTCCTTTTTTCATGTAGGCAGAGGCGAGTTGGGATTGACTTGGTGCATGATGAAGTGGAACAGGAACTGCTGAAGGAAGCAGAAGTCATCCAGGGGGTTATTGCTTTACTTGAACGTACATTGGAACAAACAAATGAGCAAATCAGGTGCGGAGGCAAAGAGCATAATAGAACACTAATTAGATGAGAATTAAGACAGCCATAATACTGAGAAGTTGTAGGATCAGGCTAAGTTATCTTCAATGCTAAACACTAGCAGAAGGTCAGTCCTAATTCATACCACTCAATCAGTAGTGGTGAGAGGTTCAGCATGTAGAATACAAAGTACTTGCACTTGATCCTTGGTCTTCTTATGATCCTGTCCTGTGCCTTTAATTTCAATGAGAATTGTACCATCAATTTATAGAAAGGCAGCTTCATACTGTAGATTTTGTGACTTGACAACTAAGAGTTCTTACACAAAGATTTCTGTAACAGCATTTGAATTACCTAATGCATGTATGGTATGCATGCATATTAAGGACACCTGTGAATGCCTACACATGGTCTGAGTTTGGTTGTTTTTTCTCCTAGACGAAACCGTTCAGAAAAATACAACCTGGACATGGATCTAAAGGACAAATTCACAGCTTTGACGATTGATGATTACTGTGCTAGCTTGACAAACGACACTCCTCATATTATATATGCTGATAATGCAATGAAACTAGAAGGAAAGTAAGTGGTTCTTTAGTTCAACAAATATATGGTAATTATACAGATAATATGGGCTGTCCCAGTAACAGCAAGATTTGTTTTGTGTAAAACAAGCTTTATCCATCTAATTGTTTCTTATACTTCTGTCCATCACTTTTGTATCTGTGTAATATGTCTGTGAAATAAGCCACAATAATTATGCTCCCAGTGAACTACAGTTTTTAAAAAGTTTTTGAAGCTCACAGTTAGCAAAGGAAGAATTTCACATATTGCTTAAACAAAGAATAGATTTACTGATCTTAACTTCTTTCCTCTCCCAGGGTGTCCCAGTGGGGAGAATACTGGACTGTGACACATGAGGTTTTGAGTCAGTTTCATTAACCTGTCAAATGTGCCCATTCTGCATGGGTTAGTTAGTGTGAAAGGTTTAAATGGACAAATAGCTACCACGGAAGAATGGGCTGAAAAGAGGAACTATACTGAGAAAGCAATGTGTGCAAGAGCCTAAGAAAATCACTGTTGCTATGCAACAGCTGGCAGACTTGCAACACCAAGAGGCTGACGGCTCTTGCTGCCAGCACCAACAACAGGATATGTAACTCAGACCACACCCAGGATGGTGTTGCCTGCTATGTGCAAATGACAATTACAACTTTATATATTCACCCAGTGAAACAAAGAATGAACCCTCTGGGGAGCTTTTCAAACACCTGCCTGCAAGCCAAAGCTGCACAAGGATGACCCTCTAATTCTGGGGTTACAGTTGGGGCTGGGCTTCTCAACTATTGTTCCAGGCAGGTACTGTAAGTGTCGTATAGGTGAACTGTGTGAGAGAATAAGTGACTGTGTTGTGTAAATAGATACCCGCTATTAATAGTAACAGCTTTATTAATGAAAGATGTTCTAAGAAATATTGGTTATTATGTGTGTTTCCTCCCATGATAACTCAATCCTTTGCCAGGGGAAAAGAAAGTAACAGCAAGGGTGCTCTATGACTCTAGCAAATTTGTTTTATCCAACTCTCATCTACTTCATTACAAAATGATTGTGACAGAGTCTTTCTTATGTATCTGTAGCACTCCCTGGACATATGGCACTTACTGGGACATGCAGTTAAAAGTACCGCTTTGTTCTTGATTTCATGGCATAATTACATATTTATGAAGTCATAGAGGGCCTGCTGCTGTCTGTTGGTGACCTCTTATTTTGAATATCTTTCAGTTTTGTTAGCCTTGAGGACTGGATAGATTTCTCAAACATAAATGTTGAAAAAGCTGACAAGCAGCGAAACAATTCTTTGGCACTGAAGGCACTTATCAATAGCATCCTCTCACAGACAGCAAATGACATGCGCAAGCAATGTGAGATGGTGAATAATGCTTTTAGAAATAGGGTGAAGGAAGTCAAGGATGCCAAGCACAAGCTAGAGACACTTCTTGCAATGGTAAGTCATAGGGGACAGTCAGTGAAAAAGTGGAAGCACAGGGCTTGGGTTATCTACTATCTATTTCCCAATCCAGTGGGTTGCACTTATCTGCCACGTTTTCCTTTTTGTTCTCTTCTCCCTTCTCTGTAAAAGTAATTTGAGATTTTTTTTCTCAGCTCTGTGTGTGCCACCACAGAGATGAATTTCTGGAGTCACTCATTCAATCTAAATGTTGCTGTAGCCATCAGTAAAGTCAGGATTTTCCTTGTGATTTTTAGTTGCATGAGGCTCCTATAGCTTTTTCAGGATTGTGATATAAGAAAATTGATAACAGCAGGGTCAATGTGCTCAAAATTTGACACATGAAAACTGAGTATTAATATTAAAAAATTAATTGCTGAGCATAAATTTCTGGGTTCACTGAGAAGAGTGTCATCTGCTTTCCAATGAAGGAATCATACTCCTGGCTAAGCTTTGCAAAATATCATTTGATGAAATAACAACATAGTGAGTGTTACTGTGATTGTTACAACTATTAAAGATGATGATGATTTCACACATTGTAAGAGGCAGTGTGCAGAATTTCATTGTTGCATTTGTTAAGGTGATGAATGAGACTGCCTCACAGGAGAAGAACATTGCAGCCTTAAAGAAAGCAATCGCTGATAAGGAAGGACCTGTAAAAGTGGCTCAAACCCGCTTGGAAGCGAGGAACCATCGCCCCAATGTGGAACTGTGCTATGACACAGTGCACAGCAGCCTGATGAGTGAAGTTCAAGAGATTACCAAAAATATTCAAAGGCAAGTGGAAATGATGCAAGAGGAAAATCTGTGGTATTGGTTAATTTAATGTGTCAGCATAACAATGGGTCCCAACTATTCTCCCTGAAAATTGAGAATTGCTTTTCTCTTAAGGGCAGGACACTTTAAGGGAAGTTAATGGATCGGCTTTAAGGGAAGATAATAGATATTGTCTCTATGAATCCCTTTCCATCTTTCTTTTTCTTGCACAGAATTCCTAACCCTTATGAGATAAAGAAACCTATCCATGTGTTTTCAACTAATGCCTGCCTCTATTTTCCCTATTAGATTAAAGGATGCATTGGCACAGGCTGAAACAGAGCTGAAAGGCCTGAGTCGCCGACAGCTTTCCTTGGAGGAAGAGATCAAGGTCAAGGAGAACACGCTGTACATTGATGAAGTGCTGTGCATGCAAATGAGAGAGTCTGTTTGCATAAACATTTACTGAAGTCATTATACTGGGAGATTGTGCTCCAAAGAACCAGCTCCTGCTGAAATTTTATTGACAAACTTCAACATTTATTGGCTTGGCTCAATGCTGTCTAGTTGTGCCAGGTAATTAAAACAGACCTAGTACTTACAGCTATCTGTTTCAGAACTATCTATGCTCTCAAATGTTTGATGAAATCTTCTTCTTGGCAATAAAATTCCATAATAATGAGAAATGCCCCTTCTTCCATGTTTATCTCATGTGTAACCAATGATATCTTTTTCTATTGAAAGGTGTCAAAAGGCAACTGTGTGGAAGCCAGAGCAGGGGTGTCCTCATAAGTCACTTATTGGAAAGCTGGGCAAGTGGAAGGGATGTCTCTCAGGACTGGCCATGCGATGTTTTGTTTTTATCTTAGCATCTGCTGCTAAGAACTAGACAGTATGGCCAACTTAACAGGACCTAACTTATCTAACTGATACACTAGATAGTGTATCTGTCTGCATCTGAATCAAGATCAAGTCAAGGCTGACTGGGAAAATCACTTGTTCACCCCATGTCCCAGTTTCCCTATTCATAAAATGGAAACAATTAGATGGGCTTCAGTGGTAAAGTGTTTGAAGCTCTACAATGAGAAATGCTGAAAAAAGAGGAGGGTCTTATTTTTATCAGAGATGCCTGTAAGGGTGGAAAAGGGATCACTACTTCCTTTGATTCTGGCAAAGAAAAACAAAGCACAGGCAAGAATAAATAATGCTGGAGACAAAGGTGTCCAGTTCCCAAGTCCAACATTTTAATGCGTGGAGTTTAAAATTGTCCCTTGCCTCTGTCTTGCTGGAATGATAACTCCCTTTCAGAGGCAGTGCTGTCAAAATTAAAATCCCTTACTAAAGCCCTCCAAAAGATCTGTTAGTGCAGATGTTACTGGGTGTTCTTTCTCTTCCTGCAGTTTACACCATTGGGTAGGTGATGACAAAATAATTCAGTTCTGAGTCAATCAGGTACTTGAATTTCCTGTAAATATTAGCCAGCAGCCGCTCCTCCTCAGTGCTGTCATCTTGGGCTGTATAAATCCTGACCTGTATGCACAAACAGTTGTCATGTCTCTCAGATATAGGGAGCTCAACCCATTACAGCTCATAGCAACAAGAAGCATCTGTGGCTAATAAGGAATCCAGAGATGCAAAATTCCTTGAATTGGAATAGAATCTTGAGGTTTTACTCTCTTCCCACTCCCAACTGACTGAAAACATCATCTCCTGCCAGAGAATTTTTGGGAGGTGTTGGGAGGAATAGATTAAATAGTGGAAGACTAGCAAGGATTGTAAATCATTCAGGTGACCTTGCAGATGGGAGTAGCCCTTGATAACCCAATATGAACACATGCCAGTGATCCTCTGGCATGGACCAAGTTTAACTGTGCCTCTATCTCCACTTGTGTGTGTCTGCCTGGGGGTTGCTTTGGGGATGCCTCAGTGAGCAAATGAAGGGAAGTAAATTTACTCGTTTTCTTTTAGCTGTGGTTTTGTGGTTGTCCCAGCTGTCTGCCTGTGCTGACTCAGACAGGAAGAACAAGGTTCTTTTTACCCCCAGAACTGATGCATCCCTGGGATCTGCACGGATCTGTGAGGACCTACTGAATTCAGATTGTAGCACAGAAAGTAGCATGTCAGCATGGTTTACCATAGCTGCAGTTGTGGCCTGGCCCCAGTTCAACACAGGACCCTTGAAGGGTGTGATGTGTTTATATCTTTTTGCAGTTTAGTGGGATTCAGTCCACCTTCCTTGGTTTAAGCATAGACATAAGCACTGAGTCTGAGAGGTAACTGAGAAACCCTGGAAGTGGGAGAGGGCTTGAACTAGAGGTGACAGAGGGAGTGCCAGTCTAGGAAGGGCTTCTGGAATTTTCGGGACTTCATAATAAACTTCTAGAGTATCTGTATGTGGCTAAGTAGGGTTGGAAAGCCCCCTTTCTGTGAGTGGCTCCCAAGCTCTTTAGTACTAAAGCATAACATAGGGAAGATTGTTACATTAACATTTTTGGAAGTGATCTTTGCCTGGGCATGGGGACCTTTGGGTATATGAGCAAGAATGGGAATGGGAGTTTTGAAGCACAAAGTCTTACCTTTATGGTAGTCAAAATGCATCTCCTTTCTGCACGGTTTTGTAGCAGCCTTTCCATAAAGCTGACACTTAGAAATGCCCAGACTTTCAAAAATAACAACCTCTTGCATGATAAGATAAGCTGTAGCAGCTCATTGTCCAGAAACTCATGGTCATTGTTTAATTCAAGTGTTAATTTCTTGAAAAAAAATGAACACTGTTAGTACTACTAAACAGATGTTGCGTGCAATAACTAGAATTCAACAAATAGTTTTCCAAGTTAACCAATAAAAATGTCAGCAGATCAATTTTGTACCTTGATATTAGCTGAGGATCTGTTTTGCATTATGACAACAGTGTATATGTGCTAGAGTAAATCATTCTCCTCTTAAGATGGGGTGATCCCTTGTGCATTTATTAGAAAACGCTGCACCCACAGTCATACCATGACCTTATCTGACATAATGAAAATTATCCCAGAGACAAGAGTGGAGCCAGTGATGGTTTCTGGAAAGCTTTACATATCTATGGTGTTTATTGGCAACTCTGCAATGGAACAGGACTTACAGAAAGCTGTCAGCAACTATCAGGCCACATGTTTCTCTCTGGCATGCAAAGACCTGATGCTCACTTACGTGGGTCAGCTGTTGCAAACCTTTGATGACACATCCCTTGTGACACCGAAGTGCTTTGACACAGGCACTAGTTAATTTAGATGTGCTGTAGGACATTTGTGCATTGCTAAAATAGAGCAGCCTGAATAGTTTTAATGGAGGGTTATAACTGGACAAGGATAATTTCATTAACGACATTATGGGTGAAACACTGAAATGACTCACTTATGAAAACTGCCCTCTGAACGTAAAACTGAAGCAGTCAGGAACTTCTGTTGCTGACTGCTGTTATGCAGAAGGCCTACATGATTACTTTGTTTAGCTTTGTGATACTGCAGTAGGGTGTCTCTATTGTTTCCCTTACCTGCAGACCATGCCAGTAAGCTGGGAGAAGGTTGGTGAGGGTAGGTCTCATTGTCCAGTCTGGGTCACTAAAATAACTGCTCCGTAGGCTGATGCTCCTAACTGGGATCTCCTCTAGCAGGATCCTAGCTAGGTGATCATGCTTCATGACTCTTTCAAAGAAGAAGTTCACATTCAGTTTTGGGGCTCTCTTGGCCAAATTTGCCCATGACATTCCTGAGACCACTTGCCCATGAGGGTCATGGATATGACACTTGATATTCAAGGTGCACAGGGAATGAGAGCTATGCTCCCGCAGGATGGCCAGCAGTTCATCCGAGATGCAGTTATAATTGAAAGTCAGGATGGTCAGCCTGTGGAACGTAGACATAGTTTGGTGGAACAATGGACTGCTGTAGACAGAAAGGTGGAGACTGAAGAAATCCTCAATATTGATTTCAGATATAAAGCTTCTATTTGTCAAGCTGCTTAGAGAATTCAGAAGCTCACAGCCTTCTTCCAAAGTTATTCTTGCTCCTTTTAAGTTAAGATAATCAAGTTGATTGCTCATTCTTTTCAGGAAGGCAGCTAAGTTCTTGATAAACTGAGCCCTAACCACATTTTTCCAGATCAAGCAGTCTAATTCTAGGTACTTGATACTCAGTGATACTAGGTGACTATTACACTTACCCAGGTGTGAAAGAA
This sequence comes from Vidua macroura, assembly GCF_024509145.1. Taxonomy (NCBI): domain Eukaryota; kingdom Metazoa; phylum Chordata; class Aves; order Passeriformes; family Viduidae; genus Vidua; species Vidua macroura. The sequence goes on along the minus strand of NC_071590.1, from coordinate 11,472,849 downwards.
GACTTCTCATAATCACTTGAAATTTTTTGATAAAGGGAGTATTGTAAGGACTCGATAACTTGATCTCAAGGTGCTTCAAATATTTGCCAAATTTCTTGGTATACCACAGTGCACTTTGAAACTCCAGTGTGCGTGCCCTTGATGGTTGGCCATAGAAGGTGATGGTTCTGCATCTCCAGAGAGATCCAGCGTGCATGGCGCAACTCCATTTTTTACAGACCAAGGCAGCCCGAGATCTGTCCCTGTCATCTAACCAATGGAAGACATGCCTCAGACAGACATCAGGTAGATAGGCCCAGGAGCTTTGCTTGGGTTTACTGTCATCTTCCATTGAGAGGACTTCTCTTCTGGGTCTTAAATCAAACCAACATGCAGAAAGCAGTGGGTAGATTTCTTGCTAATCCCAACATAATAGGCTTCTAAACAAATGGATGAAAGTTTGTTTCTTCACAATCAAAACCAACAACCCTTTGCCTCTGTACTCCAGCTGTCAAACAAGCCCTTGAGTCTAAACTATAGTCTTACCTAAATCAAAACAAAAAAACAAAGAGTGAAGAACAATCACAGTACAAGCACAGAACACATCTTTAACTTTTTGGCCTTCACCTTTAGTCTAAACAGTGAAATGGTATCAATTGCTGCTACAGCAGCCACACCATCTGCAAAACCCTTTGGTTAGCATCAGTTGCAATTAATTGATCATGGTCTGTGGTCTGATGTCTAGCATTCAAAAGTATTCAGTTCTTTGGGCTGTATACATTTGAACAGGACCATCAGTGCAAAATTAGCACTAATGACTTTTCATAGTCTTCTGGGGTACCATTCCATGACAATTAGTACCCTGCCTTAGATTAAGGCTGGATAAAAAAAAAGTTGAAATTTATGGAAACAAGTAGTGCACCATAAAAAGAAGAAGAAAACATGCAGATCCATGAGAATCTGTTTACAACTACAAAGGCTCAGATATTTCTATTTTAATTTTAAAAACAGGCATGAAGGAACAGGTTGATAGCACAATTAAGCTTCAGTCTGCTGTTTGTCTTTTGGCCTACAGTTCTTAGGTCACACAGATCTCTCTGCCTGTACACGTCCTCTTTTCAATTAGCAATGTTTCTATTCTTAGGGATTTCTCTGCCCACTCTTGCCAGTGTACCAATGCACATCCCCAGCTATCAAGATAACTCTTAGAAACTGAGCATGTGGTCTGATTACTACCTGATTCTCTTTCTCTCTCTCTTGTATTCAGTACCCCCAAGAAGAGCTCTTTGTTTTAGGAGGTCTCTAGATCAATGTCCCAAAATCCAAACCAAGTCTTAAAATATGGTGGCTGAAGCTCCAGTTTGCTAGTGAGAAGAACCTGAAATTTTGCTACAGAAATTGAGAGTGGGGAGGACACAGGGGAAGAGGTCTAATGCTTCAGCTACCTGGAAGCCCTGAAGTCAATGGACAGAGGAAAGCAGAACAGAATATAGGGCTGTAATACATAGAAACACATCTGTTAATAAAAGATGTTTATTACATTGCAGTCATCATTATTAGTGTATGAATACAAAGTGGCACAAACACCATCGCGTGGAACTTTTTTAAAATCAGAGTTCTTATGAATTTGTAAAAAGTATTTGTAAAAAGCCAGTGTGAGATTCAAGAGGTATCCTGCAGTGTTGGGTTGGCTTCCCCATCACTATAAGCCAAGTCTTAGCTAAGGAGGTGTTTCAGCTGTCAGCTCTGAGTTTAATTTGGCGGAGGGAAAACAAATATTTGGAAAAAAACAGATGCTGCTACAGTTCTTTCTAGAGCAGTTTTTTTCAGGCAGAAGTCATTTAAAGATAAATGAATGCTTTGCATGTCTTGTTTGCCACTCGGGTAAGAAAAAAAAAAAACCAGATCAGAACAAAATCTCCCACCGCTGAACACATACATCCGTTGCCCTCTCTGCTGCCCGATTTGCTTCAGAGGGCATCCCGGATGGTTTACGGTCCCATACGGACAGTTACGTTAGCTGTCTCCTCCAGCAAGAGCTGCAGAAGCCCGTGGAGTAAAAGCAAACAAACAAAAACCTTCTAAGACTTTGACCGATAATTACCAGAAGTAACAGGAGCTGTGGCTTGGATACCCAAGTGGGCAACCCAGCCCGAGTCCTTTTACTACTCCAGCTGACGCGGATCTCCGGGCCGAGGTCCACTAAGGCGCCAGAGCCGCGGGCGGGGGCGCAGCGCAGCGCTGCCGTTGTGCCGCCGGGCCCGGGACATTCCCCTCAGCGCGGCTCGGGCCGCCCCTCACAGCCGGCCGCCCCGCGCGCGCCCGGCCGAGTAACGGCAGCCGCGCGCGCGCGGGGCCCAGCCAATGGTGGTGCGCGGCGGCGGCGCCAATCCGGGGGCTCGGAGCGGGCGGCGCGGCGTTCAAACGCGGTGGCGGCGCACAAAGGGGCTGCTGCAGGGAGGTGGCAGCTCGGTCCGGATTCAGGTCCCGCTTCTGTCCGGCGCGCTGAGTGAGTACTGCCCCGAGCAGCTGCCAGAGCGGCCCGGTCGCGGCTCCCTTTTCCCGAGCCCCTCTCCTCTGGCCTTGGCGGCACTTTTCGCGCTTGTTTCTACTGTCCCGGTGGGCGCAATAACGGCATTGGCTGGTCTCGCCCATTCCCCCTTGTCCCGTTAGCCCGATGTGGCGGCACGGCGGATCTGCCGCGGCTGTTGGCGGGGAGAACGGCAGTACCAGCAGAACGGGGTTCCTGCAGCGAGAGCGGCTCGGACGAGGCCTGGGCCTGGGCCTGGGTCTGGGTGTGTCCAGGGGCCCGGCCGAGGGCTACCCCAGACCGCCGTGGCCTCCAGAAGAAAGAGGACACCGCGCTGTCCTGTGCAATACTCGCTTAATAAACACATCATTGTAACCGTAGGACAGCAGCGGCTCTCTCGTGTCATTTCAATCGTATTTGTTAGCAAGTGAAAATCAAATATATGTTTAAATTTTCATATAGATAACTAGCGTTTTAGCCCTTCCCGCCAAAGTCTTCTGCCAGTAAGAATCCTGTCTGTTTAAGGCTTTATGCATCCACAATCATAACTGGGACTGAAGCAGAAGCCTTCAGCTAGAAAGTACGGCAGGAGACAATAGCATCTGCGTAAACCTGTCTTGCAAGGTTGTTTTGATTAAAGAAGGCAAAAATTTGGGATATCAGATCTTGATCTGAGACACAAACAAAAAAAATGCACTCCTCGTAGAGCATTCTCCCTCTCAAACTAGAGTTTTGCAGTGGAATTGCAATACAAGGCTTCTTTGTAGACTTGCACAAACCTAAATAGCTGTAAAAATCAATCCTGTTGTCTTTCAAGACTCCAAGTAAAAGTCTGCTCAGCTTTGGTTTTCCTGTTTCAGGCAATTGTAAACAAATGTATTCTGTAACAGTTTCCATTTCTTGATTTTTACACTACTTTGTACCTTGTTCTGCCTAAGCTTTGCTCTCATTTTCATTGTTTTAGAAATAAAGTTCACCAAGAACTGGAACAAGATGGCATCTGTGCTCCAAAATGTCAAAGCAACAGTGGCGTGGCGGAAACACCGGCTCCTAGCTGACCTCAATGAGAATGAGAGCCCTGTGCCTGACAAATTCAAGAGAAGGGCCTCTCTGAGTTCTTTCAATACCATTCGCATGTCTTTAAGGAAACGGGTACCATTAAAGCAAGTCGAGCTGAATTTTCATAAAACCCCAACTAGGGAAAGTCTGGAACCAAGGCAGAGGTGCCAAACTCTTCAGACTATTAAAAGAACAGCAAAATATGCTTTTGGAACCGTGTCCCAGGTATTTTGTCTTTGCAGTAGAACACAGAGTTTAGTTTTTGCTTCAATTCCAGTACTAAGATTTCTGAATTCTGTACTGAGTGGTGTACTCCAGAGAGTCCATTCCCACACACTTGCACACCTTAGTACTTGTCTCATAGCTGCTAACTTTTAAAATCTTTAAAATCTTTAATATCTTTTCTTAAAGTACAGACAGGTAAATTATGGATCTGGCAGAACATGGAGGAAGGTGAAAACAGTTTATTTTATTTTGTTATGAAATAAGAGCTTTTCCCCTACTGTATTTAATCATATATGGCAGAGCAGCCTTTACACAGAGGAAACTGGGTAAAGATTGACATCATTTGCAAAGAATTGTTACTGAAAAATGTGCAGCACTTTGGATTTTTTTTCTTTTATTTATTCCCCTGTACCCATACTATTTACTAGCGTGTTCTCCATTATAGTTAATTTAAATTTAGGCTGACAAAACCTGCTACAACATAGCAGGGTAGCAGATTGAAGCTCGCATTTCCCTTTCTTAGAGACCTCAGATTTTTAAATGCATGACTTCTGTGTTGGGGAGCCTGAATTTTTCCAGCATAAGAGCAGCAGGAGCTTTGTTCCAGTGCCTGCTCTGAAGTCCTTGACAAGTGCCAAGAGTTAGGGAAGCAAGAGACTCCCTGTGCAAATGAGTACAGAGGTTGAGATGCATTCATGTTAGTTGAAACCTGATATGAGAATGGAAGCGAGTAATTCAGCCCAAATATTCCTAGTCTTCCTGGTTCCAAACTCACAGCTAATTGAGTTCATTTAGCCTAACATGTCTAATGCTTCTTTCAGAAAATACAGAAGTCTTGCCAAAGCCCAGTATGCTCAATGGTGACCTTTCCAGCTGAATCAATCAGCAGAAGCTGTGTGACCAGTTCTACCAAAAAAAGAAGTGCTACACCTCGAACACCTTGCTATAAGAGTGTTACTCCAGCAGCCAGTTCCAAAGGCACTCCAAGGTCCAGCAAAAGGGCCTTGCTTGGGCCAACAAGGGTGTCAGAACATAGAGAATGGAGGGATTTCTCATCCTGGCTTGATAAAAATGGTGTCTCTCTCCGGAGATCCAGAAGAGCAGCAGCACTGAAGAGCCCTTATTCATCTCCTGCTCCTTCCAGCAGAAAGATGTTAGTCACATTATTTTGTAAACTTTTTTTCTTTTTTTTTTTTTGTTTTCTTTTTTTTGTTTTGTTTTTGTTTTTTTGTTTTTTTTTTTTTAATTTATTACTCTGATTAGAGTATCTGGTAAAGTGAAAGGCAAGGTATTAAGTTTTCTGTCCTATTCCCCTGAAGGTGTGTGCTACTGGAATATTTAAGAAAGTAGTTCCAGCTCCCTGTATAGACAGGGACTAAGCTATGTGTAAAGCTGAAACATAAAAAGTAATTTTTTCTTAGAGACATACCTGAGTTCTTTGCTGGTGCCTTTTGGGTAAAGGAAAATGCTCTGTATCTCACTCTGATTTAACTGTAACTTTTCCAAAGCTGCTATTTGTATTCCAAAGATACTAGGAATAGCTCTGTTTATGCTGAGTTCCTTATAGAACATAGAGAAATTCCTGCCTCAAAGAGCAAACACAAATTAGATCAAGGGTTGTAAGCTAGGGAAATACTTAATAATGTGCACACAGGTTTTTCTTTTGGTCAAAGTCACAAGAAAGGTTAAAGCTAGAAGTTGAATCCAAGCCTTGAGAATCTGAATCTTGTGTCTGAGTTGGAAGATTGCTGTTTGGGGGATGAATGGAGACGTGAAGCTATTGGCCAATGGAATTAAAAGCATAATTGCCACCACCCTAAACTTCTCTGGGTAAAGTGTAGAGGTAACAAGAGTGGTACTGCAGGGATGGAGGCTTGAGTACTGTCACCTAATCAGCCTGTCCTGTTTGATCTGTAGCAGTGACCATTCTGTTTGCAGAGAGTTTGACTGCAAGTTGGAACTGGTCTCCTCAGGGATTTGCCAACTGAAGCATATCTCCCAAGCATTTGATGATGCCATTGTGAAAGAGGAGAGGTAAATACTGCTAAGTATCCCTCAACTTTACCTGCCATCTGAACATAGCCAATTGCAGGCCAAGTAGTCCCTGTAACTCAGGATTAGGAATAATTGCAGAACTTTTTCAGATGTAATGTAGTATATCCATTTTTTCTTAAAGATACTTAGGATGATTAAATCTGCAGTTGGATTTGCAGCTTCTAAAACCTGCTAAATGCTCTACTTGTCTTCAGTTTCCTTGTTGTGGAAGTCAGATTTTTATCATAAGGAACCTGCCTTTGACCTTGTGTGAGAGCAGTACCTCCCCGACTCTTGTCTAAAAGAGATGCCAATCCAGGCTGGGAGAGGAGGTGGGAAAAATCCAGTGTACTGGCACAGTCACTGATGTCTGCACATCAATTAAAAAAATCCTTTTATTAGGTAGCATTATGTTAACAAACAGTCCATGGTACCCAGATGAAGAAGCCTCTTATAAAACACCTTGGTTAATCCCCAGGGTGGTAGGCTGCTGTATTTGTGAAGGTTATGTCATTCTGAATTAGACATATTAAGAAAATAAAAATTAAGGGTCAGATATCTTGTCACAGGGTGATTCCCTAAACTTCTTCCTCTCTTAGAGCATGTCAAGTATTCAATAACTAAATGTCATGCACCTCAAATTCTCTAGAGAGAGTTTAGCATCAAGTACTTTACCTACAAAGAGGTAAGGGCTTAACATCCCAGATAATTGCAAAAATTTGTACCAGTGGGACCATGCCTAGATAACTATAGGTTAAAACTTGTATCAAGTTAATTTTATCATATCCACTGAAGGTTCACTAAATCTCACTCCTAATATTCTCTCATCTGCTAGTGATATGACAGTTTCTCTCATTCGTAACTGAAGATAGTAGCAACCAGGTAAAGTAGTTGTTCACTTACCTTGGCTATGCCTGCATGCATCTGTGGGGAGAAAACCTGCTGTTTATAGAGAGAAAGGCTTATTATCTCATGCTGCTTTAAGGCAGTATTATGCAGAACCACAGGGTTCTTCCTTCATATTCACTGTGGCCATCTCTGCTACAGCAGATCATTGTGCAGTTGTAAAACTTCACCTCTAAATCATGGATTAGTGAGTCCTTATGGGTTCACAATGAACCTTCTATGCAAACATCAGCTTTTCTCACTCCAGACCAAAAAAATGACTGGTACTAATCTCTTTTTGTCACTCAAGTTCAGTTCTCACTGGTTACTGATGATGGCAAAGCATGAAAGAACCAACCATTATCCTGAGCTATCTGGTTTTACAGCCTGCCTTTTCCATCCCTCAAATTTTCATAGCAGTTGAGTCTATGCTATCACAATTAACAGCAGCTCATAACTGTATTGGTGGCATTTTTAAACACAGCAATTGTGCCCAAGTGGATGTGACGTAAATGTCTTCACCCATTATGTTGGAAGTGTTCTTTTTGTTAGAAGGAAAGGTACATCCTGAATACTATGTCCTATTTTAGCAACGAAGACAGGTGCAAGACACTTTGTTGTAACTTTTCAAGAAAAATGAGAGCAGTTTCAAATGCTGGACTGATGGTTTCAGCAGTGATCTGTACTGCTTCCACAATTTGGTCCAGTACCCCTGCATGTGTTATCTGCATACAATGTGCTCTGTTACTGCCTAGTTGCCTACTGAAATAATTGTGAAATGAACTGTTTTTGGAGGTGCCTTTAGTCTTGCATGAGACTTTATGTTCTGGTATCCAATTGCCATGAGTTTTAATGCTAGCGCTCCCTTTTCATTTTTTTTCATGATGAAGCAAACCTCGATCTCAAATGATTGTTTCCAACTCAAAGTATTGTTCTAGTGTTTTGCATTTTAAGGAATTAGATAATATCACAAGAAATGCTCCTGTTGCTAGTTAAAATATTGCAGTGTGTAATTTGTGTACTTGCCATTTACGTTCACTGCAGATAACAAAGTATTTTATTGCTAGTGTTTAGAACAGTTACACAGTGAAAGTGTACCAGACCTCTTCCTTTTTCCCATCTGTTTTCCAGCAATTTGTGTGACAACCAGTTGATTAACTCTACTGACTTCATGCTGCTAATGCTAGTCCTGTTGTTCTTCTGCAGGCAACAAGCAATATCAAACTACTACTATCTAATGGCACAAAACTCACAGTCTGTACATCGATCCCTGAAACCGTCTCAAGCTATCAGAAGACAAGCAAAGAAACTCCATCAAGCACTTGGTACCTAGACAGAGATGGTTGTAACTATTTTTTCATGTTTCCAAGTTTATGAGCACATATAAGGGAAAGGTCTGAATAGCACCTGAAAGGCTGCACTCTGTACATTTAAATGAGCTGTTACACCTTTTTTTTTTTTTTTTTTAATGAAACAGCTCAGGACTTCCCTTGCTTTCTCTTTTCAAGTAAAAAGAGAATCAAAATAGTACCAACCAGAGTGTATTATCCCTGCTGAGTTGAGGGATCCATCTTGAAAGTGACTCTCATGAGGCAGTAAGTACTTAGAAACTGATGCTGAACTGGCCAGTAAGAATGGCCAAAGCAAGGGCTAATGACAGACTTATGAAGGGCAATCCTAGGTAAGAGTAGTGCTTAAACTGGTATCCAGCAGCCACAAGATTTAGCACAAATACTTTCCACATGAAAAAGATTGGTCTATTATTTTGAAAGCCTAACTCGTTTCTTTTTTTTTGGTACTAGCAAACTAAAGTTATTCATCATTTAGCTGAAAGTTACTAAAACAGTTACTTCTTTGAGTTCTAAGCAAAACTGCCATTCCAAAGCAACAGGATTCTGTCCAGTCACTCATGCCACAAGAACAGAGCCATTTTAGGACTCTTACTTCATGGCCTTAAGGGTTAGCCTAACTAATCCTATTTTAGGTAGTTTGGCTCCAGACAAATCAGAGCAAATTTTGTCATTTCTTACTGATGCTTTAGATAGCATCTTGGCAGTTGAGTTAAACATTGCTTTTGTGCTGCATCTGTCTTTCAGTTATACATGGAAATTTGTTACTACAATTAATGTAACCTCTTGCAACTACTGTTATTAGCTAATATCACAATGGAAGTATTTTGATTATGTATACTTAGCATTTGATACCTGTATTTTGCTTCTAATTACTTTTAAAAAATTAATGTTAATTTGACAAGCCTTTTTGGTAGGTCATTCAGTATAACAAATTTTAGTCTTTTACATGAAAGCAAAGATTTGTCAAGTTTTTAAGAGTTCAACAGCAGGATTGTTTTCCATGGTAAGCTTTTTGCAGGCTTCTCCATTTATGTTCACTCTAAAATGAACTTTCAGACAAAAGACTGATTTGGGAAACTTTGCTCTACTTGATAAGTTTTAAAATGTACATGTGACCTAGTAGTTCCAGTGTTACTCAAATTTTAATGGTATCAGGTGTAAATATGAAAAGCATTAAATTATGATTTATATATAAGTATGGATTTTTAAACTTGCTCACATTTTTTCTTCTTTTTCTTGTCAAATGAACCCATTTTAAAACATTGAAACAGTTAATGAGACCTGGAAATACGAAAGCAACCCTCCCAGCCTAAAGACTTCTAGACTTTCAGATGACTGAGAATTTTAGCTTGTGTTATTTCTTGATGTAGTGTTTGTGTGTGTTTTGTGGGTTTTTAAACAACTTTTCTATATGGAAGTATAGAAAAGTATAGTACCTCCAAGTTGTTCCTTGTATGTCATGAAACTACTTCTATAAAGCTTTCACAAAGATGTTATCTCATTAGTGAAATGCCTTCTTTTATGACTTTTGAAAAGGAAGGACGGTTGGAGGTTTTTGAAAAGTTGACCTCCAATCTAAGTATTATTTCAGACAAATCAAACAGCCTCTATTTATAATATTTCCACCAGCTACTCAGACATGTACAATCATGATCCAATATTTATCAAATTACTGGTAAGAAAAATCAGTGACACTGTTTAAAGGCAAGGAAGGTTTTATTTAAGTGGCTAATCTGTTTTAATATTTTAAAAACCAGCTCACATCAAAATCTATAGCAGTTGTAGAAATCTTACTCCTTATTTCATATTAAGAAATTCATTATTGTACATTTTTGAATCTTTACAAGGCAGCCATAAGAAATATAAACATTTGTCACCAAATAGAACATTCTCACTGACAATATTTAAAATTATGCACTTAATAAAACTATAGACTGAAAGAACACCTACAATTTCAAGTTTCCTTGTGTGAATTCAGTTGTAAGGGGACTGCCCCTTTTCACCCCCACAAATAGAAAAACAAGTTATGCATAAGACTTGGGGTTCTGTGAGAGGACTGCCATTCTGGGCTGTAGACCAGTCATCCAGGAATAACACTACTTTTCAAACCTGCTGTCTGTAAATCATCTTTCAATGTTGCAATCTCTAGTATACTATCTCCCATCATGTCACAGTAAACCTGCCTCTCTCTTTTCCCCCTCCTATGTTCTATACATTCATACAAATGACAAATGAACTGTGAAATTTATCTTCCCCAACTCCCCAAATTTCCATTCAGTTTCAAGGATAGCTTGCTGAGATTCATACAAGTAGTGGGTAAACTGTAATACTCCCTGTCTGGGCTTGACCTAAAATGAGTGAAAGAGCCAATACATGACTTCAATTCCAGTGTCCATGCACAGGATTCTAGCTGTTCCGGGCCTTATTTCTGGAAAAACAGGTATTTTCATCCAGAGAAATGTGTTATTACTTCCATTTTTTATAGGGGTTCTGAATTTAGGCTCATCTATAGGAACATATAGTTACCTTGTGTGACTAAACATAATGGAAGTCTTAATTATCTTGACAAACCCAAAATTTCTGCTTAAGCTTTGAACACAAACCATGAGGAACCACTGCTCTTAGAGAAGCTGAGAAGGTAGGCTGGAAGGTTTTGTGTGTATAGGAATTCTATCCTGTACCAGCTCCAGATAAGGATGAAAGTGCCACTTTCTCCCCTGCATGCTCGACATGAACAATTAATGCAGAGATCCTGAGTTCAGATGTCACGCGTCAATCTCTAATGAGAAAAATCATGAAATTGTGGTGCATAATCCTCATCTCTCCATTATCAAGCCAATGAGTTTACTAAAAAGATACCCATGCTCCAATCATCTAGTCCTGTGACGATGTACTCACCTTTCTGCAGCCTAGATGGCAAGAGGGAAAAAAGCCCAGGAAAATCCTACTTGTTTAGTAACAACTGTTGGACCTACCAATTTTAAGCGTAAAATACCTGCTAGTTTCAGGTATTCTTTTAAATGCTTATAAAAAAAAGCTTTTAGCAAATTTAAAACAGAAATGGTATAGAAAGAAGGGAAAAAAAAATTTTTCCCTTTCTAAATTTATTCCATGAAGGACATGATGATACTATATACCTAAGTATTGAGGATTTGATAAATACATGTAATAGTAGTGTCCCGGCTAAAGAAAGACTGCAATGTATAAACAGGACAACTTATTCACTAGTAATGGGAAACAAAGGCTATTTTGCAGAATACTGGGGCTGGGGCTTCTTAAAAAAATGTCATTGTCCTGCATAGACCAAGGGGTGTATTTTTTTTTTCCTCTAGTTTACTGATAGTTCCACTTCTATATAACCAGCGAAAGTTTTAGCTGTTTGGAAGTGACTTCCCTAGATACTAGAGGAAAAAGTGAAGTAATCTGTCTAAATTAAGACTAGTTTAATGTAAACAAATAAAAAGGACACCTCTCATGAACCCCAATGAATAAGAATTACCAGTACTTTGTCATTTTTACACCTAACAGAATTTTATGCTGAATAGATACAAACCATGCCACAAAACTAAACAGGAATACTTTGGTCAAGCAAAAATCTATACCAAGAGCACTAGTGTATGCAAACAAAAAATGTTACTCAAAATAAGCAGATTTGGATTAACATCACTATTCAATTCTGCAATCTATACAATGATATCTTGTTCCAAACCTACCTAGCTAGACAACAAAATTGAACAGACAGCCACTGTTGCTGTGTTTGAGTTGGTTTTGTTCTTTTTTTTTAATGTGGATTGGTTACAAATTTGCTGTGAAAGCAGAACCAAAACTTAAGTGTCTTCCAGTAGCTATACACACATACACACAAACAAAACCAAAGCACCACAGTTGTGAAGGTGTGTTTTTACAATATCTCGAATAACTCTACCACTGCTATTAATCACAGCCATTTTTTACAGTAATTTAAAATTGATCCATATCAACAGGACAAAGAAGTAAATGCTTCCAACTGTGGCATACTTGTACTGTACCCTTAGCACCCACTGGACTAACAATTTTGTGTTTTACAATTTTATTTATGCTTCCTCCATTCAGCATGTTAAAGAATGTGCTTTTCTGTTACACGCTGGAGGCACTAAACAACTGATGGTACTAATGTAACAACTGATGAGTCTAATGTACGTTCTGTGGGCACACCCACCTGACTTCTCTGTCCCTTTCCCTTCCGTGTATGCTAAAACACTTTCATAGCCCGTAGAGTTTAAGTAAATGCTGACTGCACAGAAACTGCAGCAATAAGGACTTGCAATCAAGAATAAGATGACTGTAGGATCAAACTTACCCTCAGCGAATGGCTTCCTAGGGGACTGATCTTCCATGAAAACACAAGTAGAACTGAAATCCAATCACATGCAAGCTGAATGCATGTGAATGATTGGATGCAGTTTCATGTGGACAAAGTGTTAACTAAAAAGCCTGTGTCACTATTTTGCCAAAGTGCACCGCTGGAGTGTGGGATCACAAGATAAACCATTCTAGCCATGAGTAATCAGCAGTGCTGGAATTATGCAAATGCCATATAAGTTCTCCTACATTGTATGAAAACAAAGTTAGGGAGAATATTTTCAGCTTGATTTTAATACCATGTGTAGAAACTTTGAAATTGTTACCTCACTAAATCGTACACACACGCACGCACACTTGTTTTACTGCTATTAGCTCCTAATATTCTTAAGGGAAGCCAGCACAGTGACTGCTGTAAAGATGACCCAGCTATTAATAGAAATACATAAAATCAGAGTCTTCATTACATGGAACCCTGTAAAATGACATCATGTCTCCAAGAGTAAAAGACAGCCCTTTATAACCTAGGAGATTTTTCTAACCTTGTACTGAGACACTATTTCCTTCAATACTGTCACAGAATTACACACAGATCACTCTTTTGAAAGGAAGTAGACCTTTCTACTACAGCAATTGAAAACAAAAAAAAAGGTTTTCAAGTCTCTTGGGTGATAGAGGTAGATGCCTAAAACAATGGTAGCTTTGTACAGGAATAGTGATTATAGTCAGGAGACGTGCTAAACAACATCCAATGATTAAAATGAACTTTTTGATCAGTCAATATTTTAGACCCCTCATCAAACTTAAAATTTTCCTAGTAAGTTCCTCTCTCACAAGACTTGGAATCCCATGCCTATTTAAAATTAACAAGCAGGAGCGTGCCAACAGTAAATTCACTAGAAGGAGATGGATGCTGGTGCATCCATGCAACCTCATCATAATGCAAAGCAGAGAAGAAATGGACTATGTGACTAGAATGAATACATGCAGTGGGCTGAAACAGAACATGGAATAATTCCTCCAACTTCATGGGTTCAAGAACTATGATACTACTGGGAAAGCATTTGTAAATGTTAAGAGTGTTTCAATGTAGTTTGCAAGCTATCTTTCATTTAGCTTTTGTAGCAACAGAGCACAAAACCCTAGACCCTTGTAATATATTTACCTGCTCCCAAAGAGTGTTTGCTCTTTCGTTTTACATCTTTCCTTAACCTTCAGCAGAGAGTACCCCTTCCCTTAAAGGAAGCATTAGAAAAAAACCCCAAGACAACCAACTACTGACGTGCCAGAGATATTTCAGGAAGTTTGAAATAAGTAACTGACAATCTTGCCAAGTAATGTCTGAAAATATAAATCAAACATCTCCACTTATAAGCTATTTTGCTGCCTCTTAAGGCAAAAGCTATACTCTTACGCCCTTCCAGAAGCCCACTGAAACTTCATGGTTAACAGAAAGTACAGACTTTACTTCTGCACTGTCTTAATAGTTTTCTATTGGATTTCTTGTTTTACATGTTAACTTTCAAAATCATTAACCAACTTGGTGAGAGATTTTGTCTGGTCTAGCAAAACCTGAAAGGGGGATGGAGAGGCACAACACCCTCTCCACCCCAATTCCCTGAAATAAAAAACAAACAACAAACCTGAAAAAGGAATGTTCTTTTGACTTCAAGCTTTCTCAGTGTCAATAGTATGTTTCTAACTCTAAAAAAGGGGTTTTTATGTGCACTTGTAACATCATTGCAGGTTTTAAAACATACATCAGTTCACCCTTTAAATTCTCTTGATGAATTTCCTTGCAAGTATCTGCATGAAGAATCTGCAAACTGCTACTATGTTAAAGTAACTATAATGCTCTAGAAATATTACTACATAGGGAAAACGTCACACATTTTACTTCTAGTAAGCGCATTGAGAGATCAGAGAGAAATTTAAATCAGTAGAGAAATGTCAATGTGGCACCTGTATTTTTGCATATCCACTCTTTTAAGCTCAAATGCTATAATTCTGAATGCTACAGATTGTCTTAATGCAGCAGTTGCTGTGAAGCATGAGAAGGTAAACAATTTATCAATTTACTTAATTACTTTTTTTTCCCCTCCAGTGTAAATATTCTAGTTTGAATAATTAAAAAAGAAATTGCTCTGAAGTTTGCAGATCCCTTAGTAAAACGGTTCCTTTTAGCTTGCCCTCTTAGGATCTGACTCTTGGACTGAGATCATCAGAGCCATCTTCTTTGGAGTAGTCCACACATTTTTGCACAGTCATCAAGTTCCACAAACAATGTGATCTTTGCACAGTTGCACACTACTTTGGTTACAACAACACTAACTGTGTTCAAACTGTGGCTGACACATTTATTTTTAACATGAAGTTTTTATGTTTGGTTCACAAGTGAAGTTTTTTGATTTATTTGTCCAGCGCCTCACACAAATATGAGTGCCCATGTTGGAGTCTGTTGACCAACACTGTAGGCTGAAAGGAAACCTTGGGTTTAAGGCACCCAGAAAGCATCTTGTTGCAGAAGTCCTAACCACCTGTTATTGTAGCTCCCACTGCTGCTTCCCATTATCACTTTTATTGAAAAGTGAAGTGGAAACAGACATGACTACTTAATGTTTAAAGTGTAAACCTCCTCTGTAACCTACAGGACCTACCCTTGATGCTGTTTTGGGTGCAGCTAATTAGCTGATACCACAATCCTTCTGAGCAAAATCAGTATCTTTTCCTCTTATTGCACATACTATATCTGTTCCCAAAAATAACCTGTTGCTATGATGATAAACTTGTGGTAGTTTTATATTGTTTTAAACTTCCCCAATAAACATGATAAGAGGAAGAGACTGGAAGTGCCCCAGCTGGTGTAAGAAGGCAGATTTCAGAACAGGGAAGACTCCAAGGTACAAATTCCTGTGCACTTCTCTTAATTTGGAGCTGCCTAAATACTATCTTTCAGGCATGCCTACAAGTTTTATGGGGTGCATCCAAGATCTACATTCCCAATCCTCCTAGGGAATAGATTCAAATTTGTGAACTCCACCTCGAACCCAAGCAATGGAAGGCAAATGCCTGTCATGGTCTTTGTCTGATTCAGGCTGGCTCTGAGCACGCTCTGGCTTGGGGTTTAAAGAAGGCGGGTCAGGTTGCTGTACAGACATAGTCCTGCGGAGGTGGTTTCTCTTGCGCAAAAACTCAGGCTGCGAGTGGAGGCCAAAGCTGCCTTTTCTCAAGATCATCCGAGAGTTGTTCTTTTTGGGTCGTGAATGGAGACTGAACTCCAGCGAGGCCAAGTGGGCTGCATAACCTTCACTGAGGAACTGAAATAGGAAGAAAAAAAGGGAGTGACAAATTACTGCTGCCTTGACCTATGAGTGCTATGAGGTTTTAAGTTTTGATCACTGGCATCCCAGTTAGATACCTACAAAATACTAATACTCCTCTCCCCTCAATTTTTTTTTCAAGTGACCCCTTTCATTCTGTCATTCAGAAATGTGCAATGCATGCACTTGTAGATACAGCCCGCAACCACTTGATTCTCTTTACTATTCACCCTTCCAGAAAATGCCTCATTTGTAACCCCAACTGCCTTTCTTTGAAATACTGTTGCTTCTTTGTGTATTTGTGAGTTTGCACATGCATTCACGTGCATGCATTGCCTTGACTTCCCTAGGACTTCCTGACTGAATAGCAAGAATTACTTACTTGGCACTGTGCCTGGTATTTCTTTGTGGATCGTCCAACTATGTAGATCTGGGATGGTGACAGAGCCAAGACACTGTACACAGAAATATCCTTCATGGAACCGTATGCAGCACAGATTTTGATGTGGCACTGAAACAAACATTACTTCCAAAGTGAACGCACTATTGAACACCATGCAACTACAAGGCTGGCACTTGATTTGCAGTAAAGCAGCATATGAGTTCCCTGTTAACAATTTTTCAGTCTGTAAACCACAGAAAGCTAAATCGATCTGCCTGCATGTGAGCAAGAACTACAGCTATGCACGCAGGAAAGAACAAGCAGTTCATTTACTGATTTGTCATGATTGGAGGTCCCTTTGGACGTTTTATCAGCTTTCCTTGCTCTTTAAAAAGTGAGAAAAGAAGTGAGGAAAGACTTTGTGATGTTCAGTAAGACTTATTGTTCAGAAAGAAGGGAGATCTTTATTGGATTACATTCCCTGAAAAGAGGTTTTAAGGCTATAAATAGGTTTCTAGTACCTCTTGCATGAGATTCCGGAGAAAAATAGTCTTTTGTCGCAGTGGGTCATGAACAAGTCCATCTGAGAAGAAGATCATCCCTTGTGGGAAATTGTGTTGGGACAACCACGAAACTACACGCTGTTTCTGCATATCTGGACGGCCGGTGATGTAGATAATCAGATATCCCAGGTCCTGCCAATGCCTGTCAGAAGAAGCAGTTAAATTATATAAGTGCAGAAAGAGAAACAATACTCACAGGTCAGGTCAGAATCTTTTCTCAGACCAGTTAGAAGTTAGATGATATCCTTCAACAAGTGGAAAGCAGCATGCCTAAGTCTCTGCTCCAATCAAGAAACTAAGTAATAATGTCTACACTCTGGGGGAGAAGAAGGAAAGCAAGAGACACTCTTATGCAAAATATTACCTAAAATATGAGAGCCATTCAAAAATATACTTAGAATAAACCTTGCAACACATCAGGTACTGCTACTTTTGAAATCTTTAATGAGATTTCCTGCCATTTCAGCTATAAGGAATGGAAACCCTTGAAAACTGACATTTCTGCATTCTCATGCAAGTTCCAAAATGAGAACTGCCTTTTCCCATCCAGTGCAACATTAACAGACCTGCAAGAATGAATTAAAAGGCCTTTTAATTTTTGCTGCAAAAAACATTCTTGCATTCCTGACATCTGGTATTTTTAAGTACAAATATGTCCTTATTTGAAATTAGTGAAACACAAAATACACATGGAATCATTATTAATTCACTGTACACACTTCAAGATCATATTCCCAAGAAGCAACTTTTTATCTCTAGGCAATTTAAACTATAAATTTCGATGTAATACACAGCATTCTAATATTACACTGAAATTCAGGCAGATGTGCTGTGCAAGAAAATATAGAAATGTATCTACAGAGAATCTTGGCCCTTAGAAAATTGCTGTCTGTTTAGTATAACAACCCTTTTCCTTCCTACTGTGTTCAAACAGAAAGTCAGAGATTTGAAGTGTTCAAACCTCATTTACCTGACAACATCAACGGCCCCCGCTCGGACTTTGGGGTCACTTCCCATAATTGAAACACTTGCTGCAAAAGAACCATCAATGCTGAACACAACACATTCCATTCCTCGGGGCAGTACAGTCAGGTAACTTGCTGCACTGCTCTGGTCCCCTCTGCAGAGTCAACACAAAAATTAATTTAAAAAGCAAAATGTCAGAATGTATTTTCTGCATGTTTCAGTTAAGATTAGAAATTAGATCTTTCTAGACCTAGGTCTTTGACCTCACTGTCAAATATGGCTTCTGATTTCAGTCTTACGTGGGACAATCAAAGCTTACACTTTTAGGTAATACTTTTTCAAAGAGAAATTTGGAAGCTGATCTTAATAAGAAATCACATGCATACAAATAACCAAAAAATTTGGAAAAAAAACCTGCAAACCAGCCTGAAGTACTCTAACTACTACTCAAACTTTCTCCATAAGCTTAACAGTTGGTATTATGGACATTAGCCACCCTCTATTCTTGCAAATATCCCCCCTTGCAATGGGAATGCCAGTTGAGAGAAGTAAAAAACAAAAAAACAAAAGCAACAAACAACCAACCAAAACCACACAAACAACCAAAACCCAATGCGGTTGTACATCACTCTTGTCATGGAAGGACATGTGAAAATCATTTCCTTATGATGTATATTCCCCAAGAGAACTGGATGCTAAAAAATGGATAAATGACAAGGAAATCCAAAGCTCTTCTCATCCCACCACCTCATGTTCCCTAAAACTTGTAATCTAAAGACCATGTCTGGTGATGAAGATTCCTACAATATGTGCTCACAGCCTAATGAACAAAGACAGGACAATTTATTTTGTTCCTCTTTGAAACTTACTCCTGCACTCTAAAGCTTCATTTTTGAATATAATTTTATTTGCATTTCAGTACCTATTTTCTTGAATTGATTGCCTTTTTTATTAAACCGAGGTAAAACATTTTCTCCTTCTCAAGTTGCACTACATAGGATTGTAAGCTGACTTTGGACTTTGTTAACTGGTGGGTAACAACACATTATATTTCAGCTAAATTCTCCTCATTGATTTCATCTCCCAAGCAGGGATTCAAATAAAGTTTTTACTCAGTTTTGAAGTTCCTTCCTGATCACCACAACCCATCACAGCTTTATTTCCAGCTTGGAGTTATTACCTGACCACCATTTTGATGGGATACACACCAACTCTCAGTCTCTTCTGTTCAGGTATATTGTAGGATATTCGTCCACTGCTGTTGGATATCTCTGTGTCAAAATACACCCACCTACCCGAAGATGGCTCAGTCATTATGAAGATATCCACCTGCAAAACCAATGAAACAGTAATCTAGTGTGATAGTCAACAAAACACTTGCTATGTGCAAGGCCTGGCAAGTATCTCCAACCATGGCTGGTAGTAAAAGCTTACAAGGAAGTTTGAAGGAACTTCATGACTCAGTAAGAACTTCAAAGAGAGTCCTCTCAATAAGCAAATGCTTTCTAACATACAGGAGTTTATTGCCTTCATCATTTATTGTCTTCGTAATTTAAAGCCCTGATCTTAGCACCGCATGTGTCAAACAGAGGTCAGAAATTTGGGAGGAGCCCTAAACTAGGAAAAAGATAATTTTATCTTGCATGGCTATATTACCTTTTCGCACTCTAAACCTACAAAAAAACCCCTGCATCTGGTTATTAAGACGAAATCTTTCTCAAATCATAACCTCGTCTTCAACCAAAACACTTCAAATTATCAAATGATTTCATCAATATGGTTTACTTCAATTGAAATATTTAATCAAAATTGACATAAAGGATATTAAATACTTTGCTAGACCTGAAACGGACCAAGTGAAGCCTCCACGCTTCAGTTTTGCCCTCAGCTCAGCAGCATTGCTCTCTTAATTTTCACAGAAACTCCTACAATCTCAGTGAATATGAAAAAATGCAACTTGATGCTTGGCTTTATTAGCTGCATGCCTGGCTTCTGCAGGCAGCTTTAGGAATGACCGTTTTAATTGTGTCACATTACTACTAATTTCTAAAACTAATCTTTACTTGCCCATGGGTAAGATACAGCAGCCACCTAGCTTCTAGAATGCCTATTCTTTTATCTAGTTGTTTTACCTGGATAGGATGATACATGGTTTTCTTTTAGTGCTTTGTCAAGTACTATAAAATTATTTTTCCTTCTTCCTCGGAAAGTTAATTGTCTCCAGTAGGTGGTACAGCTGGACGGCAGGTTCAGAAATCACTGCACAGTACACTCACCACCAACCAAAGGAGATAGCCATAATCAGGTAAGATAGATGAGAACTCAGAAAAAGGTCAGCTATCAGGAAAGCCCACTTTATAGTATATTTCTGCTTAAGTAGTAGGGGGCTAGTGACATTTCAAGTAAAACTAAGAAAATGGATTACTCAGACTTCACCTTTTCACCTGTTAAAGCCACCATGTCCAGAGGTCCATACATAAAGCGCCCAACTAGTACCTGAGGACCATCTTCTGCTGCAATGACATCATTAGCTCGGTGATTAGCAGTCACATTCTGAAATAAGAGCAGAAGATGGGAAGGGTACTGTTCATTTTTGACACAAGGCTGCTGTCTCTGGTTTGTTATGAACAGTGACAGAGAAACAGATTCCTGGACTATATGTGATAAACCAAGATGAAATTGCCCATATTCCCTAACAATTAATCTGCCCGCTTCTGAATTAAGTTATCAGTTTTCAGCTCTTTAGTGATATTCAGTTATGTAAACTCTTACTCAGGGAGATGAAACTCCATTTAAATTTCTGCCAAACCCGTGTTCCATACCTGCCATATATATTTGGAGTTAAACTTACCCTCAATTTGACATGTGTCCTTTTGCGTAGCCATTTTTCTCGGGGATTGGATGGACTTAATGTTTCTGGATCCAGGTTGTCATTTTCCTTGAAATTTACATTTTCATACCTCATCACCTGAAATTATATTAATATTTTAATAAATAGCGTGTGGCCTGGGAAGTCCTGGTACTTGGCAAAGAAAGAGAAATTACACTGCTGCCCCAGTTGAGTGACACTGCAGAGCCAAAAGCACAATGGAAGCAGACAGGTAAAGCCATATGTTCACAAAAACTGCACAAAGAAACTGCTTTCACTCTGTTGGCCAACACTTAATTTCAAATACTTATTGAACAGCTTTTTCATTCACAGCAGTGCCTGCACATTCCTCCAGAGAAAATGGTGAAAACATTAGGATGGTATCAAGTGATACATTGTCTTGATTATGGTCTGCAAAGTCAGTAAAACAGCATAAAACCACAGAAGCATTTTTTAATGTCCTTTATGTGGCAGACATCAGACTCCTGACTTCATCTGTATTGATTTTCTACACATCTACTCAGACAGAATGTTTCTTATCCCTTTTGAATACCACTACTTCAGTAGGTGATAGGCAGAGACCCACAAGGACCCACTGAAGTCCAACTTATGAACATGCAGAACCTTATTAAGTCATACACATTCTTACAACCTAAATATCATACATTTACCAAGAAACTTTTGTGTCCAACTCAGATTTCAGGACACAACACACAGAATTCAGAATCTGGGTGTGGGTTATGCCACATTGCAATTGAAACCAGAAGCCCTGTCTCGCTGAAATCTGTGGTGGTACTTGCAATCACAAGCAGCTATTTTGAATGACAAATAGATTAGCAAATTTTTCAAGTTGAACAGCTGGTTTTCTGTGCTGAAGTTTTACAATCTCGGTGCTCTTGCTAGAAGAGTGGTCTAGAACCTTTTCAAAAGATGTCTTATCTGAAATCCCTTGAGTAAAATCATGCTTTAATCAGAGTCAGCAAAGCAGCTGGCTTGCAACAAATTACAGTAATGTTGAGAAGTAAGCATGGTTTTTAACAAATTGGCATAAATTCTATTCACTAGAGGTAATGTGCAGGCAATATATGCAGCCACAGGGCATTCAAGAGCCATTACTCTTATTCTTAACCCCCAACAAGGGCAGAAGGTCCAGACTGTACTGGAACTAACCAGTGCTTTATGTAGAACTGTAAACTCACATACTGCTTTAGAGACATGTTCTAAATGCTTGAAAGGCTTATTAAATTCTAAAAGCTGTAATGTGCTTATAAGGCTAGGAAAGTGTCCTGTAAAGGAGAGACTCAACTTTCTTACAGAAGCAGTACTTTCAAACTGGTTTACTATCAGATGTATGCTAGTAATGTGATACTTAATAGGGAGATAGATAATTATGTAAGGCTGGAGATAGCATATTCCTTCAAAAACAGCACAAAATTAATATATAATGCAGGGTTAGACTGATCTGGGACACAGGAGGGATGAGATATGCATAAAGGCACAATATTACTGGTCATAAAGTCAGCAGTGCTAATGGTGAGTTCACTGTCCCCTTTACCTCTCCAATAAATCCAGATCTGTCACTCCTAAATGCACTTGTATGTGATGCATCCACACTTAGCCATCTAACTGACCTCAAGATTTAAAGACTGATCCTTGGAAAATGCAATTAACAGTCACAAGGTTATCTGCTGCAGAGAGAAAAAAAAAAAAAAAAAAGATCCGTTACCTGTCTTAAGATGAAGGCTACAACATCTGTTGATTCCCAGTAGCTGGCATGAAAGAGATGTGGCAGGGCCACTGTTGGAAAGGCTGTCAGCACATCTGGACAATACAAGGCATAATCTATTCGTTTTGTTCCCCACCACTTCGCAGTAACTACAAAAAATGAAACAAAATAGCATAACATTTCTATATCAATAAATTTCTTGTTGTCTTTAAGCTAGATAATGGAATTAGGCCTTCTGCTTTCTTAATCTTGACATTTTAAGTCTGTTAAAGGTATCTGTCATTCACAAAAGTACAGTTTTTACTGACTGCATCGTCACTTAACTGCCTGACATCTAAAGAGTTCTTATGGGTCCAAGTTTTGGGAAACAGAAATCACCTCAGCATGATTCCCACTGCTTTCTGGTCCATGGAAAACGTACAGTGAAAGACTATGACTTTTATGATCATGTTACAGGGTAAGAATTGCAAATGCCTCCCGAACAGTGAAGCATATATTGAGAGAGAGAGAGAGAGATACATACATACATACATATATACACACACACACACACACACACACACACACACACACACATATGACTATAATCCATAACAGGACAATATAATGATTTATAGCACTTGTAATTTTGAGTAACAAATCTTATCTACCTATACTGCTTCATGCCTGGAACATGATCATAAACCCCTGTTACTATGAAACTCCTGTGGCTATTTATGAGTAACACCATAATATAAAACTGTACTTTGTACTTTCTGTTACTTATCTATCTAATTACAAACAGAAAAGAAAGATAACTTGTGTTACGTAAAATTGCAGAAACTTGGCCTATTCTCATTCTCCCCAAATTCCAAGCAGATATCTTTTCTTTTCATAATCTACTTTTTCACAGAAACAATGTGAAGGGAAAGGCTGTTGCCATATCCAGTAGTACATGGCACCAAGCTTTACTCACTGTTGGTGAGGCATGCTGATGGCAAGCTTTCAGTTGACCCAGAGTTTTCACTGTTTGTGCTGGCCAAGCTCAACTTTCTTGTTTTCCCTTGCGGTTGATCAGACGTATTTGGAGATTCAGGACTCTCCTGAGAAAAAGGTATGTTCAAAGAGCTATTCTCAAGGAACAGACCACTGTGATTGTGGAGAGCATCACCTGCAGGTTACAAAAATGAAAATAACAATTAAAAAAAAAGGATGCACACCATGGTTTTGAAACTAGTGTTTGTGTGTATATCTTATTTCTTTGTTTATTCATTTATATTTAAATGCAGGGCTAATGAGTGTTTTCCTGAATAATATTACATTTAATGCCCATGGATGAAACTTCCTCCTTCAGAGTGAAAATAGTATGACACAGCATGACTATATAGAGAAAGCACACACCCTACTGCCATGAACATGCAATGGCAGCTGGGTGCTTTTGGCCAGGATCTACCAAACTGAGTAGTGGTTCTGGGATGCTATTTTACTTCACACTCAACCCTACTCATTTTAAAGTCATTTTCTGAGAAGAACTACATAGCCCTGGGAGTCTGTGATACTTCTCTGGTCTTCTTTCTGACATGAAGAAAATGTCCTTTTTTGCATAACATGACAAGTCAAAGATATTTCATGCCTAGATGATTTTACCTTATTTTCTATTAAATCAAAAAAGCACAATTCCTTCTACTAGCACCTCGCTCATCCACCCCTTCCTTTTTCTTCCCCAGAAATCAATCTATTTCTGTTTTTTTTTTTTTCCTGGATTCAAATCTTTATTACCAACATAACTATTGCTTAGTAACCCACCTAGGAGAAGTGCAATCAAGACTGCTCAGTGGTCTGATTTGTCCTAGTAGATATCTACAACAAACCAACCACAAGCAACCAAAAGGAACAACATGTGAAGATCTAGGCAAAGGTCAGCTAATTGTAAAAATAAATTGTTTAAAATGATAGTCAAAGACATGGAATTTTCCAAGTGACACTTCAACTAGAATAGTGGTATCACCTCCAAACTCCTCTTTAACACAACTAGTATCACAAACCTCATGTGTAAGAATAATTTTTTCTTAGATATCTTCTTTGGTTCCATACTTGCTAAGTATGTCTGTGCTACTCAGTCCCAGATGAGTTTTTAGCATGCTGGCACATTGCTATTTCAAATTCTCTTGAGCTGTATAGGAGAGAACACTTAAGAGAACAACAGGCAATGAGAGCTATGAAAACAGGCACTATACCTAACTGGTGAGATCTTCCATCCCCTAGTGGGTATCTCTGGTACCGTGGGACACTGAATGGAGGAAGAAGATGGAATTTTTTCTCCAACAATGGTTCAAGTCTGCAGGCAGAGGGGTCAGCAGAGTGAAAGAAGCTGTAAACTTGGCTGCAGGCTGGTCGGACCTGGCATACTTGGATGAGACAAAGAGGTCAGTATTGCTGCTTTACAATTTTCAAGGAGTCTGTACAGAAACATAGTTAATATGGTCTTCTGCAAACTCCAGATTAGCACACAGCTGGTCAAATTGAATTGTTTCCTATTTCATATGTAAAGAACACTTCACTGCACAGGAGTTTACAGAGACATCACAATCTGATATGCAGGTACATAGGAAATGTGAAGAGCAGCAGAAGAGAAACAGAAGGAAGCAAGAAATGAAAAAGATTTTTTAAATCTTGTAAATACATTATTGAGCATTATAGCTGTGATGCTCAGCACTTCAAATATATACCAGCAAAACAGTCTGATGAGCTTGTGTCATACCGAGGACTTAAACCTAGGGGACAGCAGAATATATATATTATAAAAACTGATTCTAACAAAACAAACAAATAAATACATCTGAATTTTACTTGTCACATTTAGCTTTCTACCTTTCTACCTTTCATTTCAGTAAAGAGGGTACCTCAACTAATTTCCAACTGTCTGCATGATAGGTTTAAATTTGTCTGTTTTCCTCTCAACTGTGTCACAATTATCACTTTAAAATGGGATTCTTTTATCATATGCACCTCTGAAGACTAATTATGCTTCAAGTAGACACTGCTCACCTCAGAATGTGTTTGAAATGCCCATCAGTTGAGCTGCTTTCAAAGCATACTCCTTTGCAGGATACCCGAGGAAGGATGGAAGTGAGAGCTAATTTGAAGAAAATAGTTTAAAATACTAGTAATTAACATGAAATTTTCCTTTCAAAGTGCCTGGAGAGTAGCAGAGCAGAGACTGGGGAAAGGACTGGCTAGGGAAAAAAAAAACCCTTGGAGTTCTCAATTGTTGTCTCTTCTCATTATTGCCACAGATTTTCTCCCTCGCCTGATAAATGAATGCATCATTTCCTATAAAGATGCTGCGCTATCCAAAGCTCATACCATGCTAAGAGACAAAGCATGTGCTGAATAATGAAAAGTAATCTTTTAACTGAAAAACTTTAACAATCCAGATGCTTTAGAAATAAAATTTTAAAAATCCTCTCTGTCTAAGCCTAGTGATCTGTCTGATCACTAGGCTGTGTTACTAGAGAGGAAGAATGGCTCACAAGCAACAACACACCCGAGGGCCAAACCCACCCACGAAATCAGACATGAACAAGAGGTAATGCTGAACCAAGCAGAGATGTTATTTTTGGTATTGTTTTCAAGGACTGATCCCTGGTGAAGTGTGAGCTTCATGATGTATGACATGGAGCATATAATTAACAGCAGAACTTACAACACACTTTTGTAAGTGAGCAGTAACATCCCTGGAGCAATCCTCATCCCCTCAATCCCTACCTACATTAACATTCCCAGCTCTTAAAGGAGGAAACTTACCTCACTCCCTGACTTTAACTAGGCTCGTTTATTTACCTCCTTTTTGTGTGAGCCTCTTTGTTTACAAAGGTCTTTATGCATCCTGTATTTTAACCTCAAGAAGAACTTACCATCCAGACCAGGCAGAACAGTGCTCCTCATGGCCAGCACCAAACCAAGTGGTGATCCAAAAAGGAAGAAATCAGACACCTCAAATTCAAATCGGCCCAGATTTACTTCTGAGAGACTGGAATCCACAGGAGGAAGGTCTGCACCATCTTTCAACACACTTGAGTGGATGCTGAACAAAGAAAATATTGAATCAAAAATAATAAAGAGGGCATTCAGAAAAAAAGAACATTCCCAAAACAGGATGCTTAGAAAGCTCTAGCAATGGCATTTAGATCCAAGCAACACACCTTAAAATTGTAAAATGATATTGCAGTATAGCAGCCATGATTTTCAGTGTGGCTATTCAGTAATTTACTGCCTTCAACATACAAGAGTTTCCTGCAATTATTCTACACAATACTTGGTAAAGTTTTGCAAGGACCATGAATATTCAAGTTTACTGTTTTAAATATAACACAGTATTTCTTCAATAAAATAACCTAGAAATGACTGACCAAACAAATCTTCACGTTTTCAGTTACCGACAAGAGAAAAACAATCATTCTGTCTCAGAGGAAAAACAATCTACAACACATTGATATCCAGAAAATGCAATGGTTTCAAAATGAATGCAGAATAGTCAATGAAAACAAAGCAAAGGACATTCAGTCAAAGCAAAACTATAGAATTACCTTAATCTGCTACTAAGAAAAATGCCAGACTTGAAGTAAAGCACAGTAGTAAGTCTGCCTATACTCAACTCGAGCAGAACTGAAACTTCAACACACAGTAAGTCTTCCTCCTCTGCATCACTCACAATGAAATAAAGGAAATAGGATGACAGATAGAGGAAACAAAAGCCTGAATAGTTCAGGTAAGTAAAAAACCAAATAGCTTAGAACCAGCAGGAACAATGAGAAAAAGGGAATGCTTATGTTCCCATCCCATGTATTTCAAAGGCTTTTTAGGATAAAGGAAAACTAAGTTAACTTCTCCCCCCAGTCCCCTCCTCATTTAAGCCAAATGTTTATGCAGGGATTTTTTTTGTTGTTGTTTTAAAGCTGATCTGAAAGCTTATAGACCAATGAGAGCACCAAAAGCAATTATCTCACTAGAGAATAATAAAAATCCTGAAAGAGAAGTCAGAGGGATCGTTAGAAATAAATAAGCAACAGAAATTTACAATTATAAAGTATCATCCATCTTGTTTTGAGCGGGCTGTACTGAAGAAATAGAACTTTGTGGATTCATTTTTGCATGTTCAAAACCCTCACAACTTAAAAAAAGATTAAATAAAAAACTCTCCAGATGTGAGTATGTTCATACTAGACCCACTAAATCCATAGTTTTTTGAGGGAGAGACAAGAACTTTAAGGAAACCTCTAGAAAAATACCACATCCAATAACAACGCCCCTGTGCCCTGGTACTAACAGGTTCCTTTCAATGGCAAGCCCATTTCTTTTACTCAGGCATTGGCCACTGGTTACCTGGACAGGAAGGCATGATGCTGGGTTATGGTATCACAGTCGTAAGTGGATGAGTCACTCTGTTTCCGAGGCAGCGGTGGCCTTTGCTTCTCCTCCTCCACGATTCCCGAGATGTCAATATTGCTTTTGCTCAGGTGTTTGCTGTCACCCAGACTGGAGTCCTCTGCTAAGAGTGGATTATCCTTCAGAAAATGAACAGAGCAAAGGGAAGATTTAGACAGATAACAAAATACAAAAGAGCTTATATGAAATGCCTGCATTTATACATGGGACCTCACTTAATCCAACAAAGGGTGGAAGGGATTAAAAATTCCTCTTTGCAGTAGAAGGACAGAGATGAAGACTAAATTTCCCTTTAAGGTAATAGCATAAAAGTCAGAAGAAGAATCAGGAATTTGAAGATAAAGCGGTCGCGAAGGATGGAAAGAAGCAGTAACACAAAAGCTTTAACTCTCATGACTTCATCATTCTTAGAGAATGATAAATATCATAAGGTAATCAGAAGGGGTCTTAGACCTGAGTGCACAAAATGCACATTACAACATTAATGAGCTTGCTCATCATATTCCATGGATATGGGATCTGATTTTTTAAAAATGTTAGCTTCTGCAGGATGCAAGAGGAGACCAGTAGTAGCATATCCTTAAGATTATTTATTTATTGTTCATTATTAAATTATTTTTAATTTCCTCCAGCATCTGCAGCTTGCACCAGCATCCTCCCTGATGCTGCAGATGCTGCTTTTCAAAATAAATGCCATTGGACTGAACCTTGCACTTCATTCCTGCAGGAGATCTGTGTGCATGAGGCATGCAAGATCTGGTTTTTTATAATGAGTGTGCATAAAGCCTGGAGAACGAGAGGCTGGAGAGCAGCCTCACAGAAAGGCACCCTGGAAGTTGTGGTCAATAGCAAGTTGAATATGAATCAACAGTGTGCCCTGGCATCCAGGAGGACCAATTGCATCTTGAGGTGCATTAGGCACAGCATTGCCATCCAGTCTAGGGAAGGTGACTGTCCTTCTGTGCTCTGGTGTGGCCTCACTTCGAGTCCTGTGTGCAGTTTTGGGCACCACAATACAAGAAAGATAAAAAAGCTATTAGAGGGTGTCTGAAAGAGGGCTATAAAGATGGTGAAGGGTCTGGAGGGGAAGTCATATGAAGAACAGTTGAGATTTCATGGCCTGTTCAGGCTGGAGAAAAGGAGATTGAGGGGAGACCTCATAGCAGTCTATAGCATCCTCATGAGAGAAAGTGGAGGGGCAGGCACAGGCATATTCAATAAGGAAAGAAAAAATAGTTTTAGAAGGACATGGGATTAGATCTCTGTGAGATGACCCTAGAGAAGGTCACTGGACAGTTGGCTCAGCATTGTACAAGAGAGCAGGATTCAAAGTTGTTCTCTTCCTTCTTGCATACATCTGTCTCCCAACACTCATTTATGTTTCCTCTACCACCATTCTCTGCTCCTGCTTTCCTGGACATAGCATTATGCCACTGCATTACACTGTTGAAGTGTCATTGGCAGATTCTTCACAAGCCCTAACATCAAGCCCCCTGAGTACAATTATATTGTCATGGTTGGTACTTTTAAGCAACTTGCAGGAAGTGTAAAACTCCAACTAGACAAGATAGAGGAAAAGAGAGGACAAGGCTTACAGATCAGGTCTGGGGCATGACAGACTAAAAGAGATGCAGACAGACCATGGAAAACATGTGAACTGGATCTGTTTCTTTGAAGCTACAGAAATAACAAGTTCATAGGCATATGAGCTATGAGATGAACCTTCCAACACAGTTCTACCTGTCTCCAACAGCCAAGAGGATCTCCTGGCTTCTGCGGCAACTGAACAGTCTTATTCTCAAAAGCCATGTTATTAATGATAATTCTCCTTCCTGGAAAAATTTAGAGGATGTCTCTTTGCTTGAGAGTACTCCCACCACACATAGCTCTCAACTGAACCAAGAAGTTTGGTACCACTGAGCCCATTTCTGAGGGGAGGTAACTAAAGAGATGAAACAATTTTGCCAGGGTCACAAAGTCAAAGAACAAAACACAGTGTCAACTCTAATTCATCACATCTACCTGAGTCTGAAGTACATAAGATCAGTTGAACTTCAATTTTCTTTCGCAAGTGTGTTGCAAACAATAATGAAATTTACACGCTAGCATTACTTTAAAGATCTGTACTTTTACCACTATAAAATCTTTCCTAGATCTCTTCTGCACAAATGCAGCACTTGTATAGACACTCAGTGGTCCATTCACAGGTCTGCAGGTGACTTGCACTCCTTATGAAGAAAGAGGCATTCTTTCATTAGTCACTGAAACTTATTCATAATAAGTCTTAATGCTAGACCCCCAGGCAGTAGTGTAAGGAATTCCAGATGAAAGAAAGAAAGGAGAAAAGAAAGGAAGAAAGGGAAGGGAAGGGAAGGGAAGGGAAGGGAAGGGAAGGGAAGGGAAGGGAAGGGAAGGGAAGGGAAGGGAAGGGAAGGGAAGGGAAGGGAAGGGAAGGGAAGGGAAGGGAAGGGAAGGGAAGGGAAGGGAAGGGAAGGGAAGGGAAGGGAAGGGAAGGGAAGGGAAGGGAAGGGAAGGGAAGGGAAGGGAAGGGAAGGGAAGGGAAGGGAAGGGAAGGGAAGGGAAGGGAAGGGAAGGGAAGGGCCCTACTTTAAAGGCTAACAGGTAAAGCCTTCACTACTGATTTCTGTATATCATAAAACTGAAGCTGACAATTTTTAACAGCAAATTTTTGATTCATGGGCAGAATCCCATTCTATCATGGCAATTTACCAAATCCTTAAATTTCCTCTGGTTTATATGAAGCTGATTTCCTCCATGGAATGCATCTATAGGGTTTCAGCTGTGTGAATTTTTTTCTCTTCACCTGGATGCTGCTGATGCTTCCTCTCCTGCTACTGTTCCGACTCTCATAAGCTGTATTAGAATTATAGCAGATGGCATCAAAGCCCAAAATTCCTCCAATGCAGTCACCTATAAGACACACCTGAAAAAAAAATTTGTTTTGGAGATATAGCAAGTGTTTTCAAAAGAGACAAAAAGCATTACAGTACTGCAGAGGAATTTCTTACTTCATCCCCTTGTTACTGGTTTTTACACTATGGTTTATATTGCAGCTGCTTTTTTCTACTTTCTTTTATCACCAGAAATATGCCCTATGTGAAGAATATCTGTCCCAGGGACTATTTTGATGAGTGGGAGTTCTGCCAAATGGATTAGAACTTTGCAGTCAGATTCCAGCTCGATAAGACCAGATCATTGAATGACTAGTGTCACAAAGATTTCAAGCCTCTTAACATTTCCTTCAGTGACATACAGGGGAGAGAACCTTACAGACTGGCACTCCCCTGTGAGGACAAGGGAACAAAACTTTAAAATGAGGTATTAAGCAGAGAGATTCACTCTTGCTTCACATTTAATATAAACATAGAAGCTACCTTCAAAGTATGATCTGACAATTCAAAATACATACGGTACTAAAACTGGGAATTCAGGAGTAATTTTATGGTACACTAGAATCTCCCTCACAAGCCAATTCCACTGAACACCTCCCCATCCCGCATGAGATTATTCTTTCTCCCTGTTCCCCTGTCCATGTCTGAGCATGAGTAACAGCTTGATAACATGCTCCAGCAAGCCTTTCCTTATGATGATCAGGTGAGATAGTGCACAGGATTCCAAAAGTGCCTGTCTTGTGCTGGACACGGAGAAGGCATTTTGTGTAGGTGATCCCATGCTAACATTCATTCATCACATTTGTAGTGTCCCACACTCATAACTCAAACCCCTCTCAACATAATGGCTTAAAACCAAACAGCCTTGCTCTGAAGAAATTTTACTTTGGCATAAGAGAAAATAGTCCTACCTGTCCATTAAAACCAGCCCCATCAGTAGATTTGAGAAACTCATTATAAACTTGATTGGCTCTACTGATCACCATAGCAACTGCATCCTGGTACTGAGGAGATGAAACGGCCAGCAAAGGCAAGGCAGCCAGTGGGATGTGGTCTTCACTGCTGCTAAGACAGCTCTCATCATAGCTGTAGGGATTTAGGCTAGAAAAGGACATGTTATCGGGAAAACTGTAAGAGGCAGCACACAGCATTAGAGAATGAGCAATTGCTAACAGAAATGGGTTGGGCTACTGCAGTTCACAATGAGCAAACACAGGAAGGATCATTTTCTCAGAGAATTCAACTCCTTAAAAAACAAAAGCATTACTGCTTTAGGTGAATGGGATCAAACTAGAAGGCATTTCTGTAGTTAAACACACGTGCTGCAATTGTTCTACATACAACTAGACATAATTTTAAATGGCAATGACATGATTACATTTCAGCTTTTGTTCCCCCCCCCCATAATAACTCACTACACCAGAGAGCATAATCCAACCATCACAATGGAATAGTTTCCTAGAACACAAGTGTGACAGGTGTATTGTTCAAAAGCATATTAAGACATTTTTCCCAGTGTTCAATCTTTTCAAAAAGATGAAACAAAGCTGCACACATTCTGAAATCACAGTAAATGTTTGCACAGTAACATCTGGCAAAAAGGAGATTACTTAATGCAACCTTAAATTCGATAGAATGTCAGCTTTACTTTAGTGGATGTGCACCCTGCAAGTTTCTTAGTAAGTCCGTCGATCATGTCTTGACTGATTTACACTGATGAGTGGGAAAACTACTCAGAGAGAGCTAAAGATGGAAGGCACATCAGTGTGTGCCAGATTCTTTCAGAGTAAGTTGACTGTCCTTTAGAGATAAAAGAAAAGTCAGAAGTGTTTTGGATAATGCAGCACATCTAAAGTCCATCCAAAAGCCACAGACAGAGAACTTGAGCACTATTTTGTATTCCTTTTTTTTGGGAACTTGGTGGACTATCACAGTATTTAAAAGCAAGCTGCCTGAAATGGAATTAGTTTATATCTTTGCTAAAACTCATATCCTTGAGACTATTACCAGGGTAATAGAGGAAGAACAGAAAATTTTCTGGTCTGTGTTCATGTTCTGAGCCTTACTGGACATTTTCACATTTGCTTCTAGCTGAACAACTCCAGTGACTTGGTATTTTTCATCCAAAGTAGTAAAACAGTTTCTAGGTCCTGGAGCTCAGCTGGTCTGCCAAGCTGTGTCAATTTACCAATTAACACAGGTTCATTTTGCCAGCTGATTAGATCATCCAAATGCACAGCAGATACATCCTTATGAATACTAACTCAAAAATTAAAACTGAACCTTCAAAACCTACATAAAAAGCCTAATTTACTAATAAAATTGGTAGATTACACCTCAGAAAGGGAAAGGAAGAAATCCAGGAGAAAAAAAATCTGACATATTAAATGAATGCTTGAAATAGAAAAAAAATACCTGCATATGTTTTTGTAATAAAAATAAGATGCAAACAATATTCACAAGAGAACTATACAAACCAGCACCAATGGAAAAATAAATAGCTGGCAATTTACTTGGTTTTTATCCCCATAGCTGAAGGAATGTAGATAAAATTGAAATAAAGCAATTATTGTCAAGACAATCAAACACAGTTAAATGACTTAGAAATGAGGGTTTGGGTTTTTTAATTCCAATATGTTTTATTGTAAAGGTTTAACCATGGTGACCTCCATTGTTATTGACGACACAACACAAAGGAAAGAAACATTCATACCACCGAAAGAATGTATGAAAGAGATGAAGTTGTCTGTCACAGGGGACAAGCTAAGTATTAGTGCTGAAGTTCAGACAAACAGGCAAAATATCAGTATTAGTGCTGAAGCTGAAAAGAGCACAAATATTGTTATCTTGAAAATCATCAGGTTGTTAACATCAAACACTTAAACACTTACACAAAGGCTGGAGATGAAGACGGAAATCACACAGAAGCAGCTGAAATCACTAAGTGCCTGAGAGATAAAGTCACCAGTGCTAGAGCCTAACACCTCCCTGATGAAAGGCAGCAAATGACTCAGCTACAAGACAGATCTGCTCTTTGGGTAAGAGCACACCTGGCTCTCAGGGAAGAAGGGAGTGATGGCACAGTGGCATTTCCAGCAGAAATAACTGAGAGGGGGTTGAGGAGAAAGCAGAGGGGGAAGTCACCTATATGGTACACTTGTTTGGATAACTACCATGTAATAATGGAATTTTTTTTACAGATATGGTTTGGTTATCTGCACTCAAAAAACTCCCCAACACACCCTTGCTGCCCCAACCCCTCAGGGCCCCCCTAGGCTTCACCATGGTGTCACTGCTCTGCTGTGGGCCCAAGACAGAGGCGTGTGGGCATGTCCTCGGCACCTGGGGCATCATGATGCTGGTGAGGGGCTGGTGGGAGGCACTTGGGGGGACACTAGCAGTGGGCTGGAAGTGACCCAGAAGGGTCATTGAGTACAACTCTCAAATGAATGGCCCATTCAAGGACCGAACCCACCATCTTGGCATTAGTAGCACCATGCTCTGAGATCATCTCAGGACCACCTTAACATGCACTATTGCCTGCATCTTCAGAAAATGGAGACTACATTCAAAGCTAGTAAGAAATCTTGCACCACTGCTTAGTCAGTTATCTGGCTCATCCTCAATTAAACACGACAGTAATTAAAACCACCCTTCCTCGACCACAGTTTGCTAAATGAAATGTTTCTCACAATTTTATGTTCCACAGCTGAATTCTGGAGCTCTGGCTATGAAAGCTGCTGGCATGAAGCTACAGAAATGTGAGAGCTGGGAACTGTGTCTTCTTTTGTCAGCCCTGAACGGGTACATGTCAAGTAGCACCACACAAGAACATACCACTGCAATACTAATCTTGTATCAGTGCTCAGAATTATTCTATAGAACATTCAAATATCCCACTTGGCATTTTTCAATCTGGGTGAATACTGCATGCTGCAAGAAGGGGAAATAAAGAAACAGAGAAAGAAAATTGGAGTTGTACTCATTTGGGCCGCCAGCACACATTCTTTGTCTACTCTACCAGCTCTTCTTCCACGTAGCTGAGACTTGTAGGCACTGAGTTCTTTGAGTGCACATAACTCTCAAGGGGAAAAGAAGAAAAAAACCCTGTTGACCAATGGCCCAAATGGGCAAAGATGACCTTCCAAACACTCTTGGATGTTTCACCTCTTCTTGTATCAGACCTCTTGCTTTGCAGAGCAGCACCTTGGATATATACACCCTTCTTTCCTAGTTTGTTTCCACATTGCAAATTATGCAAATGAGGTTGTTTCTGTGATGCAAACAGTAAGGCACAACTTCCACCAGTTTGATCTGCACTCTGCCACCTCCTCTTCTGATGTGCCTGTCACAGGTTTAAGTCCAGCTAGTATTTCAGAACTTTAATGTATTTCCCATCTCTCCTCTCTGTCATCTGGACAGGAGGCATCACCATTCCTTCATCTTACTGCTCAAAACATGGTTGTACACCTCCTCAACTCTTCTGCAGGGTTTTCTGCTCTACATGAGCTTCAAATGTAACCCTGGGCACTATACTGAAATAAAAAAGACTCTAAAAGCAACTATCACTTAGGGAAGCCCCAGACAAAACCAAGAGAAGTGTCTCTCTGCTTAGAAAAACAGAAATCAATAAAATCTGACTCTTTCCTCCCCGCACCAGAGTTCAGCAGTTAATCCTGGTTTGCACTTGTAGAAAAATTGACACAGGAGTATATGTTTCTTTCATCTTTCTCTATTGTGCCATTTAAAATATTTATATCATGGAAAGTAATATTACTTGAAAATATTCTCTCATTCAATGAGTGAATTTCAAGACTGAAAAAGCAGCTGAGGAAGAGCCACTTCTGAAGTGGATACATCCAATAAGAATGTATTTTAAAACAAATTCATCCACTTAGAAAAGGATGAAAGATCATTGCAAGTCTTCCAGTCAGCAGAAGATTAAGAATGAATCACAAAATTTCATTATGAAATAT
Organism: Vidua macroura; assembly: GCF_024509145.1. Lineage (NCBI taxonomy): Eukaryota > Metazoa > Chordata > Aves > Passeriformes > Viduidae > Vidua > Vidua macroura. Next base: position 11,437,303 of record NC_071590.1, on the reverse strand, counting down.
ATAGGTCACAGAAAACCATTCAAAACCACAATGCATAACCAAACACCTGGAAATGGAAATCAACTTACCTGGAAACAAGAGAGAAAGCTGCTGAACAAATTGCTGGGCAGGGAACAAGTCTCATTAAGATGTGGCCCAAAGAGGCAGGGAAATGGGCTCGGGTCACTTTCTCAAACACAGAACTGAAGGTGTTGATGTCTGCCAGCTTGCTGCTGTGGTCTCCACTTCCAGTGTCTAATATGTTCCCCCCATGTAGGATCAAAATTAACACATGAATTTTGCAGTTCTGGTGTTGAACTCCTTCCTGTGAGAAAAACACAAAACAGGAAAGGAGGAGGCATTTTTATGGACTTTGTTAGTTTACTTGGTGTCAACATTAGCAGTGATCCTTTTTTTTCTGCCACCCCCACCATGATAATTTTTTGATATTTGCCTTCACTGGAGTGGGTGGGGGCATATGTGTGCATGTGCAGATGTCCTGTGTTCCATTTAATTAAAGTATGTCTGAATCATATAGAGCCCACTATGCTCTGACAGAAACCCTGTGCAGCACAGATACAGGTTTCAGATCAACAAAGATTAAGACAGCTTTGTGTACATCAGAAGTTACTTTAAATACTCTGAGACTGGATAAAAATTCCAAACTCCACAGGCAGCGTAAGCAATTATCTGTCTAGGTATCCTAGTGATTGCTTCATTTACTGGCAAGGTTCTCATTCAAATCATCACAAGTCCAAAAAAGACAAATTCCTCTGCCAATGAAAACATTCAGCAAAAGCAGATGATATAGTTATCGCAGACTTTTGAGTCTAGTAGCTTCTTATAAAAATGAAAGACACTTACTGAAAAAGTGAAAAAATGCATCATTGCTAATATCCATAAAACTTACAAACAAATTTATGAATATGTGAATAGGTGCATACACAAACAATAACCAGCATGTTTTGTACAATAACCAAGATGTTTCCATGTTTCCTACTTGAAACTAGAAAACCATTTTGAATGTCTCACAATTTCACCTTTTTTTTTCCTCTTTGCCCCTTGACACTCATGTGCACTCCAAGAACTCAGTAATAGATTAAAAGATTAGATTTTTTGTTGTTAAATCTTGACTGCTAAGGATCATTAAATGCTAGATTGGGTGATTTACTCAGAATCAGGCAATGTTCTGGACAGTTTATTCTTAAGTTCTGGAATGAAGGGAAATGGGTAACTTTAGCACTTGTATTATGGTGACAGAAAAATGATTGAAAATGAGAGAATTGTGTGTTATTCCTGTTCAGCCCTGTTCCTATCTCTGTTCAGCACATGAATTTTACTACCCAGTAGAAGTATTAATTCTGAAGGCATTTTGCTGACCTGACTTCTATCTGCTTAAATACAGGAAAATCATGCAAGCATTTTTCAGGTTCCACTTTTCCATGCACTGATTTACAATTTCCTTCTCCGTAAGGTTTCATTCCAGTTTTCAGAAGAGAAATTTAATTCCCTTTAAAAGCTAAATGTAGTTCCTTCCATGGACAATGTCTGCTTGTAAATAAGCAGCACTGATGAGGAGTTGGTGGAACTGAAAGCTTCAAAAAGAAAAAAATCAAGTGGGTCAATATTGCTGAAGTCGCTGGTATGAGAAGTCGCTCAGCTGAATTTAACTGGTATCTTTCACAGGAAGACTCAAAGGGAATAATATTAATTTGTCTCTCAGCAGTAGCTCAGCTATGACACAGACAAGGTGCTTAAGGACTAATTGACAGGAGTCAATCAATGACTGTCATAATTTTAAGGGGGCTGTAGGACTGAGTTCTTCAAAAATGGTAGACATTTCCATTACCTGTCCTATGTGTGGACAGAGGACCTTAATCAGTTTTCTGGAAGGACAATATGTTGAGATTCTTTCCTGCTTCTAAAAAAAGGCAATTCTGTTATTATCAAATTCATGACTGCTGCTGAATCTGCTCCACAAAACCTGCATTTCCAGTCAAGTACTAAGCAGACATAACAATTTCTCTTCAGAAAACTGAGTCCTATTTCCACCTGAGTAAGCAATGTCTAAAAATCTTGTGATGATTTTCAGTGATTGCACGTGCACCTACTAAACAAGGGAAAAACACACTAAGACATCAGATGAGTTTACAGTTACATAACACAATATGAGAGTATTTCCACATGTTTACTCCTTGAAAATCAGCACAGCTTGTTTTATGAAACAATCTCACCTCATTGTCCTCATGTATTTCAATACTGCCTTGTGCAGGGAACCTTTGTTTTCTTAAAGAGGTTCTATATAATTCACCTGAAAGGAGAAGAGGCATATTAGTCATATAAATATTTGTCTGTTACATCTTTTACAGACGTCTGTGGAAGTAAGGCACATTTCTGATTTCAAGTCAGAAAGTTCTGTTCACAGGAAATCCTGCAGACAAACAGAACAATACACGTTCACCAGTGATTCAGAGAGACACTAAGCAAGTTCTACACCTCTAGCTTTGCCTGAAGTAACTTGTTGCCCTGTCTCTTCATGTGGAGTACATGAGAACTCAAGATCACCACAAGAAGAAAGCCAGGTGAAAGGAAAAACACTGGGTGATGCAACACCCCAAAGCAGGCATGAAAGGCATGGGCTTGATACATGACCAAAAAAAAAAGCTTGTACCCTGAATCTAGGAGAAGACAATTTGTATGACCATTCCTAAACTTCTGAGATCATGAGGTAAAGCTCGAACCCATACTAAGAATCAAGACAGGTCCTCTTTTTTTTTTATTACACAGACCATTTCAAATATTTTGCCATGCTAATTATGGAAAGATTTAGAGGAGAAAAAAAAAAAAAAAAAAGAGATAACTTGTGCTGGCTACAAAGTATAAAGTGGTGATAGTCCCCAAAGAAAGCTGCTATTTCCATTATCACACTCTCATGAGAAATGATGCTGTTTCTTGCCATCTGTTTCATTATTGCTAGCCCTTCATAATGACAAATCCGTCATAAGAAATATGTTCGCACGAAGGCTGTGACATATGCTTTCTATTAACAAATGAGAAAGAATACTGTAAATATACTGCAGATGCAGTTTTGCAGACTGCACTGTTTATAGGAAAATAATGGCATGCATCACTGAGTCCAATCCTGCTCTGAAAATCACAGCATGACATAGTTCCTGTGTTGAGTTCCACAGTTTCTTCATTGAATGAGTCTTACACATACATACACCACCAGATCTCGTAAATTACTACTACAGAGCGCAAGACAAGAAGAAACACACAGGATTTTGCTGCGGATCTCAACTCAAAATGCTCCACAATTCCAGTTAAAAGACCAGGCCAGATGGGAAAAGTATGATTTCCAAAAGGGAAGGGGTTGGCACGTAGTGACAACATGCTTATGAACACAGCTGCAGGAATAAAGAACTGACATTTCACTGTGAACTCCAGGAAGGTAAAGGACAATGTCCCCAGAGAGAACTGTGATGAAAGGAAACACCTTTATTAACACCACAGACTTCTGTAAGTCAATTCCGGTTCTTTAGCAAGCAATGTAAAAGCATAGAAAGATGAAAAGCAGAGCCACATGTAAATACACTCATGAAGTTGGGCTCCAGCAGCAAAGGAACCCTAGCAATGCCAGGCTTGGCACTACTTTTCATTCTTACAGCACTCAGAAATTTTAACAGCAACACTTCTTGTACCTCCCTAAGCAGAGATAGGAGAAGGAAGTCCAGAGCACAAAGCACTGAAGGCTCCTACACTCCAAATTGAGCCATGTTGTACTGGCCTGTGTGAGCTATTGGATACACCAGCAGCTCCACCCTCCAGTACTCCACCTCCACCACTCCAACCAACAGTATAAGGCACTAATGCATTAAATTATGTCACAGGCACTTTCCTGGTACAATATAATAATCCATAAAATAAATTATTAAATTGAAATAATAAACTGAAAACAATCAAATTTAAAAGAAAATTTTAAAGAATCATGATCCCTCCACATGCATTTCTCTTCTCGGTGTAACATACCACAAGACCTGTGCTAGTTAGCAAGTGCTATTACTGTCCCTAGTTGTTGAATAGCTTTGGCACAAATTAAAATGAGAACAACTTCAACTCACATTGTTTTTCCTGTAGAAAGCCAGATGAGCAAAATGCAGACTCTTCACCTGCAAAAGAAAGAAACCACAATGTAAACTAAAATTTCTTTCCTTGAACACCAAGTTCTTTACTTTTTCTCCTGTGTTGCTGTAAATATTTTGCAACTGACTACTACTAAGCTGATTTCCAAAACCCCCGATTAGCTTCCATGGGAATAGATCAGCACAGACACACTTGACAACTGCTGGAATCTATTAATCAAAATGGTTATGCTAGAAGCTAGATTTCACTCTTCATTTCAAGAAAGGTATCATAAGCAATGAAACTTATAGGTAGGTAGGGAGGAATCTAGCTGATAGAGGAATGTAGGTAGGAATCCGTTTGATAACCTGTAGCATTAGCCACTGAATCTCTTAACAACTAAGAACTGGCATAACTTTCCTAGTAATACAAACCAGATTCTTATTACAAATATTTAATTAGCAGCTGTTTAAAGAATATTTCTGTCCTTCCATTCCCTCCCACAGTCCACCCATCCAAGGAAAGTTGCAAGTACTCAGATCTAAATACAAAAACCTAATATACAGAGACATAAGGATATGGGAAAAAAGGCCTTCCTACAGATATAGTGCCCCTACGGCACTCTGGCCAGTACTACCATGGAGGGTAAACACCTTTGCCATCATATGACCGTGACAAAACCCAAAGGTATCAGTCTACCTCTGCCTATGTCTACCCTCAAAGCTGGGATGAGAATTCAGGTCTCTCAATCCCTTCTCTAAGTTCTTTCTTCGGAGGCCCAGGCAACATTTCCTTTTTTTCCCAGAACCTACCTTCCACTTGAGTACATTCACACATGCGACAGACATAGAATGCTGCTCCTGGGGCACAACCTGGCTCAACAACAGAGGCAACATCCTGTGGCATGTGTTTGGTATCAAAGAACAGAATAGCAAATGACAAGGATCAGGGAAGGTGGTGGACCTCTGTGATATCTGAATAAAACTGCACGTGCTGCTGTTGCCTGCCCACTGATTTTCTTGTGTTTAATGAAAGCTTCTGCCTAGTGCCTAAGAAGACTCTAGAACTTGTTGTCACTGTCTCTCAATCTCATGAAATAAAAATACTGTTATGCTAAATCCAGCTAGAGTTAATACATAAAGAATAATAAGAATGTTTAACTCCACTGATGGATGCAGCAGTACAAAGTAAGAGCTCTGCAACTATTCTCTATTTTTTCAGGTGCTCCAACTATCACAGTTGACAATTTGTTTTTGAAGGGAATAAAAAGAACAGAAAAAATGACAGGCTTTTCATATACAGCAAAGAAATCTCCTTTAGTCCATTCTTTGTGCAAGCTGTACTTGCAGTACACTGCCATACCTTACCTTTGAGAAATGAAAATCATATTTCCAAATTTCACATACAATCTCTTTCATTTACAGTTCCTTGCCAGGACAATTCACAGACTGTTGTTCTGCCAAAGAGTTTGGGTCACAACTGCTACCTGCTTTCAACTTATTAGGGAAGAAATATTAACTGCAAGAGCTCATAGAGAGAGTCATTGCTGAGACAAAGCAGCCGTCAATCACTCCCGTGGGAACAATGTGTGAAGCTCACAGGAATGTGAGAGCTAAAGGCAAAAAGCAGACCTCCATGCCAAAGACACAGACCAGCCTTCTGAAGTGCTTGTATACACAATTCCACAAATGACAACATGTAAAACAATGGGTTTCATGAAGACAATTCCTTCCCATGGAAGGAATTTGAGTGGCTGTGCAGCTTTGAGTGGCTGTGCAGATAGAAACAAAAGAACAACTCTTGATAGAAACTGAAGACACATTTCCACTACAGAACGAAAATTAATTTTTATTTGGTAGGTTTAAGAAAGAGGCAGTTACATTTTTATTTTTTTTTATCACACAGTAAATTTAACATATTCTGAACAAAATGTCACTTCTCTGACCCAGAACTGAAGGATGATCTGCAATTACTCTTATTTGTCATGCTACTAAAAAACAATAAAGTAAGACAAAATCAGGAAGGTGGTTTTTGGGCAGTGTTGAAATCAGAATAGAAGCCACCTTATTTTCCCACAAAAGATTGGTAACACCAGTAGAAACAACCATATCTATTCTTCAGAGAAAGCAGCTGCAGGTAAAAATAAGATTCACAAAGTTACCTTTAGTGTCATGCTGTGGTACACAGCCATTACACAAACATTAGATTTGTGGACTGTAGCCATTACACATCCATGTAGCTGTGCTCCTGAGATGTCAGAGGGCATTTTGTACAATTCTTGACTCTTGTTTTGCTCTCGCCTGGGATTACATCAATAATGGGTTCAGCATTAGAGGACAGCACAGCAGAACAGAGTAATGTGCCTCAGCACCAAGGAGATACCAGGGGAATCGTTCTCTTCTTTCTTCCCTCACACATCCAGTCTTGAAATACTGGCCAAAAAAGTGCCAGCAAGCTTTATGGTATACACGACTTTCTGCATTCTAATAATCTGAATTTGTGTAACGGATTTTGTAATCTGAATTGTTTGTAACATAACCATACCACTGGAACAAGCAACATTGATGTTCCTCTTTAGAACATGACTTTCACTTCAGCAATAATCCTCAGAAAATTAACTTCTGAAGAGAAAAATCTGTTTTGTTAAGTATTTTCTTAAATGCCGTAGCAAATGTAACACTAGTGTGAGCATAGATATGTCAAACTTGGGAAAACAGAGGGACAGGAAAGGAGGCAATACACCTACAGATGGTATGATCCTCTCCATGGGAATGGCAGCCAGGGAACTCTAGGCTCAATGAATATGATGCAAGAACACATGCTGATTTCAGCATGCTGATTTCAGCATGTGGACCGGATCTCATATAGATTAAAAAATGAAAACGGAGAGACTGCAAGGGAAGCAATGCTCTCTGCAGCAAAACTCAGCTCTCAGCTAAAAAATATCTTAGCAGGTAGGTTAAGCTTCCTCTGTTTTGCATGCATTTTCTTAGCTGTATTCTAGAACATACAGCATCACAAAATTAAATTACCATAGTTGCTCAACACTAGTAAACTGCCCTACTATAAACTGCCAACAGATTTGCAGAAATCCAATCCACTCCTTCTCTCTAAAACCTGCAGCTAGAAGGAAAATCTGTTCTTTATATGAGCAATCCGATGTGTTTTGGGATCCTGATGACTACTGTAGTTTCCATCCTTCCCTTCTACTGTTCATTAAGCCAAATTTTCTGTTTGCCACTGTTCACATTAATAGGCAGCAGCAGATGCTATTGCAATAAATTTAACAGCAGCATCAACACTACAGTCAGCTATGTAAAAACACCACTTAATTAATTATGTGACTCCAGGAGGGCATGACGAGGAGGGGTAGATCACATGTTGCTGGAAGGGAGCAGTTTGTTTACATAGAACATTCAATGTGGACAAATTTAGGCAAGGCGGCCCTCAGACGAGAGAGACAGAGGAAGAAACACTAGCACAAGGTAAAACTCATTATAGCAGTCATGGGGGTGTAGAGATTTTTCTGTTATATTGAGTGTTTTGACTATTGTATAGATGTTGGAGAACCTCTGAGACGCATGGCAGGTATAACAACGGGGACTGAATGAGTAAGCCGATGAAAAATGAGACCAGATGAACTCACTAAAGACACCACAGTCTGCACCAGTCTTGCACAGAAACACGCGTCTCCTGTGGGAGTTTAATGGATCCAACTCAACACAGCTCATAGTTTCAGACACTGTTAGTACCCATATCACAACGAGTCGCTCAATAAAATGTTTAAACAGGGCAACGCAAAAAATTAACCTTTCCCATTAAAGTGGGCAATCCTAATTCACACCCAATTTAGTATATCTGAATATTTTTTTAATTGCCTTGACCTAGTAATTAACTGTTTTTAAACATTAGAATTGCAAAATTCAACAAAACAAGACCAACATAGAATTATGCTGATTTATTTTATACACAGGAAAGAATCAAGTGAGAAATAAAGATATAAATGTCCATTATTATACAGGGAAATTATACAAATATACAAATTATACAAGGAAGAAGAACAAGAGAAAAAAAGTCCAATCTTGCCTGAAAAAAATGACCTTAAAGATCAAATTAACAGCTGCAGTTCTGTCATACTTTGCAGTTAACTCAGGGCTGATTGCTAGCACCTTAGCATCACTCCTGGACAAAACTGCATTTAACCATTGCACAGGGAGCTGCAGGCTCTGCTTTGCTCCTAACCAAGCACCATATGTACACGTTTAAACACTGTACAGTCTTTATCATTGACTTAAACTGGGATTAATTTTATTTCACAAGAAAACAATAGATGATTTTCAGAAAGACTACAAAGTCTTTCTTCTGCAAAAATATCAACCTGAAAAATTATGTAGCTAAACTTTCCTCTTACACGTAAGATTTGCACCTATTGTCCAACAACCCATCTGAATATTTGATAAAGAAAAATCTCCTGAAGTTGATTAATTACTTCTCTCTCAGAGTAATGCTCCTCCATAATACCAGACTAGTTATACTCTTAATTTGATGGAAAGACAAAGCAGTACTGTTCCACAGCCGAATTTAAAACTGTTTATGTCCTATAAAGTAATAAAATAACAATTACTTTCTCATTCACTTTCCTATCTCTACCTTCCTGTACAGGGCAAGATCATGGTAAATTTTTGTAGCAGCTGTCAGTGTATCCTACCCTTCTGACTGGTACCGTCTTACCTTGTGCCTTACTTTGGCCTAACGAGAAATTCAAGATGTCTGGGACAAGACAATGGCATTTTCATACATGCTTAATGCTCTGAAATGCTCAGTACAATTTCTGGGAGCTTAGTGCACTGTGAAAAGCTACTCCTTGTGCAGTCTGCTCAAAACAAAACCAATCTTTCTCAAAACAGAAGAACCACTGTCATCGAGTTAAGTCTTTCTAGCAGCGTTGTGCACACAACAGAAGACATCAATTCCAAGCTCCTGCCATGTAGTCATATAGTTTAGCTTCAGGTAGTCCTGTGAGGGGCAGGAAGTTAGACTTGATCCTTATGGGTCCCTTGCAACTTGAGATATTCTATGATTTTACACATTAGCTTACTCCACAGATGTACATCAAACTTAACCAAAAACATGATTCTAGTCTCCCAGTTTTGTTCAGTGCCTTGTGGATATTAGGAAAGGAGAACAGAAAGAGCAGTTGAAGGAATGAACAAGAAATTGTCCCTTACATTCTTAGAAACTGGCTGCTGCATTTATAAACCAACCTTTTTTTCCCCCCTACTCTAGATGGGGAAAAAATGAGATCCAAAAGATATGATACTACAGAGGAAAAAAAAATTATCACCCAGCAATGCATTTACTGCACTTAAAATCTCAGGAAATATTTTCTTAAAGGGAAATGATGAAGAGCAGCTGGAGTAGTGGGGAGTCAGAGTGCATGTCATGAATTCAACAGCACTTTACGGTCCACAGAGAAACATTAAGCTTGTATTTATTAAAAAAAAAAAAAAAATCAGTAGGAATCAAAAAGCTTAATCCTAGGTGGTGCGGAAGGGAAAAGAATTGCAGGTTTCCATACACAGACCAAATACAACTTGCACAACAGTAGCATCTCCCAGCTCCAAGCCACTATCTTGTAATGGGGTGGTTATGAAGAATAAGTTTGATCTATACGGGCAATTCAAATGACTACCAGAAAAAAAGCAATGTCCCCGTCAGCACTATTTTCCAGATAGACAATCAATTTGTTAAAAGATGAAAATATCTGTGTAACCTAGTCTTGTGCAAAGGGACAAAGAAAGGCCTTTCACTCACCTGATATGAAAATTTCCAGTTGTGAAAGCTGATCATGTCCAAATATTTTGCTGGTAACCAGTAAAGCAATCCATCAGTCTGTATGTGTGGCATATGAAGCACAGGAAAAGTGAATTTCACAGGCATTTTACAGTCAGTTATGTTTTAAACAACTAAAAATTAAATCGTATTTTGTCAATATACCTGAGAATTCATCCTAATTGGAAGCATTTTAATTCAATTAACCGGACTTGCAGAGTAAAATAGTAGCATGTTGCTGATAAAATTGACTAATGGGTTTTAAAATTTAATTAGGGTGTATTAAATAAATAGTCATCATCTGTGGCAAGCTTTATTACAGAAATTACATTGTTATTTGTTTGCTTGCTTATTTTATACCAAATATTGCCTCTTTTTTTTTATTTTTTTTAATAAATTAAGTTTTAAAACAATGAAACAGTCAAGATTCATTGGGGCTTTGCCTGTTTCACTTTTTTTGTGTGTGCATGCGTGGGTTTCTGTAACATTTACATTTTGGAAAATGCAGGCTGAGCTGGCAAGGAAGATGACCAGCCTGGCTGACTAGAGAGGTTTGGCTTGAACTCAGGGGAAAAAAGAGAGCACATCACCTTTGAAAGAAGGGACAAGCAACAGGGCTGTTGTGGGGTTACACAGGGAGAAAACTGGAAGGGCTAAAGCCCAACTAGAACTTAGTCTTAAAACTACTGCTAGAAAAGACAAAGTAAAATGCTTCTTTCAAATATGTCAGTCATAAAAAGAGGGCCAAGGAGAATCTCTATCCTTTACTGGAAACAGAAGGAAACACTGTGACAAATATTGTGATCTGGGACCCAGGGAAAGAAGCCTGCTTCTGGCAGGACTTGTGACCTTGGATAATAGCCTGGTTGATTTTTCTCTTCAGCAGGCCAGTGGGCATTCAGTGGCAGGACAAGAGAGAATGGCTTTAAATCTAAGAGAGTAGGTTTAGTTTGGGTATTAGGAAGAAATTAATGCTGCTGAGGGTGCTCAGGCACTGGCACAGGTTGCCCAGAGAAGCTGTGGCTGCCCCTGGATCCCTGGAATTGTCCAAAGCCAATTCTTGGAGCAACCTGGGACAGTGGAAGGTGTCCCTGCCCATGGCAGGGGGCGGAATGAGGTGGGTGTTAAGGTCCCTTCCAACCCAAATCTCTCTGTGATTAATTACACCTTCGGGTGAAGGCAGAAATTATGTGCTTCTGAGAACCATGAGTTGTGCAAGAATGCACAGTCAAAAAAATCGGACTGTACACACCAAGTTTCAGATATTATCTAATTCTGTCACATATTACAAAAATGTATATTTCTTTTCCTTAAGAGAAATAACCAAACAAAAACATGCCAATTACTTATTGTCCCACAACTACACCACAAACTCACATTACTGCAAATATCTTGCTACAATGATTTTAATACATAATCTAAACCAACCATTTCAACCTTCCTACTCATACATCCATCTATGTTCCTGTGTTCTCATCTTCACATCTCTCTAAATTTCTAAGGGAAGCTTTTGTAGGAAAAAGCTATCCATAGACAAGAAAGATGTACAAGCACTTTCTCCTCGCTGCTAGACAAACTTTCCTCCAAGACGTCTTCCACCATTGCTAAAGACAAAAGCTCTCTACCCATATCAAAGACAGTAAGCAAACCTGATATATACAATCCATTACTATCACACTACTAAGTAATTAAAACCAGTGTGCTGGGGCAAATAGGCAAAGGAAATTGATGAAGATCACATTAAGATCTCAAGCTTGACACTTGCTAAATTCTGAAATCTTGGCTTTGCAAAAGCCAAGCTTGGTTCTGGGATATTCAGCAACTGTAATGAAATATAACCTGTCATTTCTGGTAAAATGTCCAAGAATCAGAGCTGTCCAGCAATAGCTGTTGGTTCATTGAGGACAGGCAGAGAACCAGACAGTCACAGAAAAAAAAGAGAAGCTCAATACAAGAAAAACTTCCAAGCTTGTATATTTTATTAGATCTGATGAAAAAAGGAAGTCTGATGTTGCAATGTAGCTTGCACAAAGTTATACTGCAGTTATGTCTATGAAAATGACCCAAAAAATGCCAACTGCTTCTGCTCAGCAGTTAGGAAGGCAGAAGTAAATAAAATTCCCTAATGTGGAAGGTAGCTGCTCAGGAAGGGCAGTCTGATCTACTAAAGCTGCAGAACAACTCAACCTTTTTCTCACCGTTGTTCAGTGTAATTAAAGCTGGTTCATGTCCACGGATGTGTGACACTGGTCAGCTGGCAAAACCAAGGTATCCTGGCATCGAGCTGCATTGCCCATTCCTTGGCAGCTAGTTGTTTCTTCTACTCTTTGGAAAAATAAAATGAACTGAGGGAAGGTGGGGAAAGAGGTGACAAAATGAAGGCTGAAGAGCTGAAAAGCCTACTGGCTGTATACAGAGATTGAATCATAACAATACAGATAAACTCCAACTGCACTGGCAAGAATTTATTATCTCCCTATGAAGCTCTGTGGTTATTCATTCATTTGAGATGTTTCTGGATTCTCTCATATTTTAATTTGCATGTGTGAGAGAAGAAAGAAAAGAAAAAATAAATGGTATACTAAGCTTTCATAATACTTTCCAGCTCTGAAGCCCATATTTACAAAAGGCCAATATAACAAGAGATAGCAATTGAGGGTGAGAGGATAACCCTAGTATTTTATTCACGTGACGTTATCTGGAGTCTTATGTAGGTTTGGTCTCAAACAAACATGTCTTGACCTCATGGATAATGCATACTCCAGCATTTTTGTCAAGATTTCACCCTTTGAAATGCTGACATAGGTTTAAGTTTACATGTCAATTACTAGCTTGAATTGAATGACATTTTTTTCTGTAACAAGTATTTGCCTGGTTTATAAGTTAAAATTTATAGAAATCTCATTTCCCACCACAAAAAACTCAAGTAATGCAATATAAAGCATATACTAAATTCACAGTATATGAAAAGCCTTCTTCACCTTACCTCAACTTACCTTCACTGCACTATACAAAAACAAACCAACAATAACTTCAAACTTAGAAACACTAACAATATATATTAAAAGTAAGGATGTGATTTCAAGATAGCTGGAGGACTGAAAACCACCAGACTGAATTTGTTCCTAGTGGTGAGTACATGCAATTTCCCATAATGAAATAGACAGAACGCTTAGCACCAGGAATTAATTTAAATGCGTAACTATGATGTGTGAAAATACTTTTGTTCTACAACAAGAAATGCATCTGCATCAACATAATTTATGCAGTTGCATGAACGTTTAATTCAGCTTGATTGCTGTTTGTGTTATTTTCTGTATTTAGCAAGGGTGCATCAAAGAAGATTTCTGTCAGTCTGCTTTACTGACAGAATTCTGGTTTCTTTTTCACTGCTGAAACAGTGAAATCACATTCTGGCTTAACAAGATAGAGTCATGTAATATTGGCTCAGACTTGTGGTAGCCCAGTTCTCAACAACTTCAGTCCTTGCCTGGCATCTCCATTAAGAACAGTCAAGCTCAGCACAATGAACTGCGACCCAACTGGCAGCACAAGTGACAGAATCAGAACACAGATACATCTTAGCACAGATTAATTCTTTGGCTGTTTTAAGTCAGGTATGCTGGTTCTACAGTTTCTAACAGACATGTATGAACAGAAATGAAGAAAAGAAAAGAACAGATAAAAATTCTTTCTTTTGCAAAACATCACAGAGAATCAGCTTAAATGAAAATAGAAACCCTTTGTATGCGGAAGGATGGAGTGTAACTCAGGACTGCTTCCTTTGTTTGTGCACATCTCGCACGCAACCCTGCGTCTCACATTCTCTGCAACAGTTATTCAACTGCATAATGCAAAAAAACCCCATCCCGTTTTCAGCCTTATTCCTGAACAGCAGAAACCCGTAAAAGCAGTCTCTTACAACTCTTTCCTTAGTGTCCAGCACAATGGGCACTGTGGAAGAAAAAAGCTAAGCAAACCCATCCCCACGCAAAGGTGCTAACGTGAAAAAAACGCCCTGTTCTAAATTTTTGCCAGGAATGGGAGAAGTAGAGAAATTCCTGCAAGAATTCAAGGATAAATGGTTCTTGCTATTTAGAAGACTAACTCATAATTGATATAATAATGTATTATTTTTTCTTGGCACTTTGTAGCATAGAAAATGCCATATTTACAACAGGTATAACATCTATAGTATATCTTAAAAATTGCCATTGAATCCCTGAAAAAGTTAGCAAGCAACAAAAATGAGGCCTTGATATCATGCTAAAAGCAAATGCAAAACTGACCTCTTTTTCTCTATTTACCTATTTAACAACTGTAAATACACTGTGTGTATTGTGTCTACCTGTCAGTTAAGTACTAATAACAAAAAAGTTTCTCATGGTAGGTAATCAAGAAGGTTGTAACTCAGATAAATATTACTTTTATATATACTCGTTTACTTAAATAAACCTGTTAGCAGATATTTTCAGGATTGACTACATGTAGAAAATCCATAAAGATAAGCCTCCTAAAATGGACAAATATACAGAATTCTTTTTAAAACTAGATTAATTAACAAGCACCATTATGCCTGAGCCCCATATCACTGATATAGCCCATATCACTGATATAGCCCCATATCACTGATGATAGCAAGCTAGGTCTTTCTCTTTCCCTGAAGTCAATGAGATAATTTAATTTTCAAACAACTATGCAATTTAGGAGCCAAAGAAACAATAGCACTGCTTAGGCCTCCAGCCTAAGTCCCAAATTCTTACTGGTGTATCAGTGCCCATTTCCCACTCCTTTCAGTGGTTCACAGTTACATACATATTTACATAAAAATGGCCCCAAATACACCTGAAAGTATGTGTCCCCATAGAAATTCCAGATAAGGATTCATTGACTTTCAGGAGCAAAATAACCTGGTGACAACAACAAGTCTCTCACACGTTGAATACAAGAAAAAATAAGTTTTAGTCTTGTAATCTATCTTGTTGTTCAGCTGAATCCAACCCTGACTTCCCACTGAAGCCAATAAATTTGTATTACCTGGTCTGCCAAAGTTTTCTCCTGAAAGAGGTCACTGCAATTCATTTCTCAGGACTAAAATGCCACTTACACATCTACGTAAATCTTTTAACTATGGGATGCTGTAAAATTACATTACTTCTGCAGAGTATTTACAAAGTAGCTAAAAAGTAATTGCTTCAGTAGTCAGATGTTCTTGTTAACCCTTAAGCACTATGTAATACAAGCTAAACTTTACCTTGATTTTCTTCAAGCTTCCCAATTGTTTCTATCTGCTCAACAAGGTCATTTGAGTTCCACTGGCTCATGCCTATGAGAATAGCATTTTTTCCTTCCACCATCTCTTCTGTAAAAGGAAAAAGAACAGAATAAATTGCTGTGACAAACAAGAGAAAAAAGACAGGGTGAGAACTAGTAATCAAGAGAGAAATAAACACTCATTAGAGCCCCCAATGGGGACATATAACAGGTTATGCAGGACTACTCAAGAAAGCTTCTTGCCTACTCATATGCTTTACAGCAATCCTATACGCTTCATAGATTATGTATAGGAAAAACATGGAAAAGAGAGGACTGTCTGAAACTTTTCTCTCTTGAGCAGCCACTGCAAAACAAAGTCTATAATAATCACTTTGAGTGTTAGAGTGGTTGTTTGGTTTGGGGTTTTTAACTTTTTTTATTTGAAGAACATTCAAAAGGCAGAGAAGAGGGAAGTGTAGACACACAGACCAGTTCAAGAGTTTTCTCCTTTTATCAAAGGCACCTGTGCTACCTAAAGCTTTACATTTTCACCTAGGGACATAATGGAATGGAACCAAGCCCACAGCACAGAGAACCACCTCTTTTACTGAGATCCCATCCAGGAAGTGGGGTAGGAAAAACTGAAAGCACAAAACACAATCTGTAGATAGATATTAACTCTTTTCTAAAAAACAAACTGAAAACCAAGCAGGCCAAGAAACTGTAGGAAAATATCTTCCCTCAATTTAACAGCTATTTGGCAAGAAGGGTACATTAATCTTTTCTGAATAAATTTACTCAAAGCACTTCAGCCTGGAAGTGGCTGGATACAACCCAGAATGGTCTTCGTACCTAGGGCAAGCACGCAGAAAAAAGGCAATAAGTAAAATAAGTAGTAACAGTTCTTTACTTGTTAAGGCAGATTCAGAGAATGGGTCAAATTCTGTCCTCTCTTACTGTCTTTCGTAGAGAGAATGGCTCTAATATGGGAGTAAAAACAGAATAATTCAGCCAGGACATTTCTGGCTAAAATAATAATTTTCAAATGCCTACCTTGTAGGAGGCCTCTAAATGATTTAAAAATGTATGTTCTTTCATGTTCTCTCATACGTACCTGTCTCATTTAGAGAGATTTTGGTACTGGAGAAGGAGAAAGATGAGTATGTATAAAGGATTGTATAAATCACTTCACAGCCACCACCATATCTTACCTCTCCCTAAGTCATATCTTTTATAAATAAACAATAATAAATGTCACTTATCAGATAAGCTGGATCCAGCAAAGCCCCCTGAGACTTGATGCAATCTCAGCTGCTCCCTGAGGCAGAAAGAATCAACCACTTAGCACAGCATTTTGCTCAGGTTTTTGTGACTTTCTCTCAGAGGCTGTTCTATTTGAAGTTCTATAAGGAGGAAGGGAAGGTGCCATGATGGTTTTGGTCTCTTCCCTCCCCCCCCACCCCTCCCGCAACAAGCAACAAGTGGTTTAAAAATCCATCTGAGTATGATGGGTATTTTCAGTGATATTTTGTGCTTAGTCCTTACTGTTGCTGTTCCTCCTGCCAAATTTTTGAAGTGTCTATAAGTGTCTTGCCCCCCTGAGCCTCACACCAGCCACTCATCACAACTGCACAAATACAGATGGAAAAGTGTTCAAATTAGCAGCAGCATAGAACAAACACAGCTCTCAAGACCTCCTTAAGGCATAGCAGTGGTGAGTGTCTGGCTGACGGGTGTAACATTTTACCCACAAATAAAAATGAGAGATAATGGTTTTCTACTATAGATTTTGTTTTCCTGCTTTGTTCTTCTTGAGCAAGGTCCAGTGTTGGCATTGGAAGACCAAGCAGCAGCACAGCTGATGGCCCTTAACGCTGGCAGGTGTGTGCAGCAGGCGTGAAGACCAGTGAAAAGAACTGAAAACAAATGAGAGACATGTGCCTCCAGGGTTGTGTTATGGAAGATTTTTTTTCAGCTTAAAGGGTGTGGGGAGATCGGTATGGGGGTGTTTGCCTGTCTGTTGTGGAAGTCTAATAAAACAGACAAATGGGAATGTGCAGGCTTCTCTGAGCAGCTTTTCAAATCTGAGAAAAAATGTTAGTCAACCATGGAATTTCATATTCTGACAATTTTGTGATGATGTATTCAGCTGTAATTTTCACCTTCTGTGATCAGAGGTATGTTGCAGTTAAATTATAAGGGAGTTTCCTGCATCAAATATAATTTTACAGTTTGACACTGTAAAATTCCTGCCTAACTTATGGCATGTCACATGGAAAGCAAGAAACAAAGGAAAGCCAGGCAGTATATAAAACAGTAAAATATTACTTCTCCCTTACCGTACGGATTTCAGTGAATTAAGTAGTTAGCCATGACAGATGAATCAACAGTCAAAAAACATGTACAGCTGCTTAATCTCAAACACAGATGCTTGATTCTCTGTTTACAAGGCTGCCAGCCAGAAACTTCTTTGTTTGAGAAACTGAGATTTGACCCCAGCTGTTTTTCAGAATACAAAAGCAGCTCACTAATGTTATGTTTTAATGGTGCCGACTGCTGTGCCCACTGTTTCCTACTTCAGCCTGTCTATGAAGTACAAATTACACATGGGTAGATGTGGGATAGCTTCCAAATTCTCCCATGAAGAAACCCCATAGTACTCAACTCCAGCTGCACTGTGCAGCTGCAAGAATATCAAACATTGATGAAGCACTCTGTATAAGTAACAGAGAATGGGTGAGGAATATAGGTAAGAAACACTGCAGAAAATTTTATGCTGGAGACAGAAAAAGGGTATCAAGCTACCTCATTTTTTGGAGGTGGAAGCCACAGTCTCTGTCCTGGACAGGTCTCCCTCACTCCAGCACAAACAAACTCTTGTTTCTTTGGTGCTAAATTTAACCTACTGATAATGCCAATTACTTCAGCCCACACAAATGTTTTCCTCTACCAAAGACACAAGCTCCCTTATCACCAAGAGAGCTTCTGAGTGTAGAAACGCCTTCTGCCTCTTTTGCTAGTATTTATACCTCTGTGTACATTTTTTTTCCTGACATTTAAACACTTTATTTCTGAAAGGCTGGTCGGGAGAAAGCAGAGATGATACTGAATTAGGAGGACCTATGGACTGCCTCAAGGGTAGTGAGGCCTTGCAGAGAGATATGAATGGACCACAATCACCAGCCATATGAAATTTAACATGTGCAAGTGCACATATTAAATTAACATGTGCACCCAGGATGGGGAAATCCTGGTTAGACCTACAAACGGTGGGAGAAAGGTCTGAAGAGAAGCCGTGGGGAAAGAGATCAAAGGGTTTAGGTTGATGGCAAATTGAATATGAGTCAACGGTGCATCCTGGCAACTAAAAGGGCCAGCAGTGTCCTGGGTGCATCAGGCACAGCACCCTAGCCAGCTGAAGGAAGGTGACTGCCCCGCTCTGCTCTGGCGCAACCTCACATTGAGCCTTGTGTCTAGTTTTGGGTGCCATAATACAAGAAAGATCTAAAGCTATTAGAGAGTATCCAGATGCTGAATGGCCTCAAGACCAAGATTTATGAGAAATGATTGAGGTCCCTTGTTTTGTTCAGTTTGGAGAAGAGAAGACTGAGGGAGTCATCGCAGTCTGCCACTTCCTCAAGGTGGGCCATGGAGAGGGAGTTGCTGATATCTCTCTGGTGACCAGTGACAGGATATGAAGAAATGAAAATCTATCTAAACAAAACTTGATTTGAAGAGCATTTTTGCAAGATAACCATCAAGTAATCTAAACTTGGAAATACTTGTGTCAACTCAATATGGACTACGTCCAGCAAATTCAAAGTGCATTTCTTGTTCTCAGTCTACAATGCATGCCTCACCAGCTCTAAAAATGCAGGCATCAAACTGACCTTCAAAGCATTACTGAACAATGGACCTTGATGATTCAAAAGAATATTCCATCAAGCACAGTAAGTGATCATACTCCCAAAGACAGAATCTAGTCACATTGTTGATCTATTCACATCAAAGAAAACGATGCCATCTAGAATGTCTGAAACATCATCATTTTAGTTCTCTTTATGGAGAAAAAAAAATTGAAGTATGATTTGGTGCTCAAAGTTACAACTGCAGCTTCACTCAGAATTTGGAAACATTGCTGAAATCATCAAGATAGCTATTTTAAGCACATGGTAGAACATTGCAAAGCACAAAGGCAGTGTGGAGGAAGATCAGCATACGGTATATTTCTTTTCTATTTCCAACTCTTCCATTCACTAAAGCTTAACACTTAAATGCAGCTTAAACAATTTGGGTATCCTATTCTCATTGAATACCCAGTGGGAAAAGATCACCATCTCTCATTCTCGTTATGCTTAGATGTCTCACATGGACATTTAATTTTGAACCACAGAAACAATTTATCACATATTATCTCTCACTAAAAGCCTATTATTAGGGGATTAACAACTCAGTAACAGATGTTGTTCATTATCTTTACATAGCAGTGACTTTTTATTTCAAGTAACCATTATAATAATGATAGTGACTGTCATTGCAAGCATTTCAGACTACATAGACTACTTTTGACATTAAAACTTAAGTATTTAAAGAAAGCTCTTTCTGAAAAAGCAAGTGAAATGTGTCAGAAAACCGTAAATTTTGGTTCCTGGAAACAGAACCAAAACCAGAGCCCCAGCCTCCCACTCAAGGTGGGAGATTGTGTATGCACACAACCTACAAATTCTTCTCCCACTTCAGAACAAAACTTGGCATGTTACCAACCATGTCAAGATTCAGGGCCTCACAGATGACATAGGGAGTGCTGCAGTTACCTCAGGTTAGAGCACAGTGCCATAGTCACAGGTTTGATTCCCATATGGGCTATTCACTTAGGAGCTGGACTCAATGATCTTTGTGGGTCCCTTCCAAGTCAGAATATCCTGTGATGAAATCCGCAAGCATTTAAATACTGCTCCTTGAACAAGCAGAGATCCCAGTCCCTCCAGAGGAAGTTTTGATAGAGTGGAAAACCTAAGACATTGGTCTTAACAGCTGGCCATTAGTAATATGGACACTCATGGCCTTCATCAGGAACTGTGAACAAGAACACTCCCACTGTAACCTCGTACACCGTCTGAGCTGGGAAGGACCAGGGTCAGGCCCCATGAGGTCTGTACTGGTGGTGTCTTGCTGGTTCTGATGCCAGAGTCAGCTCAGGGCAGCTCACTCATCCACACCAGCACCTCACCAAACTCCTGTAAATTTAGGTCCATTCACAAATCCTGGATAGAAGAACTGATGGAGGTTTTGTCTGATAAAGACAATGTTGTCAGTTCACCCATGAAGGAGTTTACTTAGTTGTAGCAAAACTGGGGGAAAAATGGGGAGGGGAGGACAAAAATGTGTACTCACCTCGCGCATCAAAGAATTCATCATCGGAGCTCTCCACAGAGTCTCTGAGAACACCCTGCATGTGCCGCTGAGCGCCACCAAATCGGCATGGGTGAGCTGGAAATACAATGAGACTCACATTAACACAAGAGAATGCTCCAGAAAAGACCCTGACCCAACACATTAATGAACAGTTTGTGTAGGTGCCTCAGGAGGATGGTCATCATGCATACTTTAATCTCAACTGTCAGCCAGCCAGAGCTCTCAGGATGGCAAAAAAATACTTCCACTTAACCAAAGTGATTAAAACAAGTTTGTGTCAAAGATAAGCCTGCATTCGGCTAATGCAGTGACCTCAAAAGATAAACTCTTTTCTGTTGGATTCATCTGACTGCTCCATTCCAACACTCGAACTGCACATTGTTTCTAAGACACAAAGCAGCATTCCCCCAGGACATGACAGTAGCTCCCACTTAAATTCAATTTAACTCCTAAAATAAGTGCCATCTTATTTGGCGCACAGATTTGCAGAAAAGCTACTTAATTCTCACTCACTGAACTGGTTCCATCAGAGAGCTCTGCTGTGCCGGGGCCTGGGGCTTTCACTTGAAGCTTGCCATTTGAAGACAGGAAGGGAAAACCCCATTAGAATAGGTACAGTAACAGATATAGTCATGACAGCTTAGATGGTCCTAATGGATTATCATACTCAAACTAATTTATAGTTAGTAAACCAGACTTGCCTAAATATCTGAATTCTCCCTACATCTAAGCAACCCAACACTAGAAAGAAGTAGTGAAATAAATTAACAACAAAGTCTCCCCACAATCAGTGGAGAACCAGGGATCGAATCCACCATACCCCTAACAACACTATTGTAGAAAGGACACTCATTGCCCACCAGAATAGTGTCCTTCGTTTTATTCACTTCCACAAATGATGACATCAGGTCTAATATCCTGAGCCCCTGGCCACAAAAACATTCTTCTTCTCTCAGTAGTAAAAGAGCAACTCAAACAGAGGATGCATCCTTCTGTATTATTCTGAAGAAAACATGCCACTAAGTCACAGCCTTTTGTTCTTCATTTACTCCACCTACAGCTGAATTAATCAGAAATATAAGTGAAAGGTGGTAAGAAGCAGCAGATTTTAGCTGGCCAAGATGTGAGTAAAAACAATAATCAATTAATAACATTTTAATAGGTTTAAAAATTGGTTATTAAGAAGTAAATAAAAATAATAGTCAATTAATTGCATTTTCATATGGTTTTTTTAAATGGTTATTAAGGAGTCAGTATTCACTACAAGAGTACAGCATGTATTGGGAATGTGTCCAGTGATATCTGGCAGCTACTGGAGCCCCTCCATTCAGATACATATCTATCCTAAAATGCATCACTACAGTTATCAAAGCAGTGGTAGAAAGAACACTATTCTGAACTTCAAATGAAAAAAAGTCTGCACTGGGTCAATGCTTGGAAGAGCAGGCATTCCAAAATTCCAAAAGCACAAGGTGGAGGCACCACAAAAAAAACAGTGATGAATGGAGGGTTGGACAGAAGGAGGGAGGGAGTGAGGGAGGGGGAGAGAGAGGAAGGAAGAACGAAAGGAGGGAGAAGGCTATAAAATAAAGAATTGTAAAAACTTCAAAGGTACTCCAAAGCAAATAGCAATTCCCTGGAGAAGAACTGCCACTAGCGTGGTTGAAAATCAATAATAGTAATCCCCACAAAAAAAGCCCATGGTTTCAGGGACTTTGGAGTTTGATGTAGAATGTGAAGAGAGGGCAGGGAAAGCTGTCACAAATATCCAGGCATAAATTCTGACTATGAGAAAAGATCTTGGGAGCATAAGTTTTATTATATTGCACTGGGAATGCTTCTAGATTTAGAAGCAGCTTAAACATAACCACAGTCAGCAGCATAAATATGCGTAAAGTTCACTGCAACAGCTCTCCACATCTAGACTGATTTGCGGGCTGGACTGCATTGCATTGCCCTAACGCATTGGTCCTATTGAGTCTGCTTCCTTCTGTGCCAGCAGATTAGCATTAGGCACCTTCAGAGGACTCTATTAACATTTCTTGATTTTATTAGACACAGGCATTGCCTGGACTCACTGATTTGATTTACACTGTCAACTGCTGCATATCTTATTTTATAATTTCGTTTCAGAGAATGAAAAGACCGGCCCTACTTCAGAACACAGGTGAGCTCCTCGGTAATGACACTTTATGCTTCTACGGCAGTGAACCTACCCTTTATCAGATCAGTCAGCTGACTCTTAGCAGTCAGATCTCAGAAATTTTTGCACCCGGGTAGCAACTTTCATTTCGTTTCAGTTGTTCAGTATCACAATTTCTGACCAAAGAAGGGGAAAGCATGTAGAAATGCCTTGAGCACTACATGACCAATTTGCAAGTCACAATAGTTGAACTGGAAGCACATACACCAGTTCCCCACAAGCTGTTGAGGCAGCACGACGAGGGATAGTAGGATATAAGAGTAACATTTCCCAGAGGTGGAAGGAGAGCCCATAGAAATGCACAGGTGCTTTTCTTCTAGAAGAAGCAGAAGTAAAGTTTCCTATCTAACCTGTTCTCTCTGCACAGAACTGCCAAGTTCTGTGACAGTCACCTGTCACAGAGGGAGCTGGCAGGGGCTTGCCCTGAGCACAGAGCCACAGTAAAAGCTAGGGAGAAGACAAGAGCAGAGCCATCGTTGCAGCACTATGAACAGAAGCTCAGTGCTCTAATTAGGCTAGCACTAACTGTAAGTAATTGTAATTAAGATTACAATCAGGGATTTTCCTCAGTAAAAAAAAAAAGTTTTTTTTTTTTCCTTCAACAAAGAACAGCTGGAATTTCACTGGTACTTTGCTGCATCAGTGATCTGGTGACTGATGGCGATGCTGTGCTGCATGTTAGATATTGATTTCCTTACCCCTACTATGTATAAGTAAGGATCACAACTGAAATCTATATCCTGCATAACAGCTTCCACAAGGGGAAGAGCCACAGATCACAATCAGCTGCAACCTCTTGTGATAAGCAGCAAAATAGCGAGGATCTTATTTGAGT
This sequence comes from Vidua macroura, assembly GCF_024509145.1. Classification (NCBI taxonomy): domain Eukaryota; kingdom Metazoa; phylum Chordata; class Aves; order Passeriformes; family Viduidae; genus Vidua; species Vidua macroura. The sequence continues at coordinate 11,413,661 of NC_071590.1, read as the reverse complement.
AAAAATTGCTACAGAAATAGTTCCATGTTCTATTATGCAACACTTGCACTTCGATTGAAGGCAAGTCAGACTGCACCTCTGTACACGTCATCCTAATTCAGATGCAAGGCAAATTTAATCCTTGGTGTTTAATGAGTGCACATAATTCCAGCAAACTGCAGAAGAAACAGTTCCCACTCACATACCAGCAGCTTCTAATGCTGTCCATCCAGAGAAGGAACAACCCACTAAAATGATGCAATCTCTGATATGTTCCACAAATAGACCTAAGGAGCGGAACAGTCATGGAAAATGCCAATTCTACTTTCACCCACAAACACCAGCAGGGCTTATTCTACCATAGTTCCATAAGAAATCAACAGCAGCTGAAAAGTATATATAAGAGAAGAATCAGCTCTAGCTTCCTCTGGTCAGGGGGCATAAACCCAAATTCTTTCCAAAGATATCTCTTTTTTTTACAAGCTGGCAGTGATATGACAATTAAGCAGTGCATGAGCACACTTCATTACATGTGATATGAGGGTGATTCTAAAAGAGAGGGAAAAAAAAAAAAAAAAAACCACACCAAAAAAACCACAAAAAAAACAAAAAAAAAAAAACAAAAAAAAAACAAACAAAAAAAAAAAAAAAAAACAAAAAAACAAACAAAAAAAAAAAAAACACAAGAGGAATTAAAGTGACCCTACTGGTCATTAGCCAACATTCTCAGGACTAAGGAAATGGAAACAGAAAAACAGGTAAGAAGTGAAGTAAGGCTGAAGTGGCTCTGAAAAGTATAAGAAGCAAAGGTTTTCCTCTGAAAATGGAATAGCTAATGCTGTTGATTCCCAACTTTAATAATTTTCTTATATCCTTTGGAAGGCCTGGTGTCTAAAACACATTCAACATAGAAGTCCCAAGCATCCTAAGACAGAACAGCTCACCATTGTCACTCAACAGTATGCACATGTTCTGCTACCAGCACCAAAAATACTGTTTCAATATTACCTGTAAAGCAAAGATTGTATTCAAAATGCACACCAATTCTGGAGAAAGAAATGGTATCTACTTTCCTTTTCCATTCCAGTAACTGGCATCATTCTGACAGCACAAAGCAACACCATACACTACAGGCCCCAGGTCCTTAGGTGGCATACATCTAGAGGTGAAAGGTGTGAGAGCACAAGAATATCTTCTGGAAAAAGGAAGGAACATTTTCCTGTGGAGATGATCTCCTCTAAGCACACCTTACCAAGGCACAGGGATTGAATCTGCTACTGGATCTAATGAGCAGAAAATTAATTTTCAAATGCAGCAGGAAATAAGCCTAGCCCTGCTGTGAAACCACAGCCATGTTACCTTTCTTCACTGGTTCTGCCTTCTCTCATTTTGAAATAGCTTTTAAAAACACTTACTGCAACTGAAAAAAAAAAAAACCATTACTGGAGTCATCACATCACTGTTTACAGAAGCACTTCATGGGCAGGAGCAGCACATACTCTTTGGGAATGAAAGAGTATGATGATTTCATTCCTGAAACATACTTGTAAGGGCAGAGTAGCAGCACAGTAGGCTCAGTCCAGAAGCAGTTTAAGAGCCACTCCAGCATCTCCCTCTTCTCCTTACCAATGCATGTATCACTGGCTACCTTGTCAGGCAAGCAGGACAGACGGAAAGTAAGCAGGATGAGCCAAATGCCAGCCATAACAGCCCCTTGTGTACTGGCAGCATCACAGGCTGGCTCCAGAGGCCATCCCAGCTCAGGTGTGCTCACACCAGACTTGCCAGGAAAATGCATTCAAGCAGCTTGGGGTAAGAGGAGCAGTTTTCATTGGATGCAATTACAGCACTGGGCTTTACTGTAAAATTAATTCAATATTATTTACTTTACAGTCATATTATCAGAGATTTCAAGCTTTGCAGATGGCCCAACCTTTTTCTACATCTTTTGCTTGGTAACATTCTCCAATTTCCAATCAAGCCCAGGCATAAGCACATGCCAGAAGACAGGCAATCATAAAGAAAGCACTCCTAAATACTATCACCACACCTAGGTAGACATGAAACAGCATACAGTGTTCTCATAGCTACTGGAAACTCAGTCTTTTACACAGTCAAATATTGAGGACTGAATTAATCTCAATTAAAAAAAAATAAATAGACTCTATTACACAGATTAAAAATTTCCACCTGTCAAAACTTGTTTTAGAAGCACACCATTTTGAATTCAGGGGCAGTTGTCCTAATAAAATTTAAAAGCACAAGTCATTTTTCCATTTGGATAAAAATGCTGGGTAGGAGGAATGACCTTTGCTATTGCTACTGACTGTTGTTGCATAATAATATTTCCTTCTGTTTTGCTGGTTTCAGATGCTTCTTGCCTACCCATTAGTGATTTAACTGAGCTACCCACACAGTGTTACCTAGTGACTATGAAGTTAAGACTTACTGGAGGCCAAGTTCATCCACTATTATTTCCTAGTTATGTTTTATTTTTTATTTGGAAAACGTAAAACTGAAGATGTACGTTACAAGTATGTGAATTTAACTGCTGGAGGCACTCCTAAGACTCAGGAGCTCATACAAGACAGAGGGAGATGCTGACCAGAGGAAGTCCTTGCCTGCACACTGACCACCAAAAAAGATGGACCATATATGCCATCACTGATAGCAGGGCCACACAGAACTCATCCAAAATCACAGAATGAATCTGCATCAGAGACTGGAACTGAAATGAAATCAGTTGAAGCTGAAATGGAACACACTTAGCAGAAGGGGGTGAGGAGGGGCATGGAGTGGGAGGCCTATAAAACTGTGAAGCTAAAGCAGGAGAGGAAGAAAAATAACAGTGGGAGGTGAGAGGGAGGGTAGAGAGAACATAAAATGCCAAAGGGGATGGGGAAGAAAAAAGTAGATCAAGTCAAGATGTCAAGCTCCCTTGTCAAAATACACAGCTGACAAAGCCAGACATAGTTACAGACAGAAAAAGGTCCACACAAATTGCAGGTTCTCTTGTCAAGAAGTGAAAGACCTAACTGATGGCCACTGTGGTCAGAAGTGGCCAACACAACCAGCTCCTCTCTCCCATTCCTCATTCAGTGTCTTTCATGTCACAGCAATTTCACAGTGAGAAATCCCTGGTTGTCTACTCTGTATATCCCTCAACTGGCAGTTCTGCAGCAGATGGTAAGGATGGGCATGTATTTGAATATTGAGTATAGGAAACAAATCAAGAAACTAAGCCATGCAGGCCTTAAAGCCCCTATTTTAAGGTACCAGTGACATTTGCAGCCTTTCACTTTACAGGATTACTAGTGAGGTGGAGGAAGAGAGAAAAGAGGTTTAACATGACTGTTCAGACTTCAAATCCTAGATTAAACTTTCCTGTAAACATCGTACATCTCCCAGAGCTGTTTCTTGATGTTTCAGATGCGAGCTTCCCCACAGCCGAAATTAACCTCACCCTCCCTCTCAGCAGTGTCATCACCTCCTCCAAGCTGACTCCCCAAAGCCAGAGAAGATATGAATATTCTCCAATCTTTTCCTGCAATGACTGTAGGTGGACTGCCTGCAACACATCTGAAAGTCTCTTTTCATAGTGCAGAGATTCTGGCTTTCTGAGGAGGCTCTGGCATTTTTGAGTCACTGCGATCTGTTAAAAATGAAGTCAGAGCTGAAAAGCAGATACCCTACCACTCCCACAGGGACATGCCAGGTGGTGATCTGCAATTGTCTTTATGTGGTTTTACAACCGACACTTGCCAAAGCCCAAGCATTTCTGCACAGGGACTACTTCAAGTCCTTAGGGTCTGGAGCTCACTAGGTGAGATCTGGCTACTCAAATGAGTCAAGTGTGGACCATGTCTAAAAACCCTTTACAAGCACACCTGTCATTCAACAGTGAGCAAACAGCACATTTTCACTACAATTTTGGTCTTCCTTTCTATTTGAGGTAAGGCTACAGCACTGGCGGGGGCTGCAAGGTAGGATACATAAATGCGGAACAACTTTTTAATATTTGTGCATATTGCAGCTCACATTGATAAACTCAGTAAGCTCAATTTATAAAAGCAGCACATTTTCCCTATGCCTAGACCAGATAGTTTCTTCCAGACCTTCTTTGTGAATGGTCTCTTACTTTTCTTTGCAATAACTATTGACATCACAAAGCTTCTTACAAAACACATACTTTTTCAGTGAAATCACATCCAAGACAAGTACTATGCTTTAAAATTCTTGTGCAAAATTGTACTTGAACACACAAAGTATGTATGCAGGCTGCATTATTCATGTATCACAGAAAGCAAAAGCAATGCCCTCTTATTTTCCTATCAAACTTAAAAGAACTGCAAGCTAATGCCAAAAAAAAAAAAAAAAAAAAAAAAAAAAAGCCATGAGATTTTTCACCCATTTGATTACTTCTTCATCTTCCAAAGATGGAAAAGAAACATTTAGTTCAATCCTATATTTGCATCCTCTGAAATTATTAATGCTCTCATATTCCTGAGTGTTACATCTCTGGGCTGCCACCAATCCATGTTTATTTTGGGGGAGTAAAGAAATAAATAGTGCTGGAAAAAACACCCTTTTGGGTTTAGCTTTAATACTGCCATGCTGCTCTAAAGCTGTGTCCAGACCTGGCACCAAACACCAGAAGTGTCACACACTGACCATTCAGTCATAGCAGTTAGGCCTTCACCTGCAACAGCAATCGGTTCTGTGTGCAACCTAGAAGAAAACCACTTCTGCATCAGCAACTGCACTCACATCTGTTCCGTCTTCGTGCACACAGAACATATGCCACCTCGTTCAGGCTGCATCTGCCACCGGGCACGGGACATGAGGGTGCTGCTGCTGCTGAGCATCCTCAAGCCCTGGTCTCGGCCCCAGCCAACCGACCTCCAGCCTCCGCACTGCTCAGGCTCCAGAGGAAGCACGAGTTACGTGAATGGGCAAGGCGCAGCGGAGGCTTTCGTCAAATTCCACCCAACTGCACACCTGTATTGTTCTCTGACCACGGCTGCTGCCTCTCGGTCTGTTCCTCCCGAGTGGGCGGCAGCCAGCACCGGCCCGACCAGGCGGCAGCCACGGAATTCCCCGGTACTGGGAGAGACCCTTCCCGGAGCAGCACTGGCGGAGCGCGGGGAGGAGGCCGGGCAGCGGCGATGGGCGCGGGCGCCCGCGATGTCCCCGCAGACCCGCACGGCCGTGCCTCGACCACGACACCGGCAGATGCGGGCGCCGAAGGCAGAGCGGGCCGTACTCGGTAACGACGAGGTCAAATGTACCCGCGCCTCGTTCACACGAGTTCGCGTTCACCGCTCCGCGGCGCCGACGGCGAAGGACGCGGAGACGGGACAGCCACGGAGCCGCGGGTGGGCGGGGAACGCGCCAGAGCTTCGTCCCCGCCGCGCCGCCGGGGCCCCGCGCTCCCCTCAGGGCCGCCCCACCCCGCCCCAGGGGCCTCGCTCTCCCCTCGGGACTGCCCCATTGCGCCGCGCAGGCTCAGCGCTTACCTGGGAGTGGAGCTTTCGCCATTTCAGGGCTGCCCGCTCGCAGCCAAGCCGTCCTCAGCCGCGTCAGGTGCTCGCCCGCTGGGCGCTCCGGCACCCTGCTCTCCGGCGCCCCATCGGCTTTCAGCAGAGGCCCCGCGCCGCCCCCTTGCCTGCGGCGCTGAGAGACGCGGCCGGGAGACGCGGCCGGGAGACGCCGCCGCCGCCGCCCGGTGCCGCCCGCCCGCCGCTAAAGGCGCAGCCGCCGTCGCTAAAGGCGCAGTGAGCGGCTCCGCGGAGAGCGGGGGCCGGGCCGGGCCGGGCCAGCACGGGGACGTGGCTGCGCATAAACGGCCTGGAGAGAGCGGCCGCGAGGTGCGAGCAGCCCCCCTCCCCGGCAAGACGCCCCGGCAAGGACCCTCCGCCCGGAGCTCGGTTCGCCCGCAGCCCTCACGGTACGCCTCCCGGGGAGGGGTCGCGGCTCCTTTGCCGTCCGGGCCCCTCGGAGCTGCGAGCACGCAGAGCAGGAGGGGGCCGAGACCCCCACCGTGCCCGCCTTCCGCCCTCGGCTATCCGGGGTCGAGTGGCGCTGCCTCTACCCCGGCCTGTGGGGCTGGGGCGCGCACGGCTCGGCTGCTGCTGCGGCACTGCCCCTGCCAAGCCGCTCCTGCGAGCGGCTGCTCTGGATTTTGACAGCAAAATTCCTCCGGGTGTTGCCAAGCTCCGTGTCAATGCAGTGGCTGAACAACTGCAAAACTGCCGTTTAAGTCAGCTATAGGCAAGTGGCTTAGAGTCTGCTGAAAGCTGAATTAGGGAACTTAGAGGGTTCGTCCCTCCTCAAGAGCCTCACTAGCACCATGTCTCTAAAAGTAGAGAAGCTTCTCCAGAACCCTCAATAACTGGGAGAAATTAACCTTAAGGAATGTCTTAAGTCACAGCACTTCTTGTAGAAACGACGGGAGGAGGCTGGCAGAGAGCTTAGGAGGGATTGTATGTTACCACAGTGTGTCAGAACACCACTAAATAAAGGGCAGTGAACAAAAGTTTTGCCCCAAAAATCCTACAGTTAAAGAACCAAGCAAATATAATGCAACCAAGTCCTAAAGCAACTTACAGGCTCTGTGCCAACACCAACTTGGTAGGTATAATTACATTATTTGCTAGGGGTATTGCTTAGCAGTTCAGTCAAGAGCCACAGCAAATACCCCTGAGAACATGATGAGCTAAGTGGTTTTGCTTGAGCCTTAAGTGGAACAGCCAGAACACCCAGCAGTTCCCAACTCCAGAGCCTGCCTTCCCCCAGCTATGGGTCACAGTGCTAGTACATGCTGTAGTTTGCCCTTGAGCCACATTGCTGTGTCCCTCTGCTGCTGGACACAAGTCCTGTTTAAAAGATTTGGCAAGGACTGCTTTCCCAAAGGTGCTACAGTGTCACTAAACTGTCAAAGCAATCCTATAGAAAGACCATGGATATATAGAAAATGCTGTGCTATTCCAATGGATTCAGAGGGAAGTTATCTTAAATTAAAACTGTGTTCAGTGAAAATAAGTGCTGTTTATTAAAAAATAAAACATCCTCAAAATACTTTCACACACATATATACACATAGAGACACTATTGCTTTAATATTTTTGACTTATAATTTTAGAAATCAGCTGGTTTAAATTCCAGAAATCACATATCAGCAAAGTCCCACTTGAGCAGTAACATTTACATCATTATATTTGATGTAAATTTGAAGACGATTGAAATAGTAAACCAGGCTTCAATAGAAACTAAATTATTTTTAAAATATATGTTCTAATTGGAGGAAGTAAAAATAATCTTAGGAGGTTAAAAATGAATGTGTTACAGATTGAACAATATCAGAGAAAAAAATTGACAAAGGAAACAGACTGTCATATGTTCTTTGGGTTACCTCAAGGGTTGAATTTGCATTTCCCTAGTATACTACGTAAGTAATTATTAGTCATTGCTCTGACTCCAGACATAATCCAAACTAGCACCTTGATTACTTGAAACAAGTTAATTTAATGTTGCAGAAATGCCAATTGCTCATTTATTTTGTTGTTCTTGATTTCAATGGGATTCTTAAGAGAAAGGAATGTAGGGTTGAATCACTCACTAAATGCTGATAGAAATGTAACATTTTAGACTAATTTAAGAAAAAGAAAGTAAGATCTCTGATCTCTATCACATGCTTCTATTGGAAGGTCTCCTTTTGCTTGTGCATTATGTACTAGAGGTACTCAGGAACTCCATTCCGAAGCCAATGGCAAGAGCCCAAGCAAGCCTGCAAGTACAGCCAGTGACAAGTGTTTGCATATTTCTGCTGTGCCATGAGAATCCTTCACTAGATTGCTACATCTCCAAAAGAACTCACTCCAGTGTAGCACGTGCTAAGGTGATTAGCCAATAAAATGAAAAGTAAGGAAGTCCTTTCTGAAAAGGAAAACATTATTATAATGGCTCTAAAGAAAACATAAGATGAATTTTTGATGGTGATCCAGTGCAGAAAATCTCACAGACTGTCAAGCTGAGGCTGATGTTGATGGGACAGGTGGAAAAGAATTCACTGCACCGACTGCAAAAACTCCGACGTGAATACAGCTTCTGCATAGTCCTCACAAACATCCTGCAGCTCTGCTGCCACGTCACACAGGGCTTCTTCTGTCAGTTGCTCTGCAAGACTAAGGGAGAGAGAGGGCAAAAAAAGGAGAAGGAGAAGGTTCAGAAAGTCAGCTTTCAAATTCCAGTCTTCCAAACCACAAAGATCGTTCACATACCTCTCAGCAATCTGCCATGGATCGAAACTGCCCACCACCTCATGGGAAATAAGCTTTAAATGATGCTTGTATCTGCTGTTATAATCCAAGATGCTCTGGAGCACATTGCTTGGCACAGAGAGAGACACAGAATATGCTTTCTGTAGAGAATTCAGAGGTGAGGGCTGCAGAATGTCATTTCCAGTCTGCAATTTCTCCTCTGCTTCTTTATTTTCATCAATATCACTGGAAATATAAAATAATCATCAAGACAGAACTAAATTTTTAAGTCTCTTTTTGAAGAGTCAGTGTAATGAAAACACTATAATTAAGTCACATAGATCTTATGCACCACAGTTTAGTGTAGGGCCAAGTATTCCACTTACGTGCTGTCAAAGGGTTTCTCAAATAAAATGTCTGTTTCCAGCTCTCCGTGTCTGATTAATTTGGTTATCTGAACTGGATGAGGAGATGTAGGTTTATTAGCTGTTGATGCCATTTGTAGTTCTAGAAGGAAGAAAATACTATTTTAAATTGGTTTTTTGAAAGAGAAAAACGATATCTACTGCAGGTTAAGTCCTCACAAAGACTTTTGTTTAAGGTGCAGACCTCTAGGTAAATAAAGTATTCAAAATAAGAAAAAACATAAATACAGTTCAGTGTATTAAAGCTGAGCATTTTAGAAATACTACCTTTAGTATAAATCATTTGTGCTGCCAGTGGGTACTTATAGCAGAGAGATAGAAAATACCACTGGAAAAATAGCACAGTCTATCAAATTCAGTGGTAAATCCAAGACATGGAAAAAGAATCTATAAAGATTTGGGGTAAATCTTTACCAATCTTACTTGAAAATTTTCCAACTTGTGTTAAACAATACAGTTTCAGTAAAGTTGTATGTGATGCAATGGAAAATCAATGTAGCTTCACTGTGCTACTCAATCAAACCATAGGATAAAGAAAAAGAGTGCTGATAAACTACTGATTTAAGAACTACATCTTAGAAACTGTCCAAGAAGCACCTATGGTAAAAAATGTGTCCTAGTGGCACTATTTGATCACACATAATCCAATTACTTTGATTTCAAAACACCTGAATTTAAACCTACAGATTACAGGGAAAACAAGTTGTATTAAAAAAGACAATTACCCATTTTGTCTTCCTGGGCCCAGAACTGGGAGTCACTGTAGACAATCTGGGTGACTCTCCTGCGGACAGCCTCCTGGTACCTCTGTGGTAGAACACACACATCAGTCAGTCAGCCATGTACCTGGCAGCTCAGCTGTACTGATTATCACTAACAGCAAAGCAAGTCATGATCCTCCTTGGGCAATGCAGGCTTATTTTGGCCGGTAACACAACATAGAAAAGGGGTGGGGGATTGCCACAGACATTTCTCTTGTTCAAAATGTCATTCTCAAATACAAAACTAACTGCTAGTCCCATGGGAACTCCTCCCATTTCAGACCAACAGCCCTTAGCCAAACAACTGAAGGGCCCTCAAGCTGCTCCTGCCTCACCAACAGTGAATCCAAATGTGTGCTCCAGTGCCTCGGGGACAAGGGCACTGCAACTTCACACTTCCAACTGATGAACAGATCTCTACGAGTAAATGGCACTAAACTGAGTAGTTCTAAGTCACAATAAATTTCAGAGAACAGGAAGGTCAAAATAGAACTCAAACCAGAAACTATGAAAAAATAGATTGAAGAAAACTTTAAAAGAAAGCAATATATGAGAAAGCTCAAGTCAAGTAAATTATAACCTTAAGAATATCTATATAGAAAGATGAATAAAAAGCACAGATAACCATGTATTTGTCTGACTTCTCCATAGTTGCCCTGTGAAATACTTTGGATTGCCAGACCATATTTCCTCAAGATGGTCATGCTACTAGAATACTGAGATTCTATAGCACACAAAAGGGAAAAATTCAAATAAATATTAAAATACTTTCCATTCTGGTAGAATATTAACATAATCACCATACTGATTCTCCCATTCACACACAAAGATTTAAGCCACAAAGTCTTGAGATGGGATGCAAACTCAGGTCTGCCAACTTTACAGCAACAGATTAATGAAACGCTTTGCTTTTGTTTTTACACTGTCTTCTGGAAGCACAAACTCCATCCAGGTCTTTGATCTCAGACACTGATCCAGTCAGACCTTGCTTCATTTAAGAATGTAGATACTTACAGATATTATAATTTATGGACAGTAAATAAGAAATTGACGCTAATGAGACTAACCAAGACAGAAAATCTTACTTCAATTTCTTCCATTCTTTGCAACATTGACTCCAGACTATGAGTGTCAGGCACAGGTAGGGCCTTGGCCTGGTGTCTCTCATGCTGATCGATGCTCCACAGTTCCTGAGCAGTATCTTCCAAAAGATCATCCAATAGCTTTTCACTCAGAATATCTGCATTTGTTGCAACCTGCTACTTAAAAAAACAAATCCCAAAAACAAATGCTACAGAAAACAAAAAGACATAAACCCAATACAAGAAAGAAAGAAAGAAAAAAAACCCAAACCAAAACAAAAGTGACTTGCATTAAGTTGAAAGTAAACTGTTGCCCCTTTAGAAATGTTTGACAGCTCTCAAGGCATCATTCACCCAGTGGCATGAATTTGCCTGTACTACCTGTGTCCTGTCTAGTGGAGGCTCTGACCACTCCAATATCTCCTTCCCAGCTTTGTCTGCACACTGGCCAGGAGAAACAGTTTGTGACCTGCACAAAGAAGAACAAATGACAATGCCATTCTCAAACCTGGTATGCCAACGATAATTTAAAACACCAAACTACATAAATGTATTTTTATATTTACTCCCACTATTGGGAGTGGGGAGAAGCTCATATCAGATCTGACACCTCTTATGAGATTTTTCAAAGAAAGTCATTACCTTAACTTCTGTATTTTTTCCATTTCTCCCCTGCAAATGTCAGTTAGAACCTTCACTCCTCTTGATTTTTTTGCTTCAAGCCTTGCTAGTCTTCAAAAATAGCACAGTAGCATGGAGAGTTACAAAATGTACATTCTAACAACTCAAGAATGAAATAGTGTGATTTCCAGTATTAGTTTGGAAGAGTTACAAGAAACTTTGGAGAGAAAATTAATAGATTTTAAAACCATATAATCCAGAAAATTCTGTTGAGAATGAGGGATCTTGAATCATGTTTCAGCTGTTGGCAAACAGAAAGTAGATGCTTATCCACAAATACTGTCCAGAAAAATGAGCTCCTCATCTTACCATGCACACTGCCTAGTACGGATCCAGCACCTGGATCTCCTGCTTCAAATGCCACAAACACCAGTCCCAAACCAACCTAAATTTGGAGACCCCTGTCTAACAGGATGTTGAATAGAGTTTAGAGTAAACAAATCTGCACTTTATTATTGTCTGGGACAAATACATATATCTTGTTCTTCTGAAACAGGGAGACAATATTTACCTTCTTAATGCAGTGCTGGGAACACCCACTCCTCCTCCTGTGGTTTGTCACTGTTCCGCCTCGCACAGTTTGCCCTTGACTCCCAGGCAGGAACTCAGACAAAAGACTAAAGCCCTGGCTCTTCCTAGGCTTTAGGGAATGGGGCTGCTCTGGACCAAGTGGGAAAGGAGAGGAGCTATGTGACAGCAAGCTGTGCTGTGCCACTGGACTGAAGCCTGGCCAACTCTATCCTAGTCACTAGCACAGATGCAGAAGCATTTCCACTGGGAAGCAGGGCAAAGGTGGGTGCCATACCAACATACCGCTTAGGTGAAAAAGACTGAGGTGGAGGCTTTGAAGGCAGGCAAGGCATTTTGCTCTCCTTAGCAGGTCGTTTGTTCTCTTTTAGTTGGAAAGCTATAGTTGGCTCTTGAAATCGGGCATGCTTTCCTGGAGGGTGTGCCCATCTTGATTTTGAAGATTTCAGCATTCCCTTAAAATTAACATGATCACATTAAAAACACATATTCCAGTTGCTGAATTTTTAAAGTATTCGGCATTCTGGTGCAGACTTTATCTTGAAATCATGCCTGCTGACTTTGCTGCAGTTGATGTATGTGAGGGATTTACAAGTGCTTTAAAGGGAAGTATAGCTGTGCCTGAACAGAATATATGCTTAATCCTGCAACTCTTATTTTTGCAAACAGTTCCAACTTTTCCAGGGTCTCTCTTCATAGGGAAAAAAAACTTTTAATTTTTCAGAATTAGACTCTATGTTAACTATTTATAAATCCAAATAGAAGATTTCCAAGGTAACATTGTATTCAGCCACAAACCTATAATAATTCCCACATTTATATCTGTTACAAGGTCACTTAGGCTCGTCCCCTCTAAATGAATTATTGAAATGCTTAACCTTCTGCCCATGATCCTCACTGATCCACAGGGATAGGAAGCAGTAAAAGTTACCTAAGCATATATCTATGTTACTGTTTCAGATTTGATTTTTCTAGTTAAAAGTGATACTCTGAGGAATGAATAGAAGAAAAATACACTCATTAGCAAAATATAGCCTAGTCTTTTAAGAATCATTTTCTTCCACTATGGAGCTTCTTTCTGGTTGCAAGGACTTAGTGGAAACCAGAACTTGTATAGTGAAATTTTATCATTTCTGTTATCAATTAAGTAAGCCTGAGTAACTTATATTCTCCTACTAACATTAGCACAACATTACTGCCAAGTGCATTTTTTGTGATAGAGGATGACCGTAGGAGGAGGATACTTCAGCTTTAATTTCAAATTGAAAAAAATACCTTAATTTCAAAGATGAAACTAGATTCAGTGAGCATTTTCCTTACCAATTCTGTGGTTGTTTCTAGTTGTAGAGTGTATTTCCAAGGAACAGTAAACACTGTTTCAAAAAACATTTGCTAAAATAGCCATAACCACTAGAAATATCAGGCAGATGACATAGTTTATCCCTCTATGTCTCCTAGCTCAGAATAGCAATATTGTGAGGAAGTGCGAAGCTTTGACAGTGCCTTACATTATACAACAAATCCCAGAAAACAGGTAGAAGACAGCATAAATGATTTATCACTTCCATACCTGTGGTTTTGCAGGCAATAACACAACTTTCTTCTTCAAAGCACCACTTTCAAGGACAGACTCTTTTTTTACAGCTCTAGCTCTCACCAGTACATCTGTGCTTCCTTGCAAAGTAGCATTTCTCTCTGAAGTAGGTGGGCCATTTTCTTCTTGGTATTTATTGTGTAATACATGAGCACAACTGTTTGCCTGTTGAACTGCTGAAATATTTGCAACATGTCAGTGTTTATCTATACTAAAATTAACATATGAACTGTTAACTGTAAATTGAAAGAGGCAAGAATTGTCTTTTTTTCTACATTTGATACCTCTGTTATGCTAGGTATACCTTATCATGAACTTCTAAGCTCTACCATAATTTAAAAAAAATCAAAGACAAAAAGAAAAATTCTAGCCTTGTATTTCCTGACAAGTATTAAAGAAATTGTCCTTCTTACATTGTTTTGATGAACAGGAAGGTTTGGTGTTTGTGTGCATATACATATTTATATGTACAGAGATATTTGAAAATATACATATATATGCAAGTCATGGGAAAGCCTTTTGGGAGCAATTGCTATATGAGGTCTAGGCGGTGATAACAAAGCATCCTCTTTTAGGCAGCAAGACATATGGAAACCATTAGATGTTTATATACTGTCTCCCTGGACTGCCAGAATTCGGCACATGGAATTCTTGCTACCTGGGGACAATAGCGAATACTTACTATTACAGTACAAACCAGCCTGAGGTATGAGAAAGTCACCACAAAGAAGAAAAACAGTTAATATAATTTATATAATAATGTAAGAACTCACAGTGGCTTTCATGAGGTGCCAAAACACTTCAGGTATATTTATCTCACAACACCTTGAGAAAGAATAAAGCTCCTTTCCTTTCATATCAAAAGCAAAAGAATTATATAGAAAGCCAATTCCAAACAGTTGCACTGCAAGATAGTGGTGAGAACTCCCAAGCCTTCAGCTTAACCATCAGTTCATGTGTCTCTAGGTACAAAAGTGTGACTGTTGTGCAAAAAATATTAACAGTAATGAACTGGCCAGGATAAAACAGCTACTGCTCCCAGAAGTAAAGAAATTGTACCAACCAAGGGAATTCTGAGCCAAAGACACAGAATAACTTTTCAGTATGAACAGTTAAACAACCACAGCCTGGTTTTTGTTAGACTGATTTGCTAACATCTAACCAACTTCTGACCAACAATACCATAATAAAAAACTGAACTGCAGATGACAAGTGATAAAAATGTATTTAGTTATTCAAAATACAAACCAGTCATAAGACTCCTGGCACATGGAGTTTTTTTAGACCCTTGTCCATGCTGTCCCTTTAAGGTGAGAGGTTTGTTTTCTCCTTTTGGAGATAGAAAGTGCTTTCTGTCTGGAAATGTCTCATTGTTCCTTGGAGATTTGGCCTGAGAAGCTGAAATGTATTTCTTCACTGTTTTTGGTGTTTGCTTGTTTTCCAGCAGTGAATTCAGATCCTGTACCAAATATTTACAGTTTTAATTACTCTCTCAGTAAATCTGATGTAATGAAAAGCAAATTCAAGACATTCTAAGCAGTTGGAGCTTTTTTGGTCTGGTTTTGTTTTGTTTTGTTTTGTTTTTTTTCAGATTATAACTTTCAGGTTTTTTCAGACTGATAGCTTGTTCATGTAGAAGTTTTTTCACATTATTAACTTCAATCTTGCTGAAAAGGCTTACATTTTTTGTATTTACAACTGACTCCAGCAAACCATTTGCTTACAGAATGCTCTAAAAGAATTGAACACAAGGGCTACAGACCAACAAAAACTTCACGGTCACATGACTATGGTAACACAGACACCTTTTCCAATGCTACGTCCAAACTTAAACAACTACCTCCTTTTCCATTCCCAGGCAGTTAGCACTCTTACTGTTCTCATAAGCAGGTCATAAAACTAAAATTAAAAATATAGCTCTTACAGTTTTAACAGTATTTTAAGGAAAGTATTGGTTTTTTTTCATTTGTGCAGCAGACAACATGAATCAGAACTTTTCTATGATACCAATGACATGTATAAGTCATCAGATATCAGTAAAAAAGATATTTGAAGGGCACAGAGCCAAGTAACTCTTGTACCCACAGCTTTATCTTCTGCCTGGACAACTCTGCACACATCACTGTACGAGATGCTCAGGTGCTCACCACTGATGCTGATGACTGAAGCATGCACCCAGAGTAATAAAACACTTAATGCACACCTATGTATAAAATGAATTATCTCTGTCCTGAAAATGACTAATGAATTAGAAACTGATGCTTTGTTACGACTATCACTACCAGTCTTCATTCTACCAGGACAGCCAAGAAAGCTAGGAACAGCATCAACAAGACCAGCAGTAGGTAGCTTCTGTGTTTAGTATGCATATCTCTTTTAGACCACCATTACTTAGGAACATTAGAGGTACATTTTTACATTAGAAAATATGGCCTTTAAAAAATAAAAACAAACCCAGTAATATATTCTGCCATTTCATTAACACAATCTCATATTTCACTACCTCTTTCCTGCCTTAGCAAAAACAAATGTTTTTTTCCTACCTCAACTTGCAGCAAAATGTCTATGATAGCTTCAGAAATGGAAGAATCCCCTTCTAGTTTGGCAGAGCAGAGAGATAGTTGACGAATGAGACTGCCCAGTTCCTTGAAATGGGCAGGAATCTGCTCATCTGTTTGATCTGTAAACTGATTGGCAAATGCCTGCAAGGTTCGTACAGCTCCTCTGTGTGCTGCTGCTAACCTGGATACTGCTTGAGACTGGAAAAATGAAAAATAAATAAATGCTTTAATAACTATAGTTTCTATGGATACTTATACTACTGGAAGAATTGTTGCTGAAATGTCATGCAGAAGCACTCAGGCTTGGAATAATTTTAATTGATATGAATCCATTTGTGAGACAAAACAAAACAGGCATTGAAGTAATTTACTCAAGATTCCTCACAAGAGTACTCCTATCAATGTCATGCTGGCTCCAGGTAAAACAGCCTGGGTATAGCAGGTCATGATGTTTTCTACTACCTGTGCCAACACAGAACTGTAGCCATCTACAGTTGGCTGGAGAGTAATGTGCAACAATTGCACAAACAAAATATTCTCAATCCTCCTTGTTTTGTTACAGAAGAAAATGCAGGTGATCAAAAAAGCACAAGAGAACTACAGGGCAACATTGGCTAGACTGTAGGCATGATCGCAGCTGTCACTCTGAAATGTGCTGGTCAGAGAAGAAAATCAGAAAGAAGGCTGGTAAGGCTGAGTGTCATCAACCAGAAGTCTAAAAAAAGTAGTCAAGAGTTGAACATATTGTTCCTTGCAAAAAGAAATTGGAATGAAGAAGGAATTAGAAGCCACCTGAGCGCAGAAGACCAACCACCTTCCTCTCATTTACTACAGATGAGACTTGAGCAGAAGCAGCAAAGGCAGTATCAGGCCAAGTGAGCCATACTTCTCGGAGAATGAGATGAAACATGTAAGATACAAAGGAAATCTCCATTCCGGAGAGGACTTAGCTGCACCCTAGACAATCAAACTCAATTATCCAGAAAACTCTGTCAATAAGTCACTTACAGCCTGAAGGATAATTACATCTTACCTTTTTAGTATGTTTGATTGTATGAGGACTCAGTTTCTCTAAATCGTCCTGAATTTCTTTTACCTGTTTATCAAGAAAGGAGACAGAGAGGAGCAAGTCAGTCAGAATTAGTTCCATGTCTATAAATGAACAATAGATCTTCACTGTAGCATCTGAGATTTTCCAACAGTGATGCTCATCTCTCTGTCCAGCCAGGAGGGAAATCAGTCACACCATTCAGATCTAAACGAGAATGCCAAGGAACTTCAGAGATAACCCAATTGACTTTCTCTTGTTTCAGTTAGTTTCTGACAAATTCGTCACAACAAACTAAGCTCCTATGCATCCCAGCTTAAAACCATGGCTCCTACCTGTTGCTGGAGTACATACAGCATCCGAGCTGACCGTGCAGCTTGTTGCCGTCTCCTAGCGCAAAGCCGCTGCTCCTTTTCAGGATCTAGAAGTTCTCTATCTCTCCCTAAAAAGCATAGAATATAAAGTTTTATATCTTAATTTAACCTGTGAAAATGCCAATTAAGCCATGACAACAGACATAATTTAGTAATAAGCCTTTTCCATGCAGAACCAAACCACATATTTGTGGGGGTTCCTTTAACAGTAATGCAAGTTAGTTATTGTAAACTCTACATCCTGTTTCTATTTAGAATTTGACTATACAGTCTAATGCAATATAGCTTATTAGTTATTTAAAAAATCATGTGGCCCCTTAGTTTATGACAAAGTTGCAGATAAAGCACTCAAAATTAGGAACGGTTAAACCTCCTGCTAGTTATTACAAAAGAACCAACTGCTTAAGCTGGCTAGCTATTCTTTTATTTACTTTTCAAAAAAATAGATGGTTCTCAAAAGTCCAGACATAAATATGAATTCTAATCCAACCGAAAAAACAGGGGAAAAAAATATCAACAAACCAGTGTACATTTATATAACATAATTACTGTTCAGTCTTACACCTTTTTTAATAATATCTTCAATTTTCTGGACATAGCTCCTCAATTCTTTTTGCAGATGCCGGACTTCCTGCATATTTTGATGTTCTTTTTTATTTAAATTTGGCTTGGGGTCTGGTCCTGTGTCATGGGTAGGAGGAGAGTCCAAAACAGCTGGTACTGGCTTTCCTTCCTTAACTACGCAGAGGTAAAGGTTCGTGTCAGAGCTGGCAGACTCCCCTCGGGAAGGCTGGTCGAGCCTCTGCTGACATGTCAAGCGAGTCTGAGACTTCAGGGTATTTTTATTTTCTCGACTTGCAAGTACTTCCGTCTTCTGCGGTTGTGATTTCTGAGTCCGCAAGGGTGCACTGAAGGCATCTCCAAACACCTGCTGTTTTACTTGCTCTTCGCGACGTCTTTGTTTCATGTCCCTTTTGGCCAGCTGAACAGCCAATTTAAGTCTCTCTTCAGATACCACTGAGAACATCCTAGAGCTTCTCAGGCTGAGGTCCTCACTTCCAACGAGATTTCTCTGATCACTGGATGCCTTCAGTTTTTCTATTATAATTGGACGGGGGTGAGAGAATCTGAGAGCCAAGTTCTCTGGAACTGCAGGAACATTTCTATTAAACTGGAGCTGTTCAAAGTGTAAAAGAACCCTGATGTTATACAGAATGCTACATACACAGGTGATACCTCTCTGTCATGATGGCACTGTTTTGGATTTATGATGAACACAGCGCTAACGGCACACCAATGTTTTCACTCTTGCTAAGCAATGCTCACAGAGGTCAAGGCTTTTTCTGCTCCTCACCTGCTCACCACTGAGTAACCTGGGGGTGGGCAAGAAGCTAGAGAGGAAACAACTGGATGGCTGACCCCAACTGACAAAAGGAATATTCCATACCCTGTGGCATCATGCTCAGCAGTAAAAGCTGCAGGGAAGAAGGAGAAAGGGGAGACTGGTGACAGGATTTGTCTTCCTAAGTCACTGTTATATGTGCTGAAGTCATGGAAATGGCTGAATTCCTGCCTGCTGATGGGATGTAGAGAATGAATTCCTTATTTTGCTTTGTTTGTGCACACAAACAGGAAAGCATTGGCTTTCCTTGTTAACCTGCCTTTATCGCAACCCATAACTTTTCATACTTTTCACCTTCCAGTTCTCTTCCCCATCCCAGCTGGGAGAGGGTGAGCAAGTGGCCCCATGCTCAGCTGCCTACTGGGATTGAACCACAATAGACAATTAAGAATAATTACATATACAGTTTGTGATCTCTAGCCTTACTAAAGGACAGTGCCAAGATAATGCGTGACAGCACGAGGAAAGCTAGTATGACACTCCCTGCTGGGTTGTCTCATGAAGTGGGTCAGAATCATCTTTTTGTTACAATCACAAAGAAAACCAATTCAGTATCGCTACAGACGGCAAATGGTACCTGTGTTTGTAAAGCTTTAGCTTCATTCCTGTATCGCTGGGTGGTGAATTCAAACGCATCATGAGCCACCGCTGTCTTGCTTGGTACCATCTCATCGGCTCGAGAGCAAATCCCGCTATTATCCCTTGCTTGTGATAACAGCTGTGAATGCGAGAATAAACCGTTATTTCAGACTCGCAAAAGCCATCCCGGGTCTGAGGTGAGTAGCAAAGGGAGAATCAGCCCGAGGAGCCGCAGACAGAAGATTGGGGCGGCCTCTCTGCAATCAACCGCCCCGGGCCCTCACGGGGTCCCGGGCGGCACCGGCGGGCCCCGGGCGCTGCCGCGAGGAAGGGAGGCAAGACGGAGGAACGGAGGAACGGAGGAACGGAGGGAGGCAGCACGGGCGGCCGGGCCGCACCCGGCGCCGTTCGAACCCGGTCCCGCCGCCGCCGCAGGGGCCGCCGGGAGCGCGCGGAGCTACGGCGGCCGCGCGGGCCGGGCCGGGCGGAGCCTCCGCTGCTGCCGCCATGGGCTGGGAGGAGATGCAGGTCCGCGGGTACCCCGAGTTCGTGCGGACGGCGCAGAGCTACCACGGCCGGCCCATCTTCGCGCTCTTCTGCGGCGATAAGGACGCCGAGGGCAGGAGCTGGTGTCCCGACTGCGTGACGGGTGAGGCCCGTGGGGGGAGCGCCCTGCCTGCGGCATGGGCCGTGTCGGTCCCGAGAAAGCCGGAGAGGCCCCGGGTGCCTTTCCGGAAGTGCCGGGCGGGCACAGCAGTGCCAGTGCCGGTGCCGGTGCCAGGCTCCAGGCGCCGTTTCCCCTGGAGAACTGAACGGCCCGAGCGGGCTGTGACCCGCAGCTGCCGCGCTGCCCGTTTCGCTGCCCACATGGAACGGCACGGGCTGTTCGCGAAGGCTCGTTCGGCCCAGCAGGCAAACAGCCGCGAGTCCTGCGGCCAGTGTCACCTGTGCTGCACGTGTCGCGGCGCAGTGTGCCCTCCCCGACGCTGTCCAGCGGCAGCATTTCCTTCTCAGAAATCAGCGCGCTGAACTGCCTGGCCTTTACGTGTCTGAGCAGGCATGAAGGTGCGTTATGGAACTATCACCCTGCAGAAGGGCGCTGTGCTGGGCTACCACACCCAGGACAGGACAGAACGAGTGTTTCTCTTCGTCTTAGAGAAGAAATTGGCCTTTACTCTAACACAAGTCCAGTCAGCGTTCGAGCATGTAATAAACTGTGAAAAACTTGTGGCTAGCCAGGTGCAGCGAAATACAAATCTCTAACTAAAGCAGACAGAACATTAATTAGCAGCCTTGCTGGTCCAAGTATATCCATGTGATTCTGTAGCACGAGTATTTAGTACTAAAAGATTTTTAAAATTATTTTGTAGCTGAGCCAATTGTGAGGAAGGAACTTCATAACCTGCCTGATGAGTCAGTTTTCATCTACTGTCTAGTAGGAGATAGAGCCTAGTAAGTACCTTTGAATGCTGACAAATGGGATGACTTTGTTCTCTTGGTGGACTGGTGGTTAACCTGTTGAAAAAACTGGCTGAGCTGTCCTTTTCTGTAAAGAGTCAATCATTTGTTGAGGTCGTCACCATCTCTGACATAACCTATCTGCATGCTTGTTTTGAGAAGGGCATTGGGAAGGTGTGAGACAAAGGCCTTTGAATAATTTTGAAGCTTTTTTAACTTCAAAATGCCCCTCCACAAGCTGTGCTTAACACCTTCTTTCTGAACAGCTGGAAGGATCCCAACAATGAATTTAGGAAGAATCTGAAACTAACAGGAGTGCCTACGCTGCTTAAGTATGGAACAGTAAGTGATTTATGTTCTGGATCTACAAGCATTGAGATGGGGACCTGGCAGGAATTTAGGCCTGTAAATGAATTAAGTCACTTGTACTCTCTGAGAACCCTCTCTTGTTCAAGGAGACCAGAGCATTCTAAACAGCTCTTCTGCTCCCTGTTCCTCACTCAAACAGTTCCTCAAGAGAGAACCATTCTGCTTATTGTGTAATGTGTATAATAAACATGCAGTAAAGGGAACACATGCACTTGGCTCATAATGCTTGAGGGGTTGACAAACTTCTTAGCTACATATTGTTACTGTTCCTGATTTGCAGCTCCTCAACTTTTGAAAAATCCAAACACTGAACTATGGGAGTGAGACTCAGACTGCAGTTGTACAAGTTGTAACTTGTAGATGTTAGTTAAATTAGCAGTTACTTTCTTAGAAATACCTCTTCCAAGGCCAGAAATCCCTCAGGAATGTTTCAGTTGTAGTTACCTTTCTTGTTCCACCCCCACTACCTCACTCCCCAGGACAAATTTGCTGGATGTGGCTAACGTTAATAGGTACAAATGGCTCTCAGCTAGAGCAGGATTTTTAATTATGAACTTTTCTTTCAGCCTCAGAAGCTGGTTGAAGAAGAATGTTTTAAAGCAGAGCTTGTGCGTATGTTGTTTACCGAAGACTAAAGCCCTCACTAGTCAATCATTGATGAAGATGGTAGTCTCAATTACTGCACTGTCCTTTCAAGGAATCACTGACCTTTGTTAAAACTTTAATGATTAATTACTTTGGACTAGTCAAGATAAATGTCCTGAAATTCTGGGTCCAAACCTCACACTAAAATCTTACAAGAAAAACTGTATCTTTCCTTTCATGTCCAAATAAACCTGAGTTTGTGAACAACCTCTTTTTATAAACTCAGATTAGCCTGCACTTACTGAAGTATAATTGCAAAGTTACACTTAGAGTGAGTAAGGAGGAAGGGGAGAAACAGAAAGACCTCCTTCCTAAGCCTGACCACGTAATTACTGAAACCGTTAAGATAAATTTTCAATGCCAAAGATATTTAATGGCTTATCTGTTCAGTCCAAGTGTGATAATTTGATGGCTGACAGCTGGAGTACCTACTCCTACAAGGACAGGAAATACAACATGAATGCACCAGAAATACAGTCTAAAAATATGAAAATTAAAACCCTGCCAGCTGCCAAGAGCTATGTTCTTAGAATAAAAAACTATATAGGAATAAATGGCAAGCGTTTCTCCAATACTCCAAGCAATGGCACGTTTCCCCACGCACCCTGTTCTTGTTACATGGAGTGTAAAGAGACTCCAGAGCAGCCACTGCTGCACGGACAGAGGCCAAGATTCAAGGAAGCTGAGTTTAATAGAACAGAGACAGCTACAGATTGTTTCCTTCTCCCTCCTGCAGAGTTTATCAGCACTTACCTCTGCTCCACCCCCCAGACCTCACCCTGTACACTCCTGATTTCTATCCGTACAATATGCTGTAAGGAAAACAAACTTCCATCAACAATGACTGCCAGGGAAACAGAAGGGACATGTAATAGCTCGGCTTGGTTTCAAGGAAAAACTGCACTTTGTCTATCATCACTTCACCTTTGCTTGTTCCAGAGCTGTAAGCAGCAGGGAGTTAGTGACACTTTAAGACACATCATTATTCTCCAGGGAAAAGGCTTCCTAGGAACAGCCTTTAGAGCTACACTTCTTTGTAGATAGTAAGTGACAAATCTAGATTTTGTTTTCAAAATCAAGAGGAATCGATAACTATTGTATTTTGCTCTTACAAAATTGTCCATGCTGTAAAATAAATTGCAGATGTTTATTAGTTTTTAAAAGAGTTGGTGAAACAAAAACCCCAGTCACTTGATAAATTCAAATAAAAGGGACAGAGCCAGAGCCAAACTTGCACAAGGGTTCATTCATCTCCTGTAAATACTAATACAAAGTACACCTTATCATCACTACTCCATGTGCTTTTCATTTTACAGAGGTGTTGTTTTGTTGCTGCTGCTCAGCCAGTGCCTGCTGGAGGCGCATCCTTTTCCGGGAATAGTGCTGCCAGTGGAGGATCTGTTGCTCATCAATAAATTTGGCACACTGAGCATTGACCAGCTCTTTGCGGAAATGTTCATACTGGAGCAGCTCTAGCATATGCAGACATTGAGGATACCTGGGTTAAAAATAAACACACTTTAATACAGGTTTTTACAAGGGATACTAAATCTAGAGTCTCCAGTACTTCTGTGGGTCGTTAATTTTGACTCGTAGTGCTTTACCCAAGTGTGAAACCACTTCAGCATGAACACTGTGACTTGGTAACTGCAGCATCAGGCCAGGAAACAAGGAATCCAATCCCAGTAATAAATGCATTCCTGCTTACTTAGAGTAGCTTCCCCAATGGCTTGGTTTGATAGACCAAATTTATCCATCCATCCATCCATCCATCCATCCATCCAACAGGCTTTATAAGGCCTCTTTCCAAAGCCCAAATAAAGACGACCAAAACCATTTTCCCAGAAACTGAAGGAATTTGCACACTTGCAAAAACACAAAATCATCTTTTGTCTCATGTAAGCATCAATAATGCAAAACTGATCTTAAAATGCTCTTACTGCTTTTTTACCCTAATGTTCAATAGTTTGATTTTAAACCCATTGAAAGTGCAGAGTAAAGCTTTAAAGGAAGATTCAATGCAAAACTCATGAAATTTTTATAATTTTGCCCATTGCTGCTACATGTGGACTATTGAAAACAGGAAAATCTACATTGCATATAACCATAATCTTGCATAATCTATGTTGCAGGGAGGACAAAAGTAATGTTACAGGCAGAAATGAAATCCTAACATGCTGCTGTACAGTGTGCAAAATGAGGTCAATGCCAAACCATTAAAATGGAGAAACTTAAGGGAATTTAGCACTTACTTCAGGTATTTTGCATATTCAGGTTCTTTCCAATAAAGTAAATATTTAAGATAATTTACAAAAGCTTTATCTTTGAAGTAGCCTCTTTGTGCAAGAACTGAAATGACAAATAAGGAATTGACAGTTACAGACAGGTGTAAAATATCAGCCCACTTGAAAAAAAAATCACAAAATCAAAACTTTCTCATCACAATCAAATTTCAATAATTTATATTTGGCAAAATAAAAAACCACAGGTCAAAATAAGATTTTTATGTCAACAAACTAATAGATTGGTCTCATCTCCTTTACAGTTTGTATCTTTCATTGAATGGAACAGCTTTTTGAAATATGAAAATTTTGACTGTAGCATCAAAATTAGCAATGAGTTATGTATAATACCCAAAACTATTCACATTAGTACAATTCTGTTTTCAGATAAAGGAATGCTGTTAACATGACATGACTTTTTAATAACAGACTGGAACTTGTTATTTTCTTCCTCCATCAAATAAATACTTTTAATTTCTGCATTCCAACCAACAAAAGACTTTGCATTAAAAAAAAAATCCACCTGTTAAACAAATTATTCACAGGCTAGTTTTATGCTGTGAAAACGCTTTTCTTTGTTTAGCCCTCTCTCTGTATTTAACATCACCAGTAACAATAAACATCATTACACTATATTAACTTATCCAGGTCCTGGTATTTACTTTAAGTACTCACAGTTGAGGTAATTTGGATTTGCCAGACATTGAACAAACTCCAGCTCCAACTGGAATCGAAGTCGATTTCCTGTATCATCTGATTCAAGAAAAAAACAGTAAGAATTGGACCCACACAACAGACTGAAAATAACGGCAGTCGATGTTTCACCGGGAACCAAAGCGGGCTAATGTGGGCGAGGGCCGCGGCCGGCGGCAGCGAACCGCACAGCCCGGGAGAGGCCTTCGGGGCTGCGGGCTCCAAGGGGCCCCGGCGCCGTGCGGCCTCCCTCGGCCTGCGCGGGCCCGCCACAGCCGGCGCTCAGGGGGCCTGGGCAGCTCCGACAGCGGCTGCGACAGCGGCCCCACGGGGCTCCTCAGGGGGCTCCTCCCGGCCCCGCTCCGGCTCCTCCCCGCCCCGCACCGGCTCCTCCCCGCCCCGCTCCGGCCCCGCTCCGGCTCCTCCCCGCCCCGCTCCGGCCCCGCTCCGGCTCCCCGCTCCGCTCCGGCCCCCCACCAGCTACTCCCCAGCCCCGCTCGCTCCCGCACCTGCGTCCATGTCCGGGGCGCGCCCACCCGACGGCGGCGAGCCGCCCCCTGCCGACGGCGCGGCGAAACGCAACGCTAAGCACTCTGGGAACGCAGCGGCTGTTGCCTAGCAACGGCGGGGGGCGGGGCGCGGCCGGTCTCCGCTGCGGACGCGGCGCGGGCGGAATGGCCTGGTGGGCGCAGCGTCCCTCCTGCGCTGGGAGCGGCGCTTGGAGACGGCGTTCGTTCCCGTTCCCGTTCCCGTTCCCGTTCCCGTTCTCGTTCTCGTTCTCGTTCTCGTTCCCGTTCTCGGTCCCGGTCCCGGCCGTGTGCCCACACAGAGTCCTTTGCACTCGGCCCTAGGCACTGACACGGCGCCCCTTGAACATTGCGGGTTCCCCATTTCACGGGCCGGGTTTCCCGGCCTCCCGGGCCTCGCCAGGGCCGCGCGCTGCTCGCAGCCCTTCCCTGTGGCTGCCTGGCGGAGCCTGCGAGCCCCCGGGAGCGGGGAGCTCGGCACAGCTGACGCCAGTCCCTCTCTCCCGCGGGTGAGGGAGCAGCTCCTGCTGGAGTACAGCAGCAGGGCATCGAGCAGCTGCTCTTGGAAAGAGTATTCGGAGATCCCAATATCCAAATAAACCCCACACTAAATATGGCACTGTACAAATTCCTTCCTTCTCACGGTGCCCTGCTGCAGCTCACGGCAGAGAACCCCAGAGAACTCAGAAAGCATTAAAGTACAAACCAGTGCATTTTTAAACGACCAGCAGTCTGTTTTACATCAATCGCTTCGTCCTGCGGCAGCCTCCAGCCCTGCAGAATTTCACCGAGTGAAAAAAGCCCGGTCACACACGCGCTGCTTGTGCCAGGGGACCCAGTGCAAATACAGGGTGCCATTCCTGGGACACCATCCTACGACTCTTCCCAAACATGAACATTCCTTGTGGCAGGAACACGCGTAGTGTTTTGTCCGTTTGCCACAGAGGCCAGTCAGTCTCAGAGCCATTAGAATGTGGCTTTGGGGTCAATGTTCCAGGCATGTTTTTTCCCCAGATAACCCTTCAGCTGGGAAGGATAAAGAGGATGAAGGTTTGTTTGTATTTGCAGAACATTCATTTTAGCTTTGTACTAGACAAAGCTACTGTTCATCGCTTCCAGAGCAAAAGGAAGTGGAGAGAATCAACAGTAAAACACTAAACTGTTTTTAAAGTTTAATGGTAAATATTGGATATTGGACAAATTTTGGAGCTTTGCGGGTTTTTTTGTTTTCTTGTTTGTTTTCATTGTGACTTTACAGTCAGCCAATGATATTTCTATCAATTAATTGTCATTAATTAAAATACAGTTGTCTCAGAGTAAAAACATTAATAAGCAAATGCTCCATAAGTGAGCAGCAGCAGTGGAAGCAATCTCTACAGACTTACCTGAAATCCTTCTAATTTCTTCCTTTTTTTGTTGTTTTAATTATTTTCATTTGTTGAAGTACTTTTGGCATCCAACGTAGCAATTTTCTATAATACTATATTTTCCCATGCAGTATGAATTTTTCCCTGGGAATTGCTTTACAAAAACCATATAAAAAGGATTCATGCATAGTTTTTTCTTAATAAAAAAAGGTTCCTTTCTTAGGCAACATTTTAGTGGTTGTGGAATACTACTATTACTATATCAAAACATAACAAGCCACTCCCCAGTAAACACAGACTTTGAGCTAAAAGAAGAGATCAAATAGATCCCACGTGTCTACATTGCTATTCTAGAACAGGATTTCTCTCCCAAGAGTGACTTCAGAGGAGAGAATCCTAAAAAAGGATTGGTCACAAAAATAAATTACAATGTAGGTTTGCCCGAGTTAAGTCAAACATCTCAATTCTTGTCCATCAAAATTAGGAACAAAACTGAAAATCAGGATTTTAGTGTATGAGATTTTATAGTATAAAGGATTTTATATATGAGAACATTCTCTAAGAAAAGTTTGATTTTTTGGGGGTTTTTTTTGGTTTTTTTTTTGTTTTGCTTTGTTTTGTTTTTAAATGTCAGGTGAGCCAAACTTGCAGGATGTGTGTTAATATAAATGTGAGCCAGAAATTTGTCTTATTGTCATAGAACAAGGATGACATTGCTTCCTCAGTTTCTCCTTTCATAGAGATTAGACTGCTGTCATTGCTGTTGCCTGCCCAGAAATGTGATGGTTTAGGACAATAAGTTTATCTTGACTCATTAGAACTGGCATAGAGACACAGCTCTTAAACTGAGCCACTTCTGGGACCTGAAGCCACTAAGGTTTTATGAGACACAAGACAAAGTAAAGTCTCATCTGGCATGCTGTTGAATCTTGGAAGTTAACACTGAGGAAGAGAAATGCTGCAAAAGATTCCTCTGTGACACCATAGTGCAGTGGATTTGCACCAGAGAGACAAAAAGGTCCAACAATTTCATCACTGAAAACTGATCAAGTGAGATGAAACAGGGAAGTGTTTCAGTGCATGAAACCCAAGACATCCCCTCTTGTTTACCCCCATTTACCCGTTGCTTTGGAATAGAATGCAAACTGATACTAACATGGACATCTGACAGGATTTTACCCACAGAATGCACGACAGCTCCTGTAGATGGAGAGCATCCTGCTTCAAATATGGTTAAATAACAGAGAGCAGAGTATGCATTATGTTATATATATAACAAGCCAGCACAAAGTCTGCAATTTTTTTACGCCAATGCTATAATTGTAATTCAATAGAAACAAAATCATAGTTTTCAGTGACTAAAACAATTGTCAGAACATATTTAATTAAAGGCTTAACTCTTCACTAAGTTCTCTTTTTTTGAGGTCAAGAAACTGGCAGGTAATGTGCATTTCAGAAGGCAGCCAATAACAGTCATGGTGCAACCACTTCATCCGCAGATGCCAAATACCATTTAAGCAAGCTGCAAACTGGATGAAATAGTGTAAAAAGACTGGTGTATTGAAGGCACTGGCACATGTACTTCTGTGACTGTGGTACTCCTCCAGCTTCAGACAAACACTAGAATTCAAAGATAAATTCAAGATTAAATGTCATGTGTCAGAAAGCATTTTATGTTTTTCAATAATAAGTTGGTTAAAAATATGTGAGGGCTTCTATTAGGACACCTGGACAGCAGGTGAATTTGAAGTCAGCCATTTGCCAGGAGTCATACACAATCCTATGTTTCTGATTTCTGACCGTATAGCCAAGGCAAAATATTGAAGTAAAATAGAAATTTCCTCCAGAATAATAATTCCTTAATTGAAAGGTTGTGTTAATTCTGGTTCTGGTGGAAATTTGATCTTCAGCTGGCTTTCTAAAATATTTGCTAAGACCCAACCCATGCTATTGTTCTCAAAGAAAAGCTCACAAAGGAAACGACAATAAATTAGATTTAGTATATGGAACATTCAGTTCTTTCAAGAAAATGGTTTGTCTATAAAAAAAGTTTTATGAACATTGTAATGAGGCTCACACTCACTGAAGCAGCTTATGAAAACTCACTGAAGTGCCATGTGCCAAATAAGACTGGGAAATAATTTTGTGTGGGTAAATAAAGCACTGAAGTAAACTGGGGAAGGGTAACATCTTTTCTCTGACAGAAGAAAACAGCCTCTTTCTTAAGGCCAGAATCTACAGTAAATGTAAATCTACATTTACACCATAATAAATGGGCAGCTATTGACTAAGTGCTCTAGAAAAACCTAAATGGGCAAAAATAGCTTCAGCATAGTCAGCTCTATTTTTAAATAACTACCAAACGTTGTATTAAGCAGTCCCCAATCACCTCAGGGCAGCATGGCATGCCTACTTTTACTCTGTGCTCCCAATGGTAAGGGCTGTACTTCCCACAGAATTTCTGCCAAGCAGAGGCAGTCTGCAGTGCATGGCAAGCCCTCTCTGTGCCACAGACCCTTCACTCAGGGGCCAGCACAGGTACACAAAGAGGAAGGTCTGATCTGACACTGAAGAGCTGCTACTGGTTCTTCTGGGCAGAGGAGAATCAGCACCCTGCCATTAAACCATGCAGACAAATGCTGAGCCTAAATCTTGCAGGAGACTGGTGGCCTTGTGGTGCAAGGCACAGAAGTGTTGAAAACCTCTCAATGGCATGAAGAGATTGATCAGACTTGTCTAAAGTCACACATTTATTCACCCACACTGGAAAACATTGTGAAAACTCTGTCACTTGATCCAAGGGCTCAGGATTCATTGCCACCCACTTCTTCACATATTTAGCACAGACACGCAGGGAAAAAAAAAGATGTGAAGTATGTAAAAATGCATACAATATGTCACTAGTGAAAAGGAAGAGGAACCACTGCTGCATTTTGGCTAGGACTGATTCAGTGATATATTTCTTTTTCTGGGCTGATTTTCACCAACTCTCTAATTCCAACTTTGTCAGCAAATGTTGAGTTTGGCTACAACCAGGTTATTGCTATTTCAAGTGGCAACACACCTGAGCTGGAAAACGAAGTCTGAATAAGCCAAACACTGAGTTCAAATGAGATCAGAACTCAAATGGAATGCACTACTCGCTGCTCTGAACTCAGTGGATGACACCAACAAATCTGAACCACTCTTCATCTTGGGGACTTCTTCTAATCGTGTAGAGAATGCTGAAAGGTTTTTCTTCTCTATTTCACAGATCTAGATGTTCAACACATGGGCAGGAAATACCTTTGTTCTCTCTTTGTATGTTTTCTTGTAGTTTGGTAATTCATGAACTCATTCACAGTTGTGAGACCATTCCCAAGCACTAGTACACTGTGGGAACAAGTTTGCACACTAGTACATGACCAAGCAGGAACCCTGTGCAACAGCAGCCCAGATCACAATGCTGCAGGTTTGGGACACTCAGTATTTGCAGAAACAGCATTAGCAACTTGATATTTTGGTAAATTGGTATTTTGAGAGAAGAAAGGAAAAGCCAAGGATCCATAGAGAGTGGGCAGAAAATAACAAAGCATTAATTTAGCTCCTTAGAGGCGGCACTGCCAGCTGTGCTGCCAGCTGGCCAGCTGACAGACTCACTGACCACAAGGAATCACACTCTGCCCTCATATGGTAAAATGGGAATTGTTTGCTCATTCGGGGTGGCTGAATAACCCGCCCTGACAAAGCCCACACTGAGGATCCTCCCATGTCTTCTGTGGGTGCTGGGAGTGTGTGTTTTAAAATGAGGGGCAAACGGATTCTTTTATGCCACTACCTTAGGACCATCACAACTTCTGCATCTAAAACAATATTCCTTTGATGAGCAACAAAACAAATGCCATGTCTGGTAAGTTTCTATGATACTTGTCTGAAGGGGCTGTAAACCAGATCTAGTCACAAAGCAATTGTCCTTGCATTGTCCACTGCAAGCAACGTGTATTTACTCAGGGCACTGGAACAGGACACCGGAACAGGACACCATGCATGCTTGCTGCTGAAGAACAGCCCATTTATGCCTGTTATATTGGAAAGTTTGTACAACATTAATTCTTAAAAACTGGTTGTGTTTCTTAGATTCTTATAATCCTTTACTCTGAAATGAATGAGACAGTTTGTAGGGTATGCCACCTGATTTGGTCCCACCTGAACATCTTCAGAGATCCAAACTTGAGTTATCACGTAGCTGATGAAAGAAACCACTGATATTCAGTTCTGAAGACACTTAAAAGTGGTGTCCAAATCTCTGATTTGCATTATTCACTACAGCATCTACCTTCCTGGATCCTACTGAGGCTGGGGCAACAGTGTGCTACAGTGGAAGCTAATGCAGAAACAAGTGGTCCACTATGTTACACAGGAGGGGAGACAGTTCTAGAAAGTTTTTATTTGCCAGGATCTAATTATGCAACTCACCCATTTAAATTAAATATGAATCAATCACAGGATATCATAGAAGTCTCTCAAAAAGAAACTGCTATTAACAGTACAGAGAGATGACACATCAAATACTTCACAGTAACAATAAACTCAACACTCTTTATTACCCCACATGCACACTTCCATGGCCCAGCACTCCTGACCATGAATCACCCTGTGTGACTATTGATGAAAATAGCATTTGCTTCCTTCTTGTCCAGCAACAAAGTGAAGCTCTTCACTAGCTGAGGTGAGGGCAATCTCTCCCATTCAAGAAACTTTCAGAACATTCTTTTCTGCAAACAGGACAGTGAATTGTCTGTCCTACAGCTTTTAGCTGGAATTGGTTTTAGAGGAGTTTCAGTCTGCATGAACTAAGATAGCCAAGCTCAGTATCATCTACCCATGCAGCCTGTATCTTACTTGTCAGGCAGAGCAGAGCAAGCACCATGTATCTGGCAAAAATAACATGTTCTCACACTGTGAAGTCCATCAGAAAGCAGAGAAAGTCTCTTTCTTTCTCAAATGCCTTTAGATACCTAGAGATACAAATCAGCATTAAGTGGTGACTGCCAAAGGACAGAACGTGCTCAACTGTTCCTGGTTTCACTTTCTTAAAAAAAATACTGTGATAAGTTTCAGGTGGTGACAAATATCTGTGAGCAAAATCTCATCTGCCAATTCTTGGCACTAGAACTGGCCTCTTCCTTAGATAGACTCTGCAAGTGAAAGAGTGTTTATCCACATGCTCCACCATTCCCTGGAAGAAGTGTGAGGCTGCACCACATGCAGCCAGTGGGAATCAGGGAGCCATTGGTGGCACTTGGGAACAACATTCAGCGGACAGTTTATGGTGCTTAGCACCATGAAAGAGCATAAAAGATAAAGGCACGAAAATCAATTCTTAAAGCAGTTTTCTCCTCAAAAAACATCTGGTCATTTCGTGGATAAATATTTCCCCCACTTCTAGATAAAAATGTATTTTTCCAGTTCATAAAGAAAATTCACATTAATAACAGAACGACTGAATATCCTAAACACAATGCTATGCTATATGCCAGATCTTCTACATAGAATTCTATGATTCTGTAACTTAACACCTTGTACCCATTATCATGAGGTGGGAAATCACTGTGGCTGCAGAATTTGACCCTTATGTCCTCACAACACCTTGGTGAGGTAGATAGGTTCCATAACATCTTCTTTAGGAGGGGAAATAAGCACAAAGAGGTGAACTGACTTGCACAGGGATACGTGGCAAATCTGGAAGCAAATCCCAGGTCATACCCACAGATCTTCCCACTGTAAGACACTGCTTTACCTCCCACCCACCTCCATCCCCAGGGCTGAAGGAAAAGTATCCATGTACCACTGACAAAATACACCCAGCCCAACCAATCATTCTGTAGACTACTGCAACAGAAATGGCATAATTAGGTTACAAACTACTTTTCTCACAATGCATGGATTCCAAAGTACACAAGACAACTCCCACTGCTGTCAGCCAGCAAAAGCACTAAAATCTGGGCCTCTACATTTTTCCCAGGTCATCAGTTAGAGCCTTCCTCACATCTTGACTTCACTCGAAAATTCCAGAGTTAATTAATAAGGTACATCAGGGGCTAATTCAGGAACTTCTGCAATAGATGTCAAGTCCCATGGGCCACTGGTCATCTCCAGGCTGGCACTCGGAAAACACTAGCTGGTATGTGAAATCACACCTGTGACTGAGGGAAAGGCTCCCTGCCCTCTAATTGCCACAGTGCCAGCCTTAGGGCATCATTGTCTGAGGTATCAGCTGAATCATGAACATCATGGAATTAGGTTATCTCAACCCTCAATAAGGGTGTCTAAATGCAGTGAGACTTGGGAGTGAAAACAAGGCAAGAGAAAGTGTGTTGGATGTTGACTTGGAAGGATCCCACCACACGGCTGAGGCCCAACTAAAGTATAACATAGCACAACATCATGTACCCCTTCTTCACTAGACAAGTGACAACAGGGATTCCTCTGTACAGTTGCTGACTTGTAGATATAAGGAATAGGTAAGGAATGTTCCACAGCTGCCTGAGTGCAATATTCAATGCTAATGATTTACAAATGGATACCAGTGATATAACAGTTCAAACCATTTGATGCAACAGCCTCCCCTCTCTTTATTGAAAGTTTGATAAATCCTAATTCTTGACCTTGATTGGAGGCACAACGGATCACTCAAACGTACTTATGATTCTGACAGAGGTTGTATAATTGCAAACGCTTTTGGCTCCAGCACAACTGGAGTAAGATTGGGTTGGTTCAAATCTGAACTGATGTGTGATTGCTGGAAGGCAGCAAACACCCAACACTGGATCTGAAGTGGTGATGAGACTTTATACAGGACTTTAGGCAATAGGGAGTACTAAGGGTACTTTCCTTGTTCAACATACAAATTCTTCACAGCTCACTGGTTTCTTGTGCTGTTTGCCCAGGTTGGGAATGTGTCCAGCTCAAACATAGGTCTTCCCCATGTGTTGATGGCCAGTGTGACACAGCAGACTCCAATCATGTTCATCACTATTCCAGCTCTAACCTGTGAGGAAAAAAATCCAAACCAACAACAATAACCAAACATCAGCACAGCAAGTCCAAACCAGCAACACCCAAACACCAGCACAGCAAACTCCAGCAAGACCTACTTGTACATACACAAGAAAGATGGTAAAATAAATCACAGAAATAGCCATTTTATCCACTGCCTTCATCTCTTGCTTAGGTGGAGATACCAGGGAACACACTGTGCAAAGTCTTTGAGCGCTTTGCTATGTATACAACCAGTCAAGGAGCTTTAAGGCATGTTTAACAAGTCATTCTTATTAGTTAGAGAACAGCTTATGCCCTCTTCAAGTACCCAGTTAGAAAACCAGTAATGTTTGTGTGTTCTGCCCAGAACCTGCCCTGTGTGGTCTGGCAGAAAATCAGAGGACCAGAGCCAAGGGCTACTGATTGCTACCTTCTGCTTTCAGCTCCAGTGGAGACAAGGCTTTAGACACTCTCCAAAGCCCCAGAACACTGCAGGGCATGCCTGGACTTAAACCCTTCAGATTTCAGAGACTTATGACTTGTCAGTTTTTCATTTCACTTGGGCCAACCTGTATTTCTGCCAAAGCCTCTCACCATATTTCAGGAAGAAAGCAATGGAGAATTTCAGATAAGAGAAAAGGCAATTGTCTTACCATATCCAAAACATGGATGTGGCCATAAGAAAACACTATGGCATTTGGTGGTGTTGCAACAGGTAGCATGAAGGCAAATGAAGCACTGAGAGTAGCAGGCAGCATAATATACAAAGGGTGGATCTTGACAGATTCAGCCTGCAATGAAATGGAGAGAATATCACTCTGGGGGTGTTTGAAAAGAAAAGCATAAAGGATCAATCTACCCCAGATCAATGAGATGCATGGGCTTATTTTGTTTCCTTGTATTACATCACCAAAATAATTCAAAAACATTTTATTCTGAAATCCACATGTGCTCAAAGATAACTTGCTGTTGTTTCCTGCCCAATGATACTTAAAAACAAGGCTTGATGCTTTCATGTTGTTTGTTTTGCTCTATGGTATACTTTAGATTTCTGGTCAAATATATCCAACAATCTTTTCTTTGACCTTGGACCACCCTTTTTCCAGGAATGGGAATTATAATTACTAGGCACGTGGAGTGACACTCTTAGACTTTACATAAACTCTGTGGCACTCAAAACTTAAGTGCCAATTTAAGTCATTAATAGCTCAGTACCTTGATTGGGGTAATTTTGCTTTGATGAAATAGTCTAAAATAAAGTGTTTGTCCTTTTCTAATTAAAGACCAAAGTAACCTATTTTTTCTCTTTATGCCACAGTTTTGATTCTGCTCAGAAAAGGCAGCAAAACTTACCAGGTTTTCCTACCTAAGTTTTAAAATTGTTCTGGGTTCCTATGAGAAATGACACATTTCTAATAATTAGGTCTACCACTTTGAGTATTTTAGCACAAAATATCAAGATGAATAATTCAAAGGCATCATCAGAAAGTGCTGGAATTTTTTTTTTGTTTGGGTTTTGTGTGTGTGTGTTTTTCCAGTTCTAAGTTGATGGTTCAAAATGACCAGAAGTAACTGATGTTTGCTGATCTGTATTGAAAAAGTGACTGTCACTTCACTTTCTCCAGGGGGAAGGCACACACCTTACAGAAGACATGACCTGGCTTCCTTTTAAGTACACTGGAGCAACATCCAAGACAATAATTATAGTATTACTTTGTCACCCCGTTTAACTCTGATTCTCCAGTTGACAGGGTAACAGGACAGAAGCAATCTTACCAAGGATGAAAAGACAGGCAGGAAGAGGGTAGCTGTGGCCACGTTACTGGTGCATTCAGTGAAGACAGCTGTAATAAGGGCGATCACTGTTGCAATGGCCCATGGTGGGATAGATCCCAGTGGAGTCATCTGAAGACCCATCCAAGCTGAGAGCCCAGAGTTCTGCAAGAAAAAAGTGGGTTTCAGTGAGGTTTAGAACCCCTGACTCACAAACAGGGAAGCCATGTTATGGGCAACATTCCTGTCAAATAATACTAAAGGAGTCCTGAATTATACAAACACCATCCAGGAAAGTGCAATTATCTGTTACAAAAACTAAAAAAAAAAAAAAAAATTCCTTGCCAACTAGACATAACACTGAATCCCACTTCTCTGATTTTTCTGGAAACCAGATACTTTCTCACACACAGGTTACAAAATTATGGTTTTCTTGCTGAACAAGAAAGTTTTTCTGAGGCCATTGCAAATACTTAATGTATGGCCCAGAAGCTTCTTGGCACATTTTTCTAAGGTTTCTGAAGGTTATGATTCTGTATGAATGCTCTATTGTAGGAACACAGGCAGTAGTTGATACAAACAGGTTACAAAATCTCTGACTTGATTGTTTTTAATGCTCTGAAGCTTTAATAATCTATGTGTGATGTATGTAAATGAATGTCAGGCCCAGAGCTTTAACTTGTCCCATGGTTTAAACCTAATTAGCCACAAAACTTAGATGTGAACATGACTTTCCCCAAAGTACAGCACTACTGATAGCTAATGCTTGCTTTGATTTAGATGCATCTCAGCAGTGATGAAAGAAACAATATGGTTCACCTCAAGATTCCTTCTTGTTCTGGGAATTTAGCTGCCTTTTCTGTGAATTTATGAACACAGCATCAATCCAGGATTTTCTTTCTAACCACTTCAGCAGTGGTTTTGCTTTAAGTCTGAAGATATATAACCTTCAAACAAACCTCAAATGGTTCTGAAAATCTGACAAGTGCTATCTATACTTCTACTTTTCTAGCCATGGCTGGGATTGAGATGATTACAGAAGTAAGAAAGGATGCTTTTCTGGACTGTCCAGACAGCAAAGATCCCAACCTACTTGGGAGTCTCCAAAAGGTAAGATAAATTAAAGAAACTTGGTCAGAGAACAAAAATTCCTGGAGAAGACTCACAAGCATTTACCTCTCCTTGGTTTTTGCTAATTTAGATCTCCCTTCAGATCTGAACTTTGCTACTGGGTTTGGCTTTGGGTGCATGCCCAGTAATACAGGACTAGATAACAAACCAGGAAAGTTCGCCTTTGAGTCAGAGAAAAACAGATGTTAGGACATACTGCGCTTGCATCAGCCAAAGCAAAACCTCCTCCCAGCAGCAGCACAATGCTCCAGGGCATCTTCCTTTGAACCACATTCCAGTCTAGCAGCGGGGCTGATAAAAATGGCTTTTTTTTATCTGAAGTGAGAAATGAAAAGTAGAACATGTTTTAGGAGAGCGAAGACACTTTGTCTTCTGTTCTGTAAGATACCAGTGGGCAGATGCACAATACTGAGAAACCTGCACAGGGTGAGGGTAACACACGTGAACATGGACTGTGCCCCAGCCCTGCCCAACAAGGGAGGTAGATGAGATGCTCTAAAGAACTACATGCAAATCCAGTGCATGTTTCTGCCTTGTTAGCTGAGTGGGTTAGATGTTTCACAGTACTACAGTCCCTCTTTTAAATACCTTCTTCAGTCTGTTCAGGGTCAGACATGCTTGGATTCCAGGCTACGCATCTGGGCTTATGAGCAGGAAGGATAAACAGTAACAGGGCAATAAACACAGCAGGAACAGAATCAGTGATATACCTAATGAAGACAAGAGAATACAGGTTAGAAAATGGACATCTTTCTCCTAGAAAAGGGCTGCCTTCCAGCATTCTAGTCACTGATCTTTGCCATCCCATTTTGGGCTTGAGTAAAATGGGTCATTAGATGATGTCTGAAGTCTCTCAGACCTGCAATAATTTATAATAATAAAAGAAACAAGCTACAATACACATTAATAAATAGATTTCTGGATGACAACTCATCCCTCCTGGAGCAGGGTTCCTTCTCTGTGCTGAAGCCAAGATTCAACAGTTGTATCTCAAAGACAGACATCTAAAGAAATGGCCTGAATCATAGTCCCAACGTGTATTTTATGGTCCTGACATGCCATGCACGAACACTATGGAAAGAAGCCATTCAAAGCATAAAATCAATTTTCCAGTGAGTTCTAAGGTATTGGTTAAAGGTGATATTACCAAATATTCAAATGTCACTGCAACTGACTGGAGCTCATACAAACAAAATACCAAGGTGTATGTCAGTGTGACTGAGACCAACATTACAGAATTTTCTCTTCTTTTAGGAAGTTCAGCTTGCTCCATGTCTCAGTCTCCAGCCTTTTTACTGCAGTACAAACTGTCAAATCATAGATG
Organism: Vidua macroura; assembly: GCF_024509145.1. Taxonomy (NCBI): domain Eukaryota; kingdom Metazoa; phylum Chordata; class Aves; order Passeriformes; family Viduidae; genus Vidua; species Vidua macroura. Next base: position 11,375,800 of record NC_071590.1, on the reverse strand, counting down.
ATTGGTTGTGTCATGTACAAGCCATTGCATCAAGCCCAGCAAACATGTGAAGTCAGGTAAAGTTGGACTTAATGACCCCACATTCAAAATGGAATGTATGAGGAAGGGAATCTGATTAATAACCAAGAGTGTAAAAAATGGGAAAAGCCCCTAAAAACTTACTTTTCTCCTCCTGGGAAGAGCCTGGCGGCCCAGCCTTTTACAAAGCCTGGGTTTCTGGAAAACCACAAGAGCACCAGCAATACAAACAAGAGGAGGACATTTAATTCAGCGTAAGACATAGGGCCTAACTTCTTCATTTCTGCCTTCAGCACACTGTATGCAGCTTTTTCTTTGGCAGTTTTCTCTGTCCCAAAGCCCCAGCTTTTTCTAAAGCTTTGAAAAAAACGGAGAAAAAAATACTGTAAGTACGAACATATTAGAGGGATCTAACATCCTTATCACTCTGAAGTTGCCCCTCTTGGGGACAGACACAGACCAAAGCAGAAGCCATAAATAAAGAAACTACAACAAAGTGCCAAAGTATTTTGTGGGGACACACCAGTTCTCACAGAAGAATGTGGTCTATCAAAGGATGGCAATTTGGAGTAACCCAGGGTGAAAAAGTCAGGTTTGAATTAATGGCTGCAAAGCAGCTGTGCCAGTTCTCCTAGGGCTGAAATTCACAGGCGAGAGATTGAAAAATAAAAAGGCAATTCTGTCTGAAGATTAAGAATGTATATGGCTTTTGCCTTAATATACCTCCCATGAACACAAAAGGTTTCCAGACCTCAACATTTCTGTGAAATGGACCTGCTCTCTGCTACAAAATTAGTAACTTGTCAGTGCATTTGTTTTAGCCAGATGTCTCAGTAAGCTGATCTACACTAACTTACTGAGGGGGTTACACAATATCATGTAGATAAACACTCACTTGAGTCCCATGAAGGAGCACTGTAACCAAAGCCAAGCTAGCACCAACATCAGGACCATGTTTGGGAGTGCAAATCCAAACCAGGAAGCAAAGTTCACAACATCATTATTGTTGGGGTATAACCTGTAAAGAAATGATTTTCTGTATGAATGTCAAAATATTTAGTAATGTAGTCTCCCTATAATATGTGTTAGTGACAGTTATGCATGTAAATCTAGGACAACCGTTACAAGCAATCACAGGTAACATCCACAGCCTAATTTAAGTCATGGGGGAAGGCAGCCTGATTTCAGAGAAGAACTTAAGTGATTGTCAGTTTCCCCTCTGTTTTACTTTGATGCATATAGGAGCTTATGTTGATACTGTAGGTCTCAGTCAGACAAGTGTGGCTGAAAGATCTCCCATACATTCTAGACACCTTTCACTTCTAACATGCCTGTTCATTTATCCCAAGACAGGATATTTTTTTCTTCCTCCCAACTCATTCTAGTAAGACAGCAAGAAATGTCTTTCCTGAAATTAATACCTGTACTTCTGCTGCCTTCAAAAGATGAAAAAGTTGCTAGTTGGCTTGAAAGAATGAAGATAGGGTTTTAAGAAAGGCAATTTTTGTTATTCTATTTGCTTGCCAATAATGATCGGAGGAAAAATATCCATAGCAAACTTCCATCTGGGTGTTAAAACCAACAGATAATGTAGCAGCTAAGGCTGAAGTACTTGCAACACAAGGAAGCAATGTTGGAAAAATTTCCACTGTAGATTGGGTTCCATGTAGATCAGTTCCCAAACTCAGTTTAGCAATGACAGAACAACACAACTGCAGTTTCCACAGCTACAGCATGGAGGAACAGGTGTTACAGGAGGGGCCAAGTTCCTCCTAGCTCTCTTCAGTGTGCTTATGAGTACTTAATCTACATCTTTCTTTACTGCAGTTCCTCTTCTGATGTGCTGCATTTCAGTTGAAAAAGAGGACACAGAAGAACCAATATCTCATAATCAACTACTTGCGTGTCGATTGCCAACAAGTATTTCCAATCTTCTCAGAAGACCTTAATTCCATCACATAGCTTCCTTTTAAAAGATGCTGAAGCACAAAAAAATGAGACCCAACACTTCATACACATTTCTCAGTCTCAGTCCCTCAACTAATTGCTTGAAGCTCACTCCTGAAATTGTCATCTAAGATCAGTCGATTGGTCACACAAACAGTATGACAGCATAACTAAAAGAAGAAGCAAAAATTACTTACTGATTCATCTGGCCTTTCAGTACCACATTTGGTCCTGTTCCGGTAAGTGTTGCAGTTCCTCCAATGCTGGCAGCATAGCATACACAAAGTGTCATTCCCTTGCATATACGCTTCTTCATTTTCTTTTCCTCAGAAGATTTGGGGTCATCAGTGACTTGTTCATTGATTACAACTAGACAGAAAGAAAATTGTTTGCCTCAGGTAAGGTTGGAAAGGCAGAGAGTTCAGGATAGAGTCTGTAGGCTTAGTGCTTCCATTTTGTATGTGCCATTTATTTTAATTTAAAAACTCACAGATATCCCCCTAAATACTTCAGACTAATGTTCATGAGGAGCAGAAGAAAGAGGCTGAAGGACTGGGTTTACATGATCCAAGGATGCTGTTGGCCACATCAGTGCCACAACTCCTCTTCAGTAATGTCTTGTTTCACAGAGAGGCTTACCACCAGCCAAATATTGTAGTCACTGGAACCATTCCAATTCCACAGTGAGAACCCAGCTAGCTTTAACAGATTTGAATATAGGCAGAAAAAAAGCCCCACTGAAACCCAAATCCTTGCTTGGCATGATGTCAATTTACAATAACCACAAAACTTTACTGCTGTGTCCATTGTTCTCTGAGGTTAACACTGATCTTGAAGTCTGACTGGACTAATGGAGCAGGACAAAGAATTTATGGCAATTACAGCCAACTCAACAATATCAAAGGGTATTTTTTGCACACTTATTATCTTCACTACACTTGGAATCTGATCTTTAATCATATTTAATAAGACAGCCCTGTGTAACAGCACAGCAGAGCAGTGAAATGAGAGGGTCTGACTTTGTGCACATATTTAAAATGAAGTGAAACCTATTGTAGAATCACATCAGTGGCAGAGGACCTTGAGTAATCAAACATCAGGGTAAGATCACACACAAGAACAGTTTGTCTACTGTGAGTCAAATTACACCAATTCCTCTTTTCCATGTGGCTTTTAAAGTAGTCTTCCTTCTTCTCCCCACCTCCACATACAATCTAGTAAACAAAGAGATATTTATTACCCTAGAGCCAAAATAGATTGTGTTTACATCATTTTTTCAAATAGTCCTACATGGCCTAGAAGCTGAATCCCCACTGATAATCACAAGATTTAGAAAGTGGGATGCTGGGGGTTTGGATGGTTATTTCCCACAGGATATGCTCTTCACTTCCCTAAACAGGTGGTTAAGTCTAGGGAAACTGGATGACTCCAGCTCTAAGGAAAGAACAAAACAACCCATCTGGGATCTAGCACTAGCATACAAAATACCAGCCATCAAAATTGAAAGCTATTTTGTAAAACCTAATTGTCATGTATTTACAGGATTTCAGTCAGGTTACCATCCTCTATCATTGGAAAGGGTACACAGCACTCTGTGTAGCTGAGTGTAGCAAGTTCAGTAGCATCAGCTTATTGGTGAGCAGGCCCTTACCGTGCACTGCAGTGGACTCTGATATGCTCTTTTCCTCCAGTTCAATCACTGTATTTGTTTGCCCAGTTGCTTGTTCCATGGTGGTCACATCATTCTCTGTGCTGTCCAATTGATCCAGGACAGCCTGGACAATGGGAACCATCATGGCAGTGGTGGCTGTGTTGCTTATCCACATTGACAGGAAGGCAGTGACTATCATAAATCCCAGCATCAGGCTGAAAAGAGAGAAAGACACAGAGGAGAGAGGAAGAAAGTGAACAGATGCTGCTAGGCTTTGTAGTCACTGCAATTTGGAGAGCAAAGCCTAGGCAGGGATGTGTGCAGCCACTAGTACAGAGCAGGGCCAGACTCCCTTCTAGGACAGCTCTGCCACGTTCACTGAAGGAATCCCAGGGCATAATTAAGTCTGTCATAATTTTGTCCCCAATGGCAAGCCTCTAAAATTTAGTCAGATGCTAGTTTTGGATAAAGTACAAATAAACTGCTCCTATTGCTAGACTTCATTTCTGGAAACTCTGTGCAAGTACAGCTAAATTGGCTCTTGAAGGATCCTTTCTCTGCTGAGTGTTAAATACCATCCCTAGGCCTTTGCTAAACTAACAAGAGGTAATTAAAAAACAATGTAATACTCTTACAGTGCAGGTTTCACCCCAAGAATCAGAAGGACCCTCAGTGCAATCCTTTTGTGAAGATTCCAGTGCTCAACAGAAATTGCAACAATCAGCCCTCCAAAGAAGAGCATGTTTGTGTTGTTTAGGTACTGCAAGCACACCTGAAAGACAGAGAAGGTAAGTCAGGCCAAAATACTTGCTTCACTAGTACAATTTGCCTACCACCCTCTCAAATCCATGGACTGGACCAGGCCCCAACCAACACTAGAACAAGAGGCAGCTGCTGCCTGAGAGCTCCCTGCAGTTTCCTGAGCTCTTGATCTCCTGTGTAACTGCTGATTTGCCTGTGCAGGAGCTCTTTGTGCATCAGTGTGCAAAATGACACCAGTTTCCTAAAATGCAGCTGGGGGCTCAAAGTATGGAAGGTGCTGGAAATATTGAGCTCCAAAAGGGCTTTCTCAGCACCATGAGCAACCACACCTGCCTTCACCAGCTTGTTGGGCAGTAGTGAACCTGGGCTACAGAATCTGAACACAGACTGTGCTTTGTGCTTCCAGCACAAACAGCCCAGGCAGAAATTTGGGGAGGACACAGCAGACCTGCCAGCACCATGCCAGCTATCCTCTCACAAGTTTGTCCCATGCATTTTGAGATCTCCCAGAAGACTATCAGCTCTACTTTTCTCTTTCTCTTTGTAGTTGGGAACACACAAACTGCTGGCACTAGTGGGATGCTCTCCAGCAGGATCCATGCCCAAAACAGACCCTCCCCTCTACCACCTCAAGCCTCCCACCCTTAACAGTTTGGGCAAATGTGTATGTAGTTAAGCATCTTCCCATATAAGAATCCTGAACACTAATACAGACTTGTTGGCTAAATATTGATGAGGGATCAAATCCAGAGCACTGGATTTCTCTGTATCAGACCTGGATTGCACAAGTTCCTTACTTTTTTAGAGGTCTGAACTCCAAGCAGAGGGAAAAATACCACTGGCATGAGGGAGGTGACAGCCAGGGGGATCACTTCAGTGCACCAGTACACAGCCATGATGATGATGACATATGCACATCTGGCCTCCTGCAACATAATAGAAGACACATTTAAGCATTAGAAACTGATTTTAAAGATAAGAAACACATTGGTAGCTCTTACAAGTGGCTCACACACTCCACTGTCTGTAGCTTAACAAGTTATGCTAAATGAGGACTTAAACTTGTGCTTTTAAATCATGTTCTGAGGTCACTTGTATAAAAAGATCTTTTTGACCAAGAAGACCATAGTGCTTGCTTTAACACATCCACACAAAATAAATGCTTGATAAAAACAAATCTTCCACCACTAGGTAAGTGCACAGTTTGTTGTGTGCAAGTACCTCTTGGTGGTTGAGGTCACCAGATTTTACATCAAGGAGCCAAGAACAGCAAATAGAGTTAATTTTTTTAAATGGATGGCCAAATTTCCCAGTGTGGATGATTAGCTTGCCTGAAATTCACAAGTCTTTGATGTATGTCCAGTAACACAGTTGAGCTCAGAAAATATTTCACTGAATAATTTAAGAGTTCTTTGCTTTTTAAAGTAACTCCTAAAGTAAAACTCTTTTTTATGTTGTTGGGTTTTTTTTGTCTGTGGGTTTTCATTTGTTTGTTTTTTGGTTTGTGGGTTTTTTTTGGTTTTTTTTTTTGGTGACTAAGCACATTAGAGGTATTAAACTACTTTCCCAAATCATACTGTCCCTGCCTGCTAAGGAGATTCCCTAGTTTAGAATTGTTGTAACCTGTCTTTTTGGGCTGTTAACCAGGCATTTCTGTATCCCAGCCTTCTGTGGTTTGTACTCTAAAAATTGTCAGGAGAAGCAGGCATTCATTAGCTAACAGTGAACTGTTTGAAAGCTGAAATAGGTGTTCTGTAGTTCACTATTTGCCCCTATTTAGGGCATGTGTTTATAGGATTTTACTCTAATACAACAAATGTGATTTTATTGCTGAAATAAATAGTGTGACAGTGACACTTAAAAACTGACATCAGGTGATATTAGTAAGTAGGGCTGTGTTTTTGTTAATTTTGTTGAGAAGTTTAAGAACCAGAAAAACCTTTTGTAAGTAATGTGAATTTTTTCCTCTCAAGTTTCCAGATTAATTACAGCACAAGTTTTGAAAAGAAAAATTCTTCAGACTAGAAGATATCAGGCAGATCCTATTGAAGTCTCTTCCCTTTATAAATATAAGGTCAGCTCATGATACAATTCATGCTGTACTGCAGTAATGCAGGGGTAGAACTGACTGTGGTTTATCTGTTGCTAGTATGAAAGACAGATAAACAACTGTAAGTGAATAAAATTCAAAACTCTGGTTTTAGAGAGTAGAGAGTAAATAATTCATGTGAAGTTCAAAAATACAACCATGCTTATAATTTAACTCCAACAACTGTGGCCAATTCAAACAACCAAAGATTTGGAATTAAATATATATTTGTATTTATACCTATATATATCTGTGATTTATGGAAACAGTCACAGAATGTCTCTTTGGTGTTTCTGTGCAGTTGACACAAAACACAGTGACCTGCCTCCGGGCTGAGAGATGAAAAGGCAGTCACTGACAGAAATATTGCTTTCCCATTGTGAAATATTGTCATTTCTTAGGTTAGATTAATGACACAATATGCCTACAAATAATGGCAAACTGAAGACCTACTTAAATTTTTGGAAATTATCTTTCCTGGTTTTGATCAAAGTAGAGCTTAACAGTCATGAATTCCTCATTATATAAAGCACCACCATTCAACTGAAAGGCCAGGCTGGTATAACTTAGAAAGGTAAACAAGAAGGGTTGGCAATTTGGTTTATAAACACAGATAAAATTTTCCTGTACTTTAAAACAGACCGAGCGATACAAGTTGCTCAGAAGAAAGGCTGGTTTTGGCATTAGAATAGCCACCAAAGCTCTAGTAGGCTAAAATACTGCAAACTGAGCTTTCACACTTGGTCAAGAAGGCTACAAGGCATTAAAGCCCAAACTTCCCTGGGTTATTCCAATTTTATGCTGGTGTAATGCCACTGAACGCAAATGGCACCATCGCCATCCCTTGAGGAAGACGGATGAATCAGGGGACATGGCATTTGAAATCCTGTCCAATTCATACAACACAACGCTGACTGCATCAGGATGGAGAATGTCACCAAGCAACATGCTGGGAGTACCAGACCCTCAGCAGAGAGCTGGGGGATGGACTCCTGCCCCTCAGCCCACTCCAATCGCTACGACATAATGCAGGACAACTCCAAACGGGTTTGTCTTGGCCCAGAATGAATTGCATCTAATTGGCACGGTGGGTTGGATGCGTGGGAGCCACCGGGAGCAGGGCCGGAGCCGGGCTGTCCCCTCCGGGGCCCCGCAGGCACTTACCCGCGTGGGCACAGCGAGCGGCAGCGGCAGCAGCAGCAGCGGCGTGAGGAAGAGGATGGCGAAGGAGCGGTACCTCAGCAGGGGCTGCAGGCACGTCGGGGCCATGTTCTGCGGGGTGACACGGTCAGGGCGCCAGCGGGAGCAGTGCCCGCCGCCGCGGCTTTAAGTACGGGGCGGGAGGGACGGGAGGGACCCGGCCGGGGGCGACACGTCCCGCCCGCCCCGCGGGGGCCGCCCCGGGCAGCGGCGCGGCTGAGCACCGGGAGCGAACGAGCCTCCACGAGCCTCCCGGGGCGCCCCGGCCCCGCTCCATCCCGCCCTCGCCGCCGGGACACGGCGCGGGGCCGCTCCCGTACCCCCTCCCTTACGGCCACCGCCGTGCCAAGGAAAGCGGCTCAGTGGCTGTGTATCAGCTACCACACCGGTCGTGCTGTAAGAACGTTCTCCCTGCTCACAGAGCCCACAGAAAGGTGCCGGCAAGCACAGACTCTCATCGCGGGCAGGGACCGGGGTGCTGCCTCGGCCCCTTTCGGGAGCTGGACTTTCGGGAGGTGCTGGGGACACCAAGGGAGGATCGTCCCTCGCTCATTCACGCCGTGGTGGGGAAGGACTGAGCTCTTTCAGGGAAATGGAGAGTTAAAACCACAGTGGGGATCTCCCCAAAACAAAGGTCTGTGCAAGCATGCATGGCTGTGTTTTGCTATTATTTTGAGAGGCATTGTGTCTCTGGATCTGGGTTAAAAATAACCCAGGAAGGTTAACCTGAAAGGTTATTTTTGATGTTGTTGACTTCAGTGACTTTGTCTACAGCGCAGCCTTGGAATCCAAAGGGACGGCCCTACTGATGGTGAGCAGCACGACTGAGTGGGCAGAAAGGGACAGCTAGACAGAGGACAAACAAATTGTTGATATTTTAGGTTTTGCTTCAGGTGGCAACAGCCACCTGAAATTGAAGTCAGCATAAATGATAACTCAACAATTTGATCCTGCAGTCTCTTAGTACAGTCTTACCAAGCAGTTACTCACAGAAATAACGATTTTCAGACTCCACAGCAAGCAATGAGGGAGCTCTGACTACAGCTTGCACTCTTTGTCCTCTGCTGACCAGAGGAACTTGAGTGACAGAAGTTCAAAACAAGACACTCCAATGTTACTTTTCATTTATAAAAGCAGTGAATGCCCACTGAGAAAAACAGTAGCCAACCGGATCTGGACAGATTCCAAATCTTCAAACCTTTCGGAGCAGTCCCTCTGGGTAACTTACCAACACAGAGGAAACACACTTCGCACCAGTGCAAAGTCTAGCAGAAAGTGGGGAATTGGCGAAAACTTGAATTCCTGTGTCCTGTCTCCAATGAAAAAAAATGGTTCCTAGTAAAAAAAAAAAAAAAAAAAAAAAAAGACTAGAAGCACTTAAATAAGAAAATGCAAATAGGTCACTCTAAATGAGTTGTTCTAAAGTTAACTCTGATAGACCAGTGCAAATATGATTTGTTGTCTTCTTGTTTCAATAAGATGCAGTGAAGAAAAAAGAAAATAAAGAGAAAGACAAAAAATATCTAAATTAGTCCATTTAGATGGACTAATCTTGTGAAAGGAGACTTGCTTGCTGTACCTGGGGATGAGACATGGGTTATTAATGGAGAGTTATAATGGGTTATTAATGGGTTATTAATGCCCAAGGGACTCCATGGGCAATGAAATTAGCTAATTCATGCCTCAGTCCTTTTTTTGTCAATAAAGAAAAGGGAATCAATATTCCCTTATTGTGTGGAATTATTGCAGACTTGCCTTCATATCATTTGATGATGAGCTTCCTTTTCACTGTGTCAAGGAGAAGACAGAAAAAGTTTTGGCTGCTTGCTTTACAGAACCAGTCTGACAGCTGGGTAGAAAGGAGCTGCAGAGAGCCTAAGCACTTGCAAAACATCCAGGAGGAGTTTTAGGTGATCCAAAGAGCATTCAAACAAAAATGTCCCACGGCCTGAAATTCAGCTCATGGTAATTGAGCACTAACTGCACATCTTCAAGAAAAAGGAATCCTTTCCTCTAGTCAGTATGGCTCTGAACATAGTAGAGAGCAATAGGTTTAGATAGTGCTTTAAAAGCAGTGGGTAAAACTAGGTTTTGGTTGCAGACATAATTTAGAAGCAGAAGACTGTAGCATCCTTAGATACCCTAATGTTGAATAATGTGCTGTTCTTGTTCTTTTTGGTAGTAAGTTTCAAATCAGTTTTCAAAGAAACTCAAATTTTTGAGTTACCAAGAGGCTTAGGCATGGGTGGTGATGTGAGGTGGAACCAGGAGCTGAATCAGGTCTCTTGTACTTGAAATCCCTTTTCCTGGTTGCATTTCTCCCATTTGCTGTTCTGCTGTCCTAATAAACCCAGGTATTTTGAAGCATATCAAAAATCAAGTATTTGAGTAACAGAGCCAAGCCCACCTTGTGGCTCACTGCCACCAACCTTCCCCGGCCTTTGCAACGTTTCTCAGCTGGTGGTTCTGGGGTTCATTTGATTTAACTTGACAAAGAAAGCAGAACATTTTTCAGCTGTTTGTGAGCTTAATAGGTTCAGTGAAGTGTTCAGTGAGCACTAGAGCCAGCTCAAGGGACTGGGCTAGTTATGGCTGGGCAAGGAACAGCTGTGGCAGGAACAGCCGCACCTGAACCGCTGAAGACTAGTAAAGAAAGGTTGACCTGTATTATTTCATAAAGAAAGGGACTGAAAAACAATCCCACTTAGAAAGTAGGATTTCCAGGGTCAGTCCAGGTAGAAAAATTGTAAAATACAGATTTTTTAATAGTTTAGTTCTCCTGAGAAGCTGCTTTTCTGATATATTGCACTCTCTACAAGGCAATCATCCCAGTTACTCCAGTTATTGGAAGATAGGAATGGTCTGTAAAAAGGTGGATTTACAGGCAGAAGCTGGTTCATTTAATTACAGACACACATATTTTCTGCCTCTAATTCAAATGCTGCCCAAGCACACAAGTACAATTTGCTGGTTCTAAACAGTCCATTTGACCTAGATAACTGCTACTCTCTTTTGAGACAAAAGCTCCTCACATTCTTTTTAAAGTTCTTTCATGTTGCAAGCTCCATGCAACAGCCAGCAGTACAAAAGTTTTAACAAAATAAAATTAAACAAGGACTGTAAGTCGAATCATACTTGGCAATAAGAAACACAAATTAAAACAACTGACCCTGAGATATTCTAGGATGTAGTAGAAAAAGAATGTTTTCTACTTGGGCTTTTGAAAATCACATTTAAAAAATAACCAGCTCAGAACTTACCTCTACATGATTCTTGCCTTCAAAAGATGCCTAGAAGAGGTCTTGTATGGTAATGCTATGCACTGGAAGGTTTACTCAGAATTTAAATAGAAAGAGTTATTACCAGCATTCAGAGAAAACCACTCCTTCATTGCTCTCCATTTTCCCTCCAGTTGGTCCTTCCCAGTTACTGCCAGTCCACTGTCCTGCTTCGGGAGTAGCTTTCAACTAAGTTCCCAGTGCAGCATCTGATATTTTTCCAGGAAAAGCTCTCAAGACTCTGAATGAACAGTCCTTTCGGCACAATCCCCATGCCCAACAACTTTCTACATAAAAGCCCTCATTATGAATTTTGAGTCAGTGGGGTTTTCTCAGTCAGTATATGTTGCTGATCAGTCTTTCTTGACCTAGAATTGGTGTTTCCCATATAGTTTGTGTTCTAAAGCCCATTCAAATGCTGTGCAGGCTAACGACTACAAAAGAAAAAAGATCCAAAAGAAAATCATGTTCAAAATTTGATTCAGAATTGGCAGCTCTGTAACCTCTCCCTTAGCTGCCATCTCATTAACATATTTGTTCAAAAGCCTTTTCTCTGCTTCATTACATAATTTGTGTTACAAAATCCAGATAAACATTCATTATTCCCAGATCTAAATAATGGCTTACTGCGCTTCCTTTTTCTTCTTCTTTCATTTTTCCCAGAGAAAAATAGGGGACAGAAGGGGCTTGTTTAGATGGGAAATGAACCACACCAATTTCTGAGAAACATCTGTGGCAGCTGTTGTCTATGACATTATGATACATTGTGCAAAGACTAGTGAATGATTTTTTCTGATACTCCAGCATCTACTTCTGATCTCCTGGGTGGAGATGGGGGAAAGACACCTCCCATGAGCTGGTGGCTTTTGTCCAAGGGAAGCAGCTCTGCCCCAGGGAGGCCTAGGTGGGTTTGGGGGGCCGAATACTACCATGACCATCCCGCAAGAGGTGAAGGGGATGGCAGCATGCCCCTACCCTCCTGCTCACCACAAGCCAGCCCTGAGGCCCTGCAGCCTGGAGGGACCTCTCATGCCATGCCTCCCTCCTCAGGGTGCCACAGGCTCCCTCTGCTCCTGGGCTGGAGCATGCCTGGGTGCTGGGGCAGAGGCCAGCCAGGGGTGGGGTGGAGGAACCCTGCCACCTGCTGAACCAGTTAATGTAAACCAAACTTATATGGGAAAGAAGGAAACTGAGATCCCAGAGTTTCTCTAAGGATTAGCAAATTAATCTGTGTGTGGAACTGTCACTGAAAATCAAACCCCAATACTTGTCTGGCAATGCTGCTGTTTCTCCTTTAAAAATTTTTTGGCCAAACAGCTGTTTGGGGTGGAGTTACTGCAACAGAGCCTTTCAGTTTCAGGTTTTTTCCCCCTCTCTGCTCTTCAAAGAAATGATATCCAGCAGAATAAAAAGAAAAATGTCAGGAGAGAGGAAGTTGTGCAAAAATTGGCAAGAGATCTTTGCTCCTATAAAGGGGGGATTTCAAGGGTTTCTAGGATTTTCCTTAGTGTTATCTAGGTCTCCTGTAAGAGAGGCAGCATAGGAAGAACCACACGGCAGGAGTACGCTTGCCATTGAGTAGGAAACAAAAGTAGTTTGTATGCATTTCACATTCCCAAGTTCCTGCTCTTTTGCTACTTTGCTGTGCAGAGGTTTCTTTCACAGCCTTCTCTCCTGCTGCATGTTCTCTTTCCAGAATACCACTGTGGGCGATTTTGCAGTATCTGGCAGAGAGAGAAATCAGTGCATGGACGATGCCAAACCCAGCAGCTGCCTCAATTTCCCTCCATGACTGATGATTCTTTCTCTTGTTATGTTTGCAATTAAGTGATAAAGCATTCATTTCTTTGTTCAGGGTAATTGGCCATCTTTCATAGAATAGAAGACTGAAAGAGACTATGAGGATCACAGAACCTGGTGTGTCTTGAATAGTAGCAAGGCCATTGGACAAACTCTACAAAAGAAAAGATGATTAGCTTTTCCTCTCCTAGAAGAGATTACGTTCCTAGAACGTAGTCTTCTCTCCTAGAAGAGACTACGTCAACCCAGGGACTCTAATGCCACACGTTCCACATCACCTCAAGCTCTTAAAGACTCGGTCTTTTGACATGTTGGTGACCTGTGACTATTGCAACATTCTGCTGCCACTTCCAACCCTTCAGAAACATGAGAAGTGACACACTGGCCTTGGCTTCCTATGTGCAAAAGGCCATACTTACACAATCACAACTTATCCCCCGAATGCCCAGGACCGTGTAGCAGTGGGGAGCAAAGTGGCACGGCCGTCCTTAGGCTGAGGAAGGCCCCTCCAGCGCGGAAAGCGCAGCGCACCCTCAACCCACCAGACACAGCTGCAGCCGAGCCAAGGCCTAACAGACCTCAACAGCAGAACGGCACCCATTGGCTGGCTCAGCTGCGCCCATGCGTTCTATCAGCCAATCAGCGTCCTGCTCATACACTGTCCGCGGTTCCTCCAGCCAATCACAACCTCACTTCCAGCTGTCTCTCAGCTGACGCTCCCCTCACTCAAAACTGCCTCTCAGCCCGACTCCGCCCCTCTGGCCTGCAGCTGTGCCTTTCCCTCAGGTGAAGCTCTGCCCTAAAGAACGTGGGGTGAATTCCCCCACGTGTTCCCCACGTGCAGGTGTTCAACATGGTTTTAGGTTTGCTGTGGGAAGGGCTGGCTGGGTGCTGGGAATGCTGTGGGAGATGTTTGTGGACAGAAGACAAAGCCCTTTTTTGCTGAATGAGCAGCCACAGGCTGAGCCCTCTCAATTAGAAAACATTAAACCCTGCTTTTCATGACTTCAGTGAACCACTGAACCCAGGACCAGCACAAACACCTTCATCTCGGGAGATGGCAGAAACATCCAGGGATAACTGACGGTGTTTGTCTCCTGAAATGCAAGTGGAAACTGATAGAGTCCAATGGTGTGAAAGTTAAACGTGCAGAGAGAGTGGAAGCTCACGGGACAGCAAATGGGCAGGAAGAGGCGGGTAAAGGGATGATGCACACACCAGCCCTGTTACCGAAGGGCACTGCACACTATCTTTGTGCTCTGTCACAGGTTATTGGGAGAGCACATGGGGTCACACATACTGCAGCACCAGGACCAAGGTTACTGTGCCTGAAAAGAGCCACGAAACGGCCTCAGGTCACAGGGCTGGGCCTTAGCCTTCCAGCCCTTCCGTTTGGAGGGGTGGGAAAACCTGGCCTGTTAGAGAGGCCTGTTTCCTCCGCGAAGACCTCGGGGTGTTCGGCGCTCGGTGCTGCGGCGGCACCGTGCGGCTGTAGTGGCGCCGTGTGCCTGTGGATGGCACCGTGCGGCTGTGGTGGCACAGTGCGGCTGTGGGTGTCACCATGTGCCTGTGCTTGGCGCCGTGCGGCTGTGGATGGCACAGTGCGGCTGTGGGCGGCACCGTGTGCCTGTGCTTGGCGCCGTGCGGCTGTGGATGGCACCGTGTGCTTGTGCTTGGCGCTGTGCGGCTGTGGATGGCACCGTGCGGCTGTGGTGGCACAGTGCGGCTGTGGGTGTCACCATGTGCCTGTGCTTGGCGCCGTGCGGCTGTGGATGGCACCGTGCGGCTGTGGGTGGCACCGTGTGCTTGTGCTTGGCGCCGTGCGGCTGTGGTGGCACAGTGTGGCTGTGGGTGGCGCTGTGTGGCTGTAGTGGCACCGTGTGCCTGTGGATGGCACCGTGCGGCTGTGGTGGCACAGTGCAGCTGTGGGTGTCACCATGTGCCTGTGCTTGGCGCCGTGCGGCTGTGGGTGGCACCGTGCGGCTGTGGGTGGCACCGTGTGCTTGTGCTTGGCGCCGTGCGGCTGTGGGTGGCACAGTGCGGCTGTGGGTGGCGCTGTGCGGCTGTGGGTGGCACCGTGCGGCTGTGGGTGGCACCGTGTGCTTGTGCTTGGCGCCGTGCGGCTGTGGGTGGCACAGTGCGGCTGTAGTGGCACCGTGCGGCTGTAGTGGCACCGTGTGCCTGTGGGTGGCACCGTGCGGCTGTGGTGGCACCGTGCGGCTGTGGGTGGCACCGTGCGGCTGTGGGTGTCACCATGTGCCTGTGCTTGGCGCCGTGCGGCTGTGGATGGCACCGTGCGGCTGTGGGTGGCACCGTGTGCTTGTGCTTGGCGCCGTGCGGCTGTGGGTGGCACAGTGTGGCTGTAGTGGCACCGTGCGGCTGTAGTGGCACCGTGTGCCTGTGGGTGGCACCGTGCGGCTGTGGTGGCACAGTGCGGCTGTGGGGGCACAGTGTGCCTGTGGGTGGCACCGTGCGGCTGTGGGTGGCACCGTGCGGCTGTGGGTGGCACCGTGTGCCTGTGGGTGGCACCGTGCGGCTGTGGTGGCACAGTGCGGCTGTGGGGGCACCGTGTGCCTGTGGGTGGCACCGTGCGGCTGTGGTGGCACAGTGCGGCTGTAGTGGCACCGTGTGCCTGTGGGTGGCACTGTGCGGCTGTGGATGGCACCGTGTGCCTGTGGGTGGCACCCTGCGGCTGTGGGTGGCACCGTGTGCTTGTGCTTGGCGCCGTGCGGCTGTGGGTGGCACAGTGCGGCTGTGGGTGGCGCCGTGTGACTGTGCTTGGCGCCGTGCGGCTGTGGGTGGCGCCGTACGGCTGTGGTGGCACAGTGCGGCTGTGGTGGCACCGTGCGGCTGTGGTGGCACAGTGCGGCTGTGGTGGCACCGTGCGGCTGTGGGTGGCGCCGTGCGGCTGTGGTGGCACAGTGCGGCTGTGGGTGGCACCGTGCGGCTGTGGTGGCACCGTGCGGCTGTGGTGGCACAGTGCGGCTGTGGTGGCACCGTGCGGCTGTGGGTGGCACCGGCACCGGCTCCCCCGCGGGGGCCGCCGCTCGGGCTCGCGCGGGACGAGAGCCGGGAGCAGCCTGACCAGCCCCGGCGCCGGACCATTCGGTAATTCAATAACGTCAGGTTCCAGCTGGGTCAAAGACAACAGCACCTGGAAAAAGAGAGAGCAGCCAGCCAGGTGTCCATGGCCTGGAGCATTCTGCAGCCCCCCGGCATGCTCTGGTGCCTTGTGTGCAGGTGTACCAGCTGCCAGGAGTCTGTCTCAGTACTAGGAGAGCCTCCAAAACAAAACACATGCCTGATGGATCTTCAAAACACCTGTAAGCAATCTACCTCTGTACTTCTCCCAGGGTGAGGAGATGGCTGTTACCATCTGGTGCCACCCCAAATGACGCTCAGGGGCTGGATGTGCTGCCCAGAGCGGCGACCCTGTTCCCAACTCAGTATGTTCCTTGGAGACAAAGCAAGGCTCCTTGGGTTTGTGAGTGGCCTTTGTCTAAAGTGCCTGGTCCTGGTGGGGGGGTGAAAGGCCGGTTCATTTTCAGAGCGGCGGGACTGCATGAAAGCAGCAGTTCCCACACGTCTGCAAACCTGAGGCCCAAGGTCCGTAAGGGATGCGGGTAACAAGGTACCACGAAGTTCAGGCTGAGAGAGAAGCAGCGCTTTTCGGTTTCCAAATTCCCAGATGTGTTCGGTGTGCCAGTGTGCTCGCTTCTGTCACTAGATGGCAATAAAGACCTAACGTGCTCTTCCCTGGGCAACAGGGGAGGATCGTACAGCTCGGCCTGGATTTCCCCAGGAGATAGAACAGGAAGATAGTAGAGAAGCCAAGAACATAAGTGTGCCATCGTTCTCCCGGTAATCAGGATTTGTTTTGTTACTGTCTGTTTCAAAAAAAAAAAAACACAAAAAAAAAAAAAAAAAACCAAAAAAAAACAAAAAACAAAAAAAAAACCAAACAAACAAACAAAAAAAAACCAAAAAAAAAAAAAAACACCCACAAACAAACAACCCAAAAGATAGGCTGTATTTACCAAGCACAAAACTACTATCAGATTAAAAATATATTTCTGTGCAAGAAAAGGAAGCTCAGCCTTACCAGGACAGGTACTCAGAGGACATGGCATCATACTCCTGAAACACTGCTGAAGTTTCAAATACTCTGGGATTTCAGTGTTTTACCTTGAAGCGTAAGACACATTTTTATACTTTGGTCAATTCTGTATAACCCTCCTTCCCTAGTAAATCCTTACCTACATGCCTCTCCACACAGTATTTTTTTAAATAATCCTTTGTTGTGGTGACAATTTTAACACCAATCTCTGAGGCACCAGGATGAAGGACACCTCATATTTCTCCATTTCCCAGGTGCTGTGTGCTGGTGACTGCTTCTCACCATGCTGTGTGCTGTGTGTATATTAATTTTGTTCAAAGGTTAATCTCATTTGAAGGCAGGATTTTTGTGTATACAGAAAACATTGCAAAGCCAGCTGGCATATCCTATTCCCAAACACTGTTGTGATTCAAAAGCAGTGTTATGGGAAGCAGAAGGAACTAATGAGGAAATTAAACTGACAATATACCCTGCAGTGAGCTGATGGGGAGAAGCTGAATGACCTATTTTTGAATTTGCCCACTGCTGCTTCTCAGTGGTTCTGTTGCAAAAGACAATGCAGGATCTCATTGTCTTACTGTTGTCTTCTATGAGAGTGGATTTTCAATAATCCAGAGGGTAAAAGTCATCTGCTGAGCCAACACAAGGCCCCCACACCGCCTCAGCATGTTAAAACAAACAGAATGTATTTTATGAACCATACTCAACTATGTAACTTGTGTAGTACATCATAACTGACATCTCTTCATCTGTTGCTGAAGGTCTTTCTGGGTGTCTTGAGTTGAGTCACATTGGGATAAAATTTGGCAGAAACTTGAGTTCAAGTACTTTTTTGATTATTTAGAAAAATCCTGCAAAAAAGTAAACTATTAGATAGATGACCAGGACCATCTTCTCCTATAATATATGAACACATGTCCCTGAAATTCAGAAAGAAATGCAGTAAAAGTGCAAGTAAGCAGCAGGGGAGACTGAGTGGACTAAGATAGGCAGAAATGTCTCAAAGGGGTGGCAAACCTTGCAGAGGCAGCAAAGCAGAAGCAAATTCATCTCTGTGCTGTGGAAACTGCATAAATAGTGGGGATTCTGTTCTCTACTACATTCTAAAATCCAGAACAGAAGTGGCAAATAATAGTTACGTTGGAGTTCCAAATTAGAAGCCTGAAGAATGGAGACATAGCTTAAATCTCCATAAGATTGCTCTGAACTCCTTTTTAAAAATCTACCTACATGACAGAGAGAGAAAAAAAATGAAAAGAGAAGGAACTGTAGAAAAATGAGAGCTAGTGCTCATTCTTGATTTCAGAACCTGACCTAAATGACTTTGATCTCTGCAAGCAAACCTGCTTCACAGATACCTGCAAGTGCTGCTGCTACCCTGCACACAGCATTTTACTGTCAGGCAATTATAAGCTACAACTGTGATGCCACTTCAGCTTCAGTGTTTGCCCTTTTAATTTTCTCTGTTGCTATGGCAGCAACAAATGATTGCGATCACTGCTGTTTATATTGCGGTCCAAGTCACATCAATAGAAATCTTGGAAACTAAACACTAAAAATTGGACTTAACTGTATAATGCATGTGTTGTTGTACATAATAGGTTGTTTGCAATAACCAGGATTCTTCAAAATCTTCTTTTCCTCTAGCATTTGGAAAATTCCTGTAACTAATGGTTGTGAAATAATAATTTACATTTAATATGTGCGTACTCAGTGCTCTCAAGGTAGCTGGACAGGATTTATTTTAGACTGTTTCCTGTATCATTGAAAACAAATATTTGAATGGCCTTTCTGGTGTCAAAGAAAGGCTTCTTTATCTTTTTTTGTGCACTGTATTAATCATAGTAGTACATTAGGTCTGAAATAATACGTCTTTAAAAAGATACTTAGTACTTTCTGTCACATTGTTTTGTCTATTTAGACTGTACAGGCTGGGGCCTCCCCTGGAGCACTGCTCACAATCCACTCCAGCATGAGCCAAACAGACAGCAGAGCTATCAGGGTGCGAGTTCATTTCCTGGGCAGTGAGGAGTACCCACCTTCACCCCCTGCACCTGCCGTGCCCTTAGTGCACTCCTGCGTCTGCCCTGCAGGTGTCGGATGCCCAGCACAGCTGAGCTGCAGGGCTGGGACTCCTTTGCTGGGTGATGTGACTTTTCTTAGGGAAAGCTCAATGTCTACGGGACAGCCCAGGAAGACAGTTTGCTCTTTAAATTACCCCAAGGCACATAGAATGTATTGAAGAAAAAAGCCATTTCCCCATGACTAAATCTCATTAAAAAAGCAATTTTCCAATCAATTACAATGCAATTTAGCTGCTGTTTAATTATCAAAAATAAGTTATTTTGTTCTCTCTTCCTGTATTTATGAACCATGCTTTAAAATTTCATCCTCAAAATTTTGTGTGGAGGAATGTGACTGCTCTATTGATGCAATTATAGTAAAATTACGACTTTCACTTCGATGTATTGTATTAGTTCAAGGAAATATTGTTTGCACACAAGCTTTTGAAATAGGAGAATCATTGATTTCTAGAAGAGCTTGAATCTTTATTGTTATTTTCATGCACTATGAAAATTGCATTATCTTATGTAGATTTTATTAGAGGAGCATTGGGATTATTTTATTTGTTTGTTTACTTTTCTTAATCTTGTGTAAGAATTTTACTTCTGGAAACATGCTGAAACTAGAGCAAGGTTCCTCTTGAAAAAAAGACTTGTGTCTCTGGAGAGACTGAAAAGGGACATTGCAGGGGTGGTTTGTGAGAGCTGGGATACTGGAGCGGGTTGTGATGTCCTGTCTGGTGGTGAGCACCGTGGTGGAGCACACAGGGCTCTGTTTTGAAAACAGGAAAACACCCAAGTAGTAGGGCTGACAAGTCTTGTAATTTTTATTTAAAATCTTGCAGTGCTTGCTGTTTCTCCAGTTCCCAGAGATATCTGAGAGGAAGAAGGGAGCTGAGATGTGAGGGGGTGGGGAGGGCTCTTAATTAGGAGATAACTAAATAGGCATTTCTCCAAGATGTCATGGGCATTAAAAGGGAATTTAATGGTGGCAGTGACTGGATGCCTACTTTTTCCCCCCCTTCTCTCACAACTTTTAGATTATTGCAGGAATTTTTTTACAGAAAACTCCTACACAGGTCAAGACCCCCATCACTGCTCCTTGGCATGTCATGATCACTTTGCTCATGTTTGTGTGCCCTTGTGCATGTCTGGTCAGTTTTAAAATTATAGTGCAGAAATAATACCAGATATGATAATTATTAATCTGCTCTTCATGTTCTAAAACTTTCAAAAGCCTCTAATTATTTTAGGAATAAATTATCAGTTCACAGGTCTGGCACTTCGCAAATCTCACTATTATACACTTAGGAAAAAAAAGTAGCTTTTGTGAGGAAAGTCTGTTTTCCTTCTTTCTTGCACATGTCCGTGTGGCTGTTGTTTATTTCCAGTGTGTCTGTGTCTGGAAGGTTCTGTTTATGAGCACAGTGGTATGGCACAGATAATTATTTATTGATCTAGCTCAAATGATTAACAATTCAGCTTTAACAGTTCTATTCTATTACTGTTCATATAGAGCATTGAAGTAATTAAACCACTTTGATTGCTTTGAGAAAGGTGAGGTTTAACACATGCACACGCACACACACA
Organism: Vidua macroura; assembly: GCF_024509145.1. NCBI lineage: Eukaryota > Metazoa > Chordata > Aves > Passeriformes > Viduidae > Vidua > Vidua macroura. Next base: position 11,355,285 of record NC_071590.1, on the reverse strand, counting down.
CACACACACAGAGGTTGCAGTGTCACCTGAGGATAACACTCCTAAAGCCCAGGTGCAGCACAGCCTGTGCGCTGAAGGAGCCCTGTGCTGGGAAAGGCGCATACAGCTTTCAAAGGGAGCTCTGTGGGCAAGTTCCCTCATGAAACTCCACTACTGGGGTTTAAATATTGACTGGAAAGACAGAATTGCTGGTCACAATGCTCTACAGGCTTATCCTCAGTTTTCCAGTTTCAGGTAGTCATCCCCTTTGTGTGAATGGATGGGTCCCGTGTGCAGCACCAGGATGAGGTGGCTGCAGGATCTGCGGTGCACCCATCAGAATGTTTGCCGTGGAGCTGAAAGGCGCAGCTGTGAGAGCTGCCCCAGGCTCTGAGTGAGAAGAGAGCTGTGGTTTGCAGGTTCATTCTAGCTGAATGATGAGGACCACCCCCTAAGCCTCTGCTCTGGCAGGGCAGGGCCGGGGCCAGGCAGAAGCCCTGTGCCTCCCCATGGTGCTGGTGATTGCACAGGGGCCATTGGCCTCTTCTGCCATCACTATTAGGGACGCTGTGGCGGGATTGTGGGGTGCTGGAGAGGGTATCACGCTCCACACCAGGCACCAAAGGTGCTTTTTAACTTCATCTCATGGTGTTTCTGAGGAGTGGAAACAAATTTGGAAGGCGAAATGAGTCCAGCAAATGGATTTTTCCTGTAAAATGTGACTTTTATCTCTGCTAAGCCTACCTATTTAGATTATAAAGCTGAGGATTTAAATGGTTTGTTCCAGTTTCTCTGCTACCAAATGCCTGTTTAAATAAAAGGTTCACTAAATAATTCATATAAATATTATTCAATAATTGATAAACTTTGTAATAAGATTGAAGCCTAACCCAGTAAAACTTGTAGTGCCTTTATGTTCTTTATTAGCTAAATTTGTTGAGGAAAGTACTGTTTCTGTGTGGAAGTTTTTGTGTTGGTTGTTTGTGGGGTTTTTTTGCTTTTTAAAATTTGTTTGTTGTTTTTCTGTTTATTTGCTTTCATTTCAATTGGCCTCACAGGAAGCAGGGATTAGAGATTTGGCATCAGCAACAAGCAAAGCCATGACTCACAGAGGCACCAGACTTACCTGGTCTCTACTGTGCTCAGCCTCAGCACTGGCACAACTCAAGGGCCCTATTTGGACCAACTTTTTTTCCCTCTAAAACTGCAAGAGTCAGCCCATAGGTGAAGTGTCTCTTTGGGTCATTGACTAAAATAGGCAGAGGTATTTCTGTCTGTTGGAGGACGTCATCTCAGCTTGGCTCTGTGGGGACGCAGTCCTTGACAGCTCCTCTCCATCTCCCTGTCCCATGGCTCTGCAGTGGGGGTCAGAGGGGCTCCTGATGCAGTTCCAATCCCTGCATTGCAGCTGATCTCTGCATCAGTGCTCAGGAAAGCTGAAGCAGGTCCAGCTCAATGTGAGGTCACTATGCATATTTTCAAGCACATTAGACCTCCAGCAGATATTTTCATTCAAAGATAAATTAGCTTTCATCTGCTATTGAGGAATAAGAAATGACAATTTAAGGCCATTTCTGAATGAGGGCCTTCAAGTAAGCATCTTGTGCATCCGTTTCATGTTTTTTAAAGATTTGTGTCTGGCTTCCCAGCTGGCCAGGTACTGGGAGTCTTGGGGGTCTGGAGGCACAGCAGTAGCTGTAACTCAACTGTATCTGTTACTGGTGTATTGAAAGCCTGCTCCGCAAGAATGCGCAAGCAATTGATTTGGATGATAAATTGGTTTTCCAGTATGAAGTCATCACTACAAAAAGAAAGTCACAGAATACTTAGGGTTGTAAAATGGGTCTGAAGAACTGAGAGGAATGCAAGAGGCAAGAAGGAGAAAGCAGGGTTGGTGGCATTTGTACTGGGCTCAAAAAAGAGAGCAACTATTTCTAGTTCTATTGCCAGAAATTCTCAGCAAGGACTGTGCTGCTTGGCAGAGCTTTGAAAAAAACAAAAGCCAAAAAAAGGTATAGGGAGTAAACCCTTTCAAGCTATAACATTTCTCTGGGATAGAACAGAGAGTCATTGAATTTCCAGGTTTGGTGATGTACTCTGTGGTAGGCAGGCATGTGAGATGGCAAGAAGAAGTGTGTGTATATAAATAAAACATATCAACTTGCATGTGTTCTTTTGAGTTGAAATGATGGATTTTCAGAACAGTCAATTATTAGCCAAAATTTCACTGAAATGCCTTTCTGCTCAAGTGAGTAATGCAGGAAATATTATTTGCAATAATTATGTGCCTGACTTGGATTTACAAAACCACGATTACATTATACAGAGTTTGGAATGACTTTGATAAACTTGTTCATTTTGTGCTGTCAATTTAGAGAAGACAAGAACCATTTGTTTATTAAAATTTACCATAAATAAACAATGAGACAAGACCTAGATTTATGGCTTAATATTGTAACTGGGTTTTGCTGAAGAAAAAGTAGTCTTTTGAAAGAGTGAACCTTTTTTGTGTACACAAGGAAGGTGCAGCATATTGCAGACGGCTCATGAACTGCCTGTCAGCTTGTTTGGGTGGGAATTACATTCACTGGGAAGATAAAAACTTCACAAAATCCATTGCAGATTATATATAAAGAGTAAAAAATGTGAAGACTTCTGTGTATAACTGTATGCAGGCACTCACTGAGTGAGGTCAGCAAAGTGGTGCTCCTGTTTTCCTGGCCGGTCCACATGCAGTGAGTCGCAGCCTGGTTGGCAAGGAAGGATTTAATTTATCTTGTTTTCAATGCCAATGCCTCTAGAAAGGGCACTCTGTCCTGGGGGTCCCTCCCAGCCTGGGGGATTTACTGCAGCACAAGACAAAAAAGCCTCACAGGAAACATTTCATCTGTGACCTGTTGTGATTTCTCTTTCCAGCTGTTGGGAAATTCCCATTTCCTAAAATGAATTTTTTGTTGTTCTAGGAAGTGCAGAGGCGATCCACAGTCACAGGTTTGTTCCAGCTATTGGGGAAAGGGTTCCTCTGTGTGTTAAAATTCTGCATGTCCTGAAGTTCTGGGTGCAAAGAACTTCCCAAGGAAATAGAGTGGGAAGGAAATCTATGCCTGCAGAAGCCATGAGGGTGAACTGTCAGAGCAACCTCTGCCCCTGGACATCCAGCCTGTTCCATCATCTCCCAGCATTTCCATCATTTCCACAGCAAAGCCACCTCCAGTGCTGAGGGGGGACCCCTGACAGCCTGGAGGCTGCAGTGTTGGGATTCCTGGCTGCTCCAGGAGGCTGCTGAATTCCAATATGTTCTCCCGTATGTTTTAACACTTTTGTATTTCTTCCATCTGTTTATGGGAAATTTGAAGGAATTTAATGGTCTTTTCTAGGGTTATTAAACCAACAGCTGTTGTCACTAATAGAGGACATGCTTTATGGCAGTGTGCAGATTCCAGTGATAAATCCAGCCCTACTACCCTATATTTCTTTTTATGAATGCAGCATTTTTATTGAAACTGAGGTTATGGATACAGGCAGTTCTTAAACTATTATTTTATGATATATCTTTGGCATAAAAATAAGAATTTTTTTTCTTCTCCTCTGATTCCTGAGTGCTTTTACTATGAAACACACTTTATGCTGGGTGAGACAGATTTTTTTTTTTTTGTTCCTGTTTTCCTTCCTTCTTCTATTTTTGTTCTCCCTGACAAAAAAGCAAACTGAAAAACTGGGAAAAAGATGCTCAGAAGAACGGAATACATCACAATTGAATAACCTTTTTTGGTGATGCAGAATGAAATTACCCTCTGGTACACCAAACTGACGGTGACTTTTGCTGTATTTGGGTAGGTTTTTGCTTCCTGTTTGTCTTACTGTGATAAGTTAGAAAAGACTGTTTGTTCATCAAGACAGAAACGAGAAGCCTTGTGTAGATAACAGAAAACCAAAGGAGAAGCCTTGTGTAGATAACAGAAAACCGCCAGACAGAAACTAGCTAGTATGTTGATTACTTAAGCTGATTGTGTAACCAGAACTTAGGTGCATATAACTTATAACCTTATATGGAAAAGATCATTACAGGGCCATGGACTTTCACCGAGGAAGAAGAGAGGAGCCTTCGTCAAACGACCACCAGAGAGTAGAAGAAGAACCCCTAGCAACAGAGGGCGCAGGCGCAGAGTACACCCAGAGATACCGCGGACACGGAAGGAAGAGAGTATAAAAAGACTGTGGGAAGGGGGAAACGGTGTGAGCCGTTTGCAGAGCGGGGACTCCCCGGCTGCACCCAGCGCTGTTTGCTTGCCATCGCTTGCTGTAATCAATAAATTTCTGATTGACTCTCGAAAGGCTGAACAAATTATTTGCCTCAATTTATAACATTACTGTCCTGAAGACTGTAAATATCTGCTTGGATATATGTTATGTCTAATTACACACTCTCCTGTTTTTCAAAACTTTCACTTAATTCTCCATAGTGAAGAGCTTTTTTAGCTGCATCACTCTGTTTTTTTCCTAATTTTTTAAATGGTATCGTAACCCAAAACAATAATTACAGTCTTGAGCTCAGTGAAATACCTGATGTAAGGTAATTATATTTTAGGTACTTGCATAATGGTCCCATATATACTAATTTCAATATATTTTCCTGAATATTTACCATTCCCTTGGAGGCTTTCAGAGCCTCTGACATCTATGAGTGGCAAGGCACCAAGGACAACACAGTGGGACCATAGTAGATTCCTCTGTCTCATGGTTTAATGTGTCAGAATGAAAGCAAATAACAGGACAAAAACAGTGTGCTAACATCACTTTCAAAGTATTTGAGGTACTTTAACTATTGTTAAAGTTGTATATAAACTGCCAGGAGACTTCTGATGGATATCACTTAGGAGTAATCACTGCATTTGTGTCATTAAAAAACAAAGCACAAGACAAGGTAGTTTTTCATCTTGGCTGAAATGCATTTTAAAATTAATTGGTTTACTGGCTTGAAAGCTTCATAAATTGGATTAGAATCCCTTATATATATATATATATATATATATATACACATACTGGCTACAGGTAATGTGTGATCTGGCCTGTTTGTTATCTTTTGATTGATTTTCTCACCTGACATCATAGGCAGAGATGGCTGGAAGCTGAATGATTCTCTCTGCCCTGCGAGAAGATTTGGGCTCAAATTACCAATTTAAGAGGGATTTATCAAACCTGTACAAAATGCATATATTGGACCCTGAATTAATTAGCATGGAAATGAGCGAGCACAGTTAAATACATACGTCTTGTTAGTATTCAACATTGCTACCATGAGATGAAAGAATAGGAAATGAAAAAGATGGAATGAGTGATAAGAGGAAGCAAAAAACCAGATGTTTCTTAATCTGTGGTGGTGATTCATGACAGTTTCCTTGTATCATTTCTATGTCCAAGGGCTTGTGTCTATATTAGAAGTAATTAATAAATTATTATGCATCTATCTAAGGGTTTTATGCTGTCACTTAGCACTGCAAGTATGTGCCTTCTTTGGGAAATGGAAGCAATAACTGAAGTTTAGGGATCTTCATACACTTTGATATAAATACTTTTTTTTTTTTTTTTTTTTTTTTTTTTTTTTTTTTTTTTTTTTTCCCTGAGCCAAAACTCAATGTTAAAAGTAGCAATCCTTTCCCTGAAGGGGAGGGGCTCTTATATCATGATTGTGAATATCCTGTAACTTCATGGGTATATGGACAATGAGATAGACATACAGTGACACAGAGGGATGAATTAAACACTTTTAAACACTTGACATTCACATGTGCAGAGAACAATCCTGATCTGGAATATCAAATGGAACTGGAATAGAATTGAACCTGTGTAAAATTTCATCTCTGGTGAGGTTTCAAGAGCAATATTTACTGCTCTTTTGACAAGCTGGACTTGTAGCCTCATTCAGTTCAAAGGAGAAGGAAAGCAAAAGGAAAAATGTCTTTAAAGAGCAGCATTTTATTCCTTACAGCATTCCTTCTCAACCAGAACTTTTCTTGGTTGTTTCAGGCTGAGTTTTAAAAATTAGGGTTTTGAACGTTATTTTCTGCTTGCTAGGGAACTCATTTGGAAGTATACTTTCTGGCAAAAGTGTGAACCTTGGGAAGAAGGTAAGAAGGACACTTGATCCCCAGGAAGTAGGGACCCCTCTTCCCTGCTGCTGATGCCTGTGCCTTCTGCCCCTGGCTGGCAGCATTCCCTACAGCACTAGCAGAAACTCTTCCAGTGTAGTGGGACTCTGAGTTCTGATCTCTGCCGGACTGAGGGGCATTAATTGCCCCAACCAGCCCGAGGCCAAGAGCCCCTCCTAGTAGTCAGGCAAGTGCCTGGTGCTCCTGCCCTTCCCCAACATTTTCATAATCCTTCCCTCTTTTAAAGTGAGTCTTAATCCCCAGTATTGCCATATCTGTGAGGAAAAGTTGCATAATATAATTGCATTTCAGAAATGGAGAATCCACCCTGAAAGGGAAGACTGCCTTTGAAATACATCTGGTCTTGGTAATGTTTTAAGTGTAGCGCTTAGAGCATTTTTCACTATTGAGGTGACAGTAACTGAAAGATAGATTCCCGCAACTTTGGCATTTATAGTTTGACTGAGAAAAGGTCAACTTCTTCATGGAGTCTTTTTTACAGTGGTGGAATGGCATGGAAAAGTCACATTGTCTTTCTGATAGTGTCACCAGTGCTTTGATTAACGCAAATTTAACCTGCATTGTCAAATGAAACGCAAATCAGAAGAAACTAGTCCAAAGTGCCTGAGATCAGCAGAAAGGTTTTCCTTTATTTCAGTAGTTCTGGGATCTGGTCTAATTGAAACATCAAGAAAAAGATAAATTGTTGCAATTATTAAAAAACATACTGGGAAGGGATCACTATAAATTTACTACAGCTGTGTGGCTTTTCTGTTGTGTATCCTGTAAGCATCTGCTTTGCCAAGCTGCTTGTCATGAGGTTTTTCTGCTTGACTGTCTTGGGAGTCAGCAGAATGAGTGGGTAAGTGCAGATTTGCAGGGCATCACCAGATCAAAAGGACTTTGAGTTACTATTCCCTTTGAAATGAAAGGTCCGAGACTTCCTGCTCTTTTACACTGTAGCAGGTCTATTAACGCTTGACTTCTGTACCTCAAACGTTATCAGAATAATAAATTCTTTGACAGCTGCTTGCTCAAATTTTTAACCATCATGTTCTAGTAAGTTGTTGAGAGGTACTTGATGTGGAATGTATACTCTATAATGCCTCTTGCTGCAGGTGAGCAGGAATGTTCTGTTCTTTTCATTTGAATAAAATCCAGCAGTCCTGTTGGAATCAATTGCATAGACGTGGCTTGAACTGGAGTTAAGATCCCGAGGTCTGATTTGAGTTGCTCTGAATTTAAGTCTGTTCATAGAGCAGAAGCTTGCTTCTTCTATTGAGATGATGCTTCTGACGTTCTAGAAGCCATTTTCTTGTATGAGTGTTTAACTGCAATTTAAGACATGCATCTGTTTTCAGTAGTAGGGTGAGTGACTTGGAGCATAATCCTGACAGAGTTTGATATTTAGCACGTCTAAATGCCTCTGAAAAGAGCCCTATAATGTTAATGTTCACTGCTTTTCCCCTCTGTTCTATCTGTACCTAATCTTAGTGTGACCTTCCTTAGACTAAATTGCTCTCACGCGTTTTTCCTAAGCAATTTTGAAACCTCAGATCATTCTTCTCTGCAGCTGATATTTTGCTGCAACATCATGAGTCGATTCACATTCTGCCTATAATCCATGATGATCATAGATTCCTTCCTGTAGGATGCTGCACAGACATGTTTCTTACCCAGTGTGTTTGTCCAGCCTGTTATTCTTGCCTTTTCCCTATTGACTGACTGAGAGCAGCAGGGGAAGCAGAAAAAGCCTTGGTGCTGTCCCTCAGTGTTCAGTAATAGTTGAGTTGCCCCTGTGCTATCAGTGCTGCTTTGGCCACAATTCTAGCACAGCACCATTTGGGTTTAGGCTGTCAATTATCCATGTCTTAAGAGCATCCAGAGTGAATAATGGACAAGACTTTCTGTATCTCCTGTATGCTTCTGCCTGTGACACACTTACCATGTTAAGCATTGCAGGTAATGAAAAGACAGGAGTTTGGCTACAGAGGTATGATGTTCCCAGACACCCTGCTTGTATCACGCAGGATGATGTGACCTCCTGCTTCTTCCTCCTTGTGAACCTCCCTCCTCAGAGGAGGAAGAGGGCTGTTCCCAAAATAGCACTGGCTGAACAGAAGAGCGGCTTTGATTTGTGATCCTCAAAAGCAAAGAAATACTAGGCAGGGTGTCCTTTGTGTTCAGCATAAATGTGCTTGCCAAAGAATTGCTTTCAAGGCTGAACTTTTAGCTGAGGATTTATCTGCAGCGCTGTCATACAGATGTGTTGAAGTTTAAAACCAGGTAATGCCAGTATTATCTCAGCATAGGGAAAATAGCTAATTCACAGGGTATTTGGCAAGTGGTTTGCCACATGAAGTTTCCCGTATCTGTATAAACACAGCTGACAACATCTAAGAACTAGTTTTAGAGGGCAAGCCACGGTTGCTCTAGTAAACACAGCTGTTGGAGCACATCACTTGGCTTTAATTAAAGTGTTCCTGAGCTCAGGAACTGGGAGAAGGCAGCCCATGAGTGTTGGTCACACAGGAGTAAGAGTATTTTCTAGAGGTTTTTTCCTTCCACCAGGGACTTTGTTCTGCTGGTGGAGATAATGTTCTAGATATGGGCCACTACTCTTCAAATGGCAGAAAGGTGTGTGTGAATGTCACATCTGAACATCTGCAACAGCAATTCCACCAGCATTCTTTAGTTTTTCAAGTATGTATGTAAAGAGGCAATGTTTCCTGGTCTCTTTTTTATGCTTGGTTTTGTTCTAGAAGGGTTAGGGAGGCTAATTAATTTTTCTACCCCTCTGATCCTGCTCATGAAAAGGGGAGAACAGGACCATGGCATGATGTGCCTTGGGGGTAGGGATTCACTAGTATTTTGGTAGGCTGAAGAACCCCATTTTTCTGTGCAGTACTGGGAGTAATCAGGAACTCTGATTACTCTTGGGTAAGGGCAAGAAGGCACAGAATCGGAGCCACAGCTGATTTAATAAATTTTGGAATTTACTGCAAACATTAGTATCCAAGACAAATTCAGATACTTTTTGCTTATGCTGCGAGCATCCTCAAATCACCAGTCAGTGTTCTGAACAGAAATCCATTGAAAGGATGGAGCCACCTCAGCACTTCTCCACATCCCCATGGAGGGCTCTTCTCCATGCACACCACAGCCCGCAGCTGGTGATGTGGCTTATATTGTCTAAAAACAAATGTGAACACCAGCATCTCCTGCTTACAAAGACATGCCAGTTGAAGACAAGCTTTGCTCTTCATTAACATGACTTCAGTCACAGACGGATGCTGCTTTAGTGACATCACCAGGACACAAGCAGTGTCAGTAGCAGCATGGGTTGTCTTTGCTCCAGCTGCACACTGTGACTCAAGACCATTAAACCAGGGAGGAAGATGTTAATCATCACAGAGAGATTTTTGTGATTTTATTCCCCAAGGCTTCAAAGGGTAACAGGAAAATTGGAATTTCAGAACCACTCAATGCCCAGCTAAGCACAAAATCACACCATCAAATTTTCAAGTCAATTAACACAGTAGGAGGGAACTGTGCACTAATGAAAGTGTCTCTCGTTTAAACACCTCAGTGAAAACTGGGCTCTGAAACTGAGCCTGACCTTTTACTTTGCCCCCGTTTACTGGCTCTCCACAAGTTACACTTCATACTTACACAAATATTTTTTGACGTTTCAGTAATGTCAGAGTAATGTCTACCTAAAGCAACTAGTTGACCCATTTTCCAGATGACACTTAACACTTTAAGAGAGTGACTCCAAGTACAGCCAGAGTAGCCAGGCTCTGGTAACATACCAGGGAGGAAGAGGAAGGGCATGATGCATCAGCTCATTCACTACGGTCTGCGCAGCTTTCTCACACTGTCTTACCCAGAGACATTACAAACAACAAATACTCAGAGTATACCGACAAAGAACTTACTATTGATGAAATTCAAAGAAAACAAAACTGACAAAAAATACTAACTTGTTTTCAAACTCAGGAAAACTTGTTCCAGGGCCCTGTTTCTGGGATGGAACCAGTACTTCAGAAGTTGTATGGAGCAATGTGGAAATGAGTATCTTGGCAAAGCCCAGTGAGGTCATTGGACTTACATTATTTTCACTGGTCTTTGATTCACATTTTTAAAATTTCGAGGAATAAACGTTGGCTCTATCTGTTGCTTCCCACTGGCCACTTGACTGATCCTTGGATCTAGTCCTCATTTGTATGAACTAATATCTATCTCTTGCTGAACTCAGCAGAGCCTGCAGGTGGTCTAAGTCTATATTTACATTTGAACAATTATATCAAAGCATGACACTTTCTTCTGAGACTGGTTTTGCAGGGAATTTTTGTTAGGCTTTTTTTTTTTGTCACAGAGATGATTCAATTATGCCATTGAATTTGCCCAAGGGAATCAGTAGCTCTTTCCACTAATAGCCATCTGTGTTTTGTATCCTTGTATCCACTAAAATTCTTCATTCTTCTTCTTTTTCCAGCATTAGAATAATCTATGGAACACTGCCTGTCATTAGGTGAAACTGAGTAAGGAATAGTTCCTGCAGTTACGTCTTGTTTTCCAGAAAGCTCAAAGGCAGAGAAGATAAATTAATGCATATTCCAAGAAAGAGATGCCTCCTCCAACCATAGCAGGAGTTAAAAACATAAGGCAGAGCAATAAATCCTGTACTTGGAGCAGTCAGGAAGTACAGGCACACCCATATCAGTTTTGTTTCACAAATTGAAAATCTTAGCAGAGTCATCAGGCTTATACCTACTAATTTGATCATTATGTCCTTTTTATTGTTGGAAAAAGGATCTACAATGTAGGCATTATCATCACATATTGCTATTATGAGATTTAGATGGTCACTGTGGGATAATAATTCACACCTTGCTGGGACTTGAAGCTAAAGTTGAATATGCAGGTTTCTTCTGTGAGGTTTAGAGATTGATAGCACATTGAGCTCATGTGTTTGCTGAGTGGGTTGTGAGGCAGGGACTGTACTCCAGTGGGATACCTTGAGTGAGGTGCTTCACCACTGCAAGCCCATCATGGAACCCTTGTGCTTGCTGAACATGGGAGAAGAGGCAGGGTGGGCATTAGGAGACACTGGGGGGAAGCTGATCTGCAGGGCATGACAGCTGAATGTGGCACCATTCACCGCCACTCTCTGGGCCCTGCCGTGGAGCTACTTCAACTTGTCCAAGCTGTGGGCTGCCAGGTTTTCCAGGTGAATGGCTATGAAGTAAGGACTGCTATGAATGCTTTCCTACTGATGCAGTTATCCAGAGTGCAATGCCAGGGTATGACCCAGAAAGGTTATTTACCCCCAGGGTTTCCTGCAAGACCCGGTGCTCTGCTGACAGGAGCAAGCCCCTGGCTGCCTCATGCTGCCTCATGCTGTGAGGCTTCTGGACAGATGTGAAACTGCTCATGACAGACAGGGATTTAGAACATTCAGATGGAAGATGGTTTTGACTTGATCAAATTCTTCTGCTCTCACCTGCAGATTATTTTTTATTGGTGTCAGCGATGTTGTGACTTGGGCTAGCAAACACATGGGTATCAGGTATCCTATCTCCTGCAAGTTGGCATTTTTTCAAGATGTAAGGTTAGGACAGCGTTTATAAATTTATAACCATACAATTTGTACTGACTGAGCAATCAAAATTAGGATGACTCATGTTCTTGATCTCAGCTAAAGGTTAGGCTTTTGCTGTGTATTGTCTCAAAAGTGGCAGGCTTGGATACTTCAGCCCAGAGATGTCTGCTCAGTATCCTGTTAGAGCAGTGAGAGAATGCATATTATCAGGTAAATCTGGAATTTTCTTCTGGTAAACATGATTGACAGTTAATTTTAACCTTAATTAATAACAAAGGATTTTGTTTTCAGAAGTGATTCTAATTATCCTTTTTTTTTTGTAATAGCCTATCCCTGAGACAATTAGTGCCATCGATTGTAATCTTATATTCAATTATTTCAGAGAATTCATTAGCATGTTAATTCTAAACTGCTATATAGCATTCAACTTTTGCTTTCACAAGAGTATGGGCTTCGGTTTTAGTAGCTGCTAGTGGCTGGGGAAGCTGAAAGAGGACAGACAGGAGAAGTACCTCATTTTCAGAAAGACAGTAAGGAGGGATGTTTGCCATGAATTCGTGTTGAAGGCTGGAGGAGAACAAAACCAAGAAGGTTTATTTCAGCAGGATTGCTGACTCTGGGAAAAGTAGAAAGCGCACCCACCTGTTGTGTAAAGGCATTGGCTCAAGGTCAGTGATGTAAAATAGAACACTCTGATAAATGAGGACCAGAATTAACTCTTAAAACCAGCCTCTTACAACTTTATTTAAGCTGAATCTCTTGTTGCTTGGTAGTGGACCTCAGTGATAAGCCTGAGGAAGCAAAGTGCACTTAGTTGCAAGATCCTTTAGAAGCTCTTTAGTCATGTGCTTGGCACACAAAGAAACTTACAAATTCTTTTTCTGATCTTTCCAACTTGATTTTCTGATTGTGTTTTTTTAGCTGCATGAACATCTGTGCCTAGAGTGTATCACATAGCTCTCTGGAAAAGGTGAAAAGTTCCTCTTACTTGTTTGGTGTCATTCTTGCTCACTTTGCTGCTATGGACTTTGACACCAGAGTGAGGAGATGTTAACATGCTGTCCTTTTGTTTGACACTGTCTCTTTTTGAAGGTTCAAAGGGGGTAAGCCTTTGAGTATTACCTCTGCAAACAGCGGGCAGATGTTACAGCAGCCCAGAATCAAGGAACACTCCCCAGTTCTTGAGAGGATCATTTGGGGTTCATTTTGGGGGTAAGTTTTTGTGTCACTTGACGAGGTACTGAAGAGGTTCATAGTAATTGCTCTGCTGGTATCAACAATGACTCCCAACAAAGCATGGACAAGCTCCAGCAGAGATGGGGCATCGGCAGTTACTTCTAGGAGTGCTTTGGCTTTAAACTTTTTATTTCTGGCATAAATGAAGAGCATAAAGGAACACAGTTAAAGCAGAAGGTGGCTTTTAGGAGATGTGTAAACGCAATAGTAGCAATTCTTTTCTGTAGACACTTGCTCCAGTTTTCACCTTGCCTTTTTGTTTTGTTTTGTTTTGTGAAGGAGTGGGGTATTTGGCTTCCCCCATTGGCTTCAGTCATTCTGAGAAGGTCCTTTTACTGGAGTAACTTCCCACACTCACCCATTACCTAGTCTGGCTGGTTTTAAGTTCTTCTGCTTCTCTCAGGAACAGAACATTAATGTGTTTTCAGGTGCTATATCTTCAGAAGATAATGCAAGTGCAGTAAGATAAGTAGTGGTGCTCTTTCTTTCATTTTGCTGGAGCTTCAAAATATGTATTTATAACAGTGTTTCAGACATAGTCCTCATTGTAACAGGGTTCGACTTCTCCAGCAACAGGAACTTTAAAATGGAAATAGAATTCAAAATCTTTGAGAAGATGAAATGTAATTTATTTACTGTGAAATGAGGGGGGAAATGTCTGGATTTATGCTGAACAGCCACTGTGCAACTCTCGTAATAGATATTTTAAAATACTACATCCAAGGGGAGATGTGAGATGGCAGGATTTACAGGGGAAAGTGATCTTAGATGTGCAGCAGCCAAAAGCTGCTGCTTGTTGGCTGCGTGGTGGCTGGCAGAGCTGCTTGGGATGGATCCCAAACCTGCAGAATCTCAGCAGGTCAAGGGGAGACATGCCCATCCCAAGGCTCTGCAGCCCTCCACCTGATTTCAAAGCCTAATAAATTCAGCGGGACTATGCACATTAAATGTAACTGCATGAGTATCTTGAGTTTTTTCATCCCTTGTAATCAGAGTTAATTCTTTCAAGACAAGATTTTTTTGGTACTGCAGAAGGGCACAGTGTTATTTTGCAATATAAGTGGTTTTAATTTCCATGTTGATTCTCATGTGAATTTCCGGCTCTTAATTATAGCCTAAAGGTTTTTAAAATCATTGATGTACAAATTCTTGATTAACACAAATATAATCCTGAATAATATGTTTAAAAAATTCCTTGGAGGGGTTGCTTTATCTGACAGTCTTGTGGAAAATTTTGCAAGAGAGGGTGTGGTGACTTGGCTCTGTCTCTCTGCCCCAGTCCATGCAGAGAGTGGGTGCCAGTGGGGCCAGCTCTCACTAAGGGCCTCCTGTCCCTTTGCTTTGACTACAAGGCCATTGGAATTGCAAAGATGCAATGAATAAATCCTATGCCAAAAAACAATTTTAAAAGGAGTCAAATTACAAATAACAAGTGACATTGTAATAAAAACCAGTATGAATGCTGAGATGTCTCACTCTGCTCCCCACAAGGAAACTATATAACAATATTACATGGGTCCTCTTAATTCTATTTTGTTGAAGAGCTGTGGCATAATGATCAATCAATTAGGAGCTAAATAAATTTCCATTTCTGAATAAGTCTGCCACAGGGAAGCATTGCTGACTCCGTGTGTGGCAGAGGAAGTATTGTTCAGGGTTTAAATTTTTTCATAAAGGTTCAGTAGTTATTAAAATACATTCTAAGTAGCTGTGGTTAAAAAAAAATCAGTCAAAATTATATATTCAGTAAATTTTTTCTCCTGAAAAGTGTGGTTCATGGAAACATCCCTCTCCACGTTGCCTTTTTTTTACTCCTTAGGAGAAGCTTAACCCTGCTGGGGGTGTTTTGGATGGCAGAGAGTTTACTGGGGTAACTGAGCTTTGAGGAATTTAATCTCTCTCATTGTAAAATCAAACAACAAAAAGCCTCAAAACTGAGACCTAAACCTAACAGGTTGGTGATACGATTTTGAATTTTGCTTTGGAGGCAGAATGATCTCTGTGGAAAGAACAATTTTGGAAAAGTAAATGAGTGTCTGGATTACAGCGACAGCAAATTACAGCCTCACTTATGGTTTTGAAGAATTATTGGATGAATGCTTTATGACAGGATCATGTGTTTTCCTTTCAGTGGAGTTAATGTACCTCGGGGCCATTCATTTACGTAGCTTACCTTGCTGTGAATACTGTAGGGAGAAAACAAAGTTCAGTACCAGAGCCTTGGCAATCAATCAATCAATCAATAAATCAATCATTTTCTCACCATGATGAAGTGAGGTTGCACTGTGTGGCTGTGCAAGTCAAGGCTCTGTTGAACTCAGTAGCCAACAGATCTTGTATCTGCTGGAAAAAATTAACTCAGTTGTTGAAATTGTCATTCTTGCTAATCCTTACTGCCTTTTCCCAGAAGTTATCCACAGAACCAGAGTAGCTGAGCAATTTTTATTTTCTTACGTTTATTCTTTTGCTCCTTTCCTAATTTTTCCCCCACTTCTTTTTTTCTTTTTGTAACAAGACTGCAAGTACTTCTCCTGGCATATTTGTCAAGTATGTCTTTTACTAAGATTTGTCTGTCAGCTGCCAGACAACCCAGTTGGAGACACAGAAGCAATTTAAGGATGAATATTTCAGTCTAAGAATAGCTCCAAGGAAAGAATGTTTGTGGTTTCTGCTGTGCTGGAAAATCCCATTCCCTAGAGCTGTTCTTTTCACATAAGTGTTCAAAGCAAGGCAGAATTGCAGCCCAGGACCTGTAGTCCGAGGTTTGGATAGGTAACCTCAGAACTGATAGCTGAGATAAGGTATTCCAAAAAGACAGCTGAAGCATTTCATTTACCAAATTTTCTGCTGCCTTTGGCAGCCTGGCCTTCTGTCTATGGAGAGTTCTCTGATGGGACATTTTTCTTTTGGGAATTGCTATTTCATTAACACTGAAAATGGGGGTGTATTGATATCAAGGAAATAGTCAGGGACAAAAAAAACACATTGTCAAAATACACCTTTTGAGAGTTAAGTAATGCATCTTCATAGTTCATACAAAAGTTTACTTGCAGTTTGTAGTATCGTGGATTGAAATGTTATGAAATATCTTTGTGTTAAAAAGAAAAGTAATTTCTGACTTGGAATTAGCTGTTGTTCGAAACTGTCCAACATTGAGAAATAGAAATTCTGATCCCTGCAGAGATTTATTCTTTTTGCAGCTTAGGTTATATTTTCAGGTTTTTTAATTGTAATTGTTTCACGTCCTGACTCTTGTTGTACCATCTGTGAACTACTTGGATGTTACACTATATTTAAATCCTTCTTTATTAAGGGTATGAATTTGGCAATAAGTTGAAATGGGTTCATATTTTTGCCATGAATCTGCAGGGGAGGTTTACCAATGCTAACACTAACTTCAGGTTTTCCAAGTCTTGCTGAAGGAAATGCAAGTCAAATGGCAAAGGATGAAGAGATAATATGTAATTTTGCATTCCAGTCATAACCCTGAAGAAGCTATAGCTATCAGAATTCATCATTGTAATTCTAACATAATGATTACAAATGCAATCTCTTTAGTGCCCCAGGACATTTGTCCTGATGGGCAGTGAAGTGGCCCTATGGACACACTGGAGACAGCGTTTTTGTGCCACTCTATTTCAGATGTTGTTTTAGAAAATCAAGATATCTGTCATTCAAAGCCATGCTTCTGGGAAGGTACTAGGGTATAATTTCTATAAATTAAACTGCAGCCTTTGTACCCATTAATGGGAAAAACAATCTTTGTGTGTTCTGAAGGCCCAGTTGATCATCTTGAATGGATGCATGCCACTGTCTTGGCTCCATGGAGAAGCTTCTGTGTAAAGCTCTGATCACAATGATACATTTCCTAACAGGTTTTTTTTAACAGACTGTCATCAGTTTTCAGACAGCACATGATAGTATTTTAAATTATAGCCAAAAAATGAAGTGCTTAAGATCATATTGGAGAAAGCCTCACACAGAGATACAAGAAAAGTTAGAGCTATGGTCTGTATTTAGTTGAAGTATTATTGGTACCATTGATTTTCAATTAATATTCAGTATTGACCATTACCATAAGGAAGACAGCAACATAGTGCAGGAGATTTATGGAGTTTTTACAAGTCATTGATTTCTTTTTTTCTTGCTATGCAGCTCTTTGCATTAATAAGGCACACATGGAAATATTCCATAGGAATTTGTCTCTTCCCCAGTTCAAGGAGACAGTGAGTGATAATCTGTTTTCTCCAGAGGTGTCCCCTGCAGTACATGGCTATTTGTCTCCTTTTCACAAGGGTGGAACAGCTGGGCTCTAGACAGGTTTTTACAGTAATTTCTGTCTGTTGATCTCACGGCTAGAACATTAAAATATTTTTGATCTGGAAGAAATCTTGCTCTGACTCTGTGCTGATTACTAACAGAAGCCATGCAAATGGACATGGATACAGAAAATAAATTGTCTAGTTTTTGTGTCTTTCGCTGTAAAATGCACTTGCCTTGTTTCATCTCTATCACACCATGGATGCATATTTTTGAGCAGACTTCTTGATTAGTTGTTTAATTACACAAATGAACCTTTTTGGCTTCATTGGATCTCTTTTTGGCTTGTCCATCCTACTGTTTCTACAACTGGCAGATGTAGGTTGTGTAGTGGGGATACTCAGTGTAGCATTTCCATCCAGCCAAGTCAAAGCATTACTTTTGCCTTAATGCAAAAGACCCAAACTAAAGCCATCTTCTGTTTTCTGGCTGTCTGGTATTAGAGACAGTCCCCAGAGTGGTGTGAGACTTGCACAGCACCCGGTGACATGAGACTAGGTATTAAGTACTCCTCCTTTCATGCTAGAGCTGCACATCCAGGTGGCTGCTTCTCATGCCTAACAAAAGAAGTGAGCAGTTCAGCAGCCAAAATTCACAGCTAAATAACCAATAGAGCTAAATACCCAGTGGAACCAAAGTCCACTGCTAGTGTTAAGAAACTGCTTTCAGGACCATGCTGTAATTCACTGGAATGGATTAGTGCCTACTTCACATCACTCACTGCTGCTCCGCTGTGAAGGGAATTTATGAGGTGACACAATATTGGCAGAAAAGTTCACATATTTTCTCTATGAAAATGACATGGGAAGGCTTAGATTGTATTTGCTTCCTTTAATGGATGCCCAGCATGGAATAGTGCATTGAAATGTTTTTGTGCACTAACTTCTAAAAAGCAGATCAAACTTTTAAGCTGTCACCAGTAATGGGCTGGGAATGATCTGTGTGGCCTGTGCCACGAGCTGGCAGCTGGTGGCTGTGTTCCTGGGTTTTCTCCCCAGTGGTACTCTCAAGCATGTTAAAAGAAGCAGGAGTATTACAGGAGAGACTAATTCCCCACCATCTCATTTTCTTTTGGAAACATGGCACTTCATTGGGCTCTGAAGCCTTTTGCCCTAATCTACTGATCTTTGGATACATTTTTCAAGATTTTCCCTCTCTAAAATTCGGTGCCCACATGTGAGGAGTGCAGCAGTTGTGTGCGGTGCCAGTGCTGTGTGTGTGGGCAGGGGCTGGCCTTTACTGGAGTCAGGAAAGTTGACTCTGCTTTCCCAAAGCCAGTCTCCCAGGGAAGCTTGCCAGGAAAGAGCTGTGTCCTCAGAATTAAGCAGGTGCACATTACTGAGCTGGCACTTCAGGGTCTTCTCCATTATATGAGGCTGTAAATGCATTTTAAGGGATTGCCTATTAATGTTGCAATAGATTATCTATATCTTACCACATTACTGTAGCATTAACTGTTCCTAAAATGCTGGGACTAATTTCCTAATTTTTATTAACTAAAGTACAGGAAGTGTTTTGACAGCCCATATGAGTGTTGCTGCTCTGCATTGCATTTGTTGCCCTTGGCACACTCTCATCCTCCACACAGAGGCATGTGCTGGGCTCACAGCATTGACCTCACAACACTTCTATTAACCTGAAATAACCAATTCTGCTAGAAGCTTAGAAAGCTCTTCTAAGCTCTTCATAAAGTTGAGGCAGAAATACAATGTGCTTTGTCATGTTTAAATTTAGCACACAACAATTACTGAGAAAAAGAAATCGTATATTATCACCATATTGTCAGCCCCACTCACTCTGATTCATATTCTTTGTGTGCAGCAGGACCTCGGGCTCTGAGGAAAGGCCCTGTGGCTTTTTGGCTGCCCCTGAAGGCTGGAGCAGGGGAGGAGGCAGAGCCGGTTGTCCTGGGGCAGGGACGTTCAGCCTCCCAGGAGCTGGGGCTGCTCTGCCCTGCCGGGGCTCGGCTCGCGGCGGGGAAGCTCTGGCAGGTGCTGAAACCGCTCTGCATTGCCTGTCCTTGCCTCTTGTAGGAAGCACTGCCAAGCACCAGGCATGTGCCTAATGAGCTAGACACTGAGCTGGGGGGTTGGGAACAACCTCCGGGAGCAGACAAAAGCTGAGGATGTTGGAAAAGGCAGCATTGTGCTGTTTGAGGACACCTGTGTGAAAGCTTTTTATTTTTCCCCATCTGTGGATGGAAAAAGACCCTTTATGAAAGGACATTTCTGCTTTATTTATAGCTCACAAAAATTTAATCACTACCTTTGTAGCTCATTCAGAGCAAAAAGCTTTTTTGGGCACTGCCTGTCATTTATAATGTGTGCCCAGCACCAAACACTGGCTGATCCATCAGGGTGCCTGAGCTCTTGCTCTCAATGGGAAGTAATGCCTGGGAGTGCAGTTTTTACAGAGTGTCTTTTCTCACCTGAAATTCCATGTATATCAAAGTAAGCCCTCTACTCAGCAGACATGCCACAATACCAACACGAACAGGGATGGTGCTAAGGGGACCCTTTCCTTGCAGGCTTAGCCCTGGATCACTGGCATGTTGGTGTGGTGAAGCAACTGGGATTGGCCCTCTGCACAAGTTACTCTTAGGTAAACAAACCTTGGGTTTGACAGCAGCAGTGCAGCTCATTGCAAAAATCCTTGTAATGAAGAAAGTTTGAAGTATTTTTAATCTTGAAGATGACCACATTATTAAGCTGTTGTGATACTAGAGTAAGCATGGAGTTTGAAGGTCAAAGTCTCCTGCCATCACTCCCATGGAGCAGCAGTGTGATGCCAGCTCTTGTTGAATCTGTCATCAGCCTCAGGTGCTGGGACCTGCTGGTGCCTCACCAGTGTTGGCTGAAAAACATCTTGTCTGTGGAGGCAGCATAGCAGTGGGAAGTTTGGTGCTCAATGCTGTGAATTAGTGTTTGCACGTCTCCCAGTTACATTTGATTTCTTTATGCTGTTTGGAAGTTCTGTGCTATGATGGCAGCATTGTTCTTTCCCCCATAATGATGGTCCTATCTCCTGTTCCCTCGGCTCTAACACATGCAATGCCTGGCTTCAAATGGAGCTGGCATCTTCCAGCTGATGTGTATTTGTGTCAGTCAGGAGGGTGAGGAGCTCAGCTCATGTTTATGGTCCATTATTCACCCCTGCATTGTAGGAAGGAAAGTCACTTCCATCTGTGCTTTTCTCTGGGCAATTGTAATTCCACAGCTCAATAGCTTTGAATTTATTCAGCCTAGCTGGATATTATCCGTTTATTTTTATATATGTGGAGAGAGACAGCCAAGGAGAGAAAGGGAGGAGGAAGAACCCTGCCGCTTCTGTAGGGTTTACAATGGGATTTACACTGAAGCATGAAATCCTTCATATAAATATTTCAGGACTCTTGTCTCTGCAGAGATTAATCTTGGAAATACTCCCAGGGGAAACAAGGGCGACTTGTTCTCAGCTCTTCCTCACCTTCCCCTTGCTGGCTGCATCTCTGGAGGCTTTTGCCCCGAGGCAGGGGTGGGCTGAGCATGGAGCAGAGCTGAACCAAACTCAGCTCACAGCAGCTGAGTGCTGCCCATAGCAGTTGAATGCTGCTGCCTGGGCAGGAGCGGTGGTGGGTTACTGTGCAGATAGTCCCAGTCTGTGGCTAGGCTCAAGCCAGTAGAGACTGTGGTGTTGGGCTCCTGAGGTGTGACTCTGGCAGCACTGATGTCTGAATGGTCATGTTACCTCCAAGACATGAAATACACTGCTGGAGTTCCCAGTTTTAAAGAGGGCCTCGGAAAGCGCCTTGTCATGGAAATTCCGCAGCAGGGTTATTGATGGGTTTTGACACATTCATGAGTTGAATATTGTCTGGGTTGTGCAATCCACATAGTCACACTTCCAAGAATTCATGGTTCATGGTTGTCTTCTTTCATGCTTTATAAGAGCAGAAAAATGAGCCACATGATGGGGAAATCAGAAATAATATTAGAAATTTTTCAAGGATTTAGTGAGCATTCAGAGCTTCAAGCCCTTTGTACCTGCACTGTATAATTACAAATTTGGAGCAAAGAAATTTGGCAGTCAGGTGCTTCAATCTTTTGGTGTTTTCCATAAGAATTCTATTTGCAAACAAGAGAAAAAAAATAAGACTAAGAGGATAAACAGACTGAAAAACAATTTAGCATAATTGTAGCATGAGGATCTGACGCAGGTGTTTTTATGCAGGATTGCAACTTAGTAAGCAGCTTGGTAGGAAATTATTCTGCTCACAGGGGTGCAATGAGTGCATTTACACGTCTGGGGGTTCAGACTATGGCATCAGAGGTGATTAATGTACTGTTTTGCTCAATTTCACACACCTCACCAGAGATTAACATAAAGGTCAATGCAGAGTTGTGCCTGTAGTGATCCTGGTGTGTGAATGACTTGAAAATGTAATTTGTTTGGTGTTGCTGGAAAAATGCTGCAGCAGGTACAAGGACCAGGAAAAGGTGTAGATGGAAATCTGGGGTGAGCTCAAATCTATTGTACTGCTGTTCGGCCTCAGGACTTCAGAGTCTTATCTAGTGTATGTATTTCCTGTTCTAGCAAGATATTTGTCCCCATTCTTGAAAGTTTTCCCTTTTTTTTTCTCTGCTAGTGACAGTGATTATTGTTCAGTGCTCCAAAATAACTGATTTGCATCCAAAGAAGCAGGCTTGCTACAAACTGCTGTGATCACAACTCTGCAGTGTCTGTTACAGACCATGTGTGTGCATTTGCAGTACTGAAGGAGCCATAAAAATACTTGTCACAGCAGATGATCCCCTTGGAGGAGGTGATGGGCAAGAGCAAGAGGAATTCAGGCTGAGGCAGACCAAACAGTGAACAACATCCCACTGAGACTGAATGCAGCTGTGAGGCATCTCATTTTTTCAGGTCTGCTTTCCAGACAGCCTAAGCAGCCAGCATAGATGGAAACTCACCACAAGATACCCCTGAAATTTGTTTGTGAGATAAAAGAAAGCCTCTTGTGGGTGCTCACCCCAGAGCTGGCTCTGGTGCAGGTAGAGCAGGTGCACCCTGGGCAGTGATGCGGTGCTGAAGAAAACACAGCCAGTACATGTGCATTTGGGCAACTTTGACTTGCCCCAGGAGAGCAGATGGCTTGTGTTTGCATTCATAATGAACAGCAGAAGGCAAGGTTTGTCAAAAGTGAAGGTGTGTTTAGTTGGTGTTACTCCTAGGAGAAGCTACTCTGTGCCTTGTGCAAGCTGCTCATCTCCTGGGTGATTTGACCCTTGGTAGACTGTGGGGCTGAGGAGTGTTGATGCGTGGAGGGCATGAGGAGATGTCAGGACACTGCTGTTAGAGAAATGCTGATCATCAGTCATGGCATTTCCAAGGGAGAAGCACTCTGGCTACATTTATCATTTTTTGTGGGCTTGAGGAAGCTGGCTAGGCTGAGTCAGCTGACAGCACTCATTTTGCTAACCAGAAGGCAAACAAAACCCCAACCAAACATAGGAAGCAAGTATTTGATAAATATGGTGTTATGTCTAAACACCAGCTACTTATAGAGGTAAACATTGCAGTGCAGATATTGAGGATTAACACAGTTTGAGGTCATGCTTTGAAAACACGGATGTTTGGAAAAGTTGAGAGCTGCTTAAGGCAGAGGTTTACACGACCTCTTTTCCTTGTTCTTCAGGAAACCACACTCTTAATTATTAAATTTGTAAAACACCTTTACCACTGGCCCACTTTACGCCTCCATTTGCAAGAGTCTGTCTTCGTTTTTAGCTCACACACAGCAGAGCAAACTCCTTTTAAGCAGCTGTTTTTGCAAAACATGAATATCTCATAAGAGCAAAATTGATTGCTGAAATGAAGGGTGATAGCTGCAATATTTTATATTTATACACTACTTCCAAGAGATCTGCAGATGAAGTCACAAAATCTGAAAAGCATGTGCAGTTTACTGAAAGGTGAATCATCTTTCAGTGTTTGCAGCACTATTACTTATTAATGATATTTTTCATCCATTACATTGAGCTGTTTGCTGTCTGGAGAGTGGAGCCACTCGTTCAGTGACATACGTGTTAGCTGGAGCAATCCCCCACGTACGCAGCACTGAATAAAGTCATGTCAGTTTTCTAATTTAACAAAAGTTGGTTGGAAAGTCTATCTCCTGGTTTTTGGTGATACCCTAAGCATGCTATCAAAATAGCTGTCTCCTGGGATCCTTAAATAATTCTGTTTAAAACACAACATTATCATAATCCCAGCTTGCTCTCTTTTCCTCAATGTCATTTCATTAAAAGGAGCCTGAAGAGACTGAAAATCTGACATAAAATTCCAGATAATCTCCAGGTCTGCTGCCACATGGGAATATGAGAGTAGATATGGAGAGAACACCTGAGCTCCACAAGGCAAAGGTGTGTTTCAGCCATTCTTTGGGTGCTGACCTGGCTTCTTCAGGCTAAAGCCACACATTCTTTTCCCCCTGTAGATTAATATCACTTTTCTTGTTGCTATTCTGGGCACATGCATTCTAAGCAGTGAGAAATATGGACTCTGTTCCTTCCTGCTTACAGAAAAGAGAATATTTCTTTCCCATTCACTAGCTGGACCACAGACTCTGCATTGTGTATTCCAGAGGGAAGGGAGCACAAAAGGACCTCTGGCCTGTGTACACCTTTGAATTGTTAAATTAAATCCATCAACACACACGTGTGCTGTGAAGAAGGGTGACAATCTCCAGGTGTGTGGGGCTGAGGTCAAATGATTGTCCTCTGTGCCACTGGGTGCTGTGGGGAAAGCATGGGCACCCAAGGCAGCACTGCCAGCTCTGTAAACAGGGAGATTAAATGGAATTGCTTAAAGTTCATTTTGCATTTTAATTTTGTTTTAATTTGACTTAGTTACTGAGTATTGACTACTTTATGCATTCCTCATTTAATGAGATAATGGTGTGGGGTAAATAATACATGATGGAGTATATCTTCATAGTATTAATTTTTTCTGTCTCACAACAATTTTAATACATCTGTTTAGAAGAAAAATCCATAGTTTATTCCTGATACAGTGATTATTTGGCTTCTGCCTAACAGAAAGGTCCCTGCAGCAAGCAGCAGACTGGTGAAAGCCAGCTGAGAAGAAGGTGCACCCCAGCAGTATCTAGGATGGCGTGAAGTTTGATCTTTTGGGTGAGCATTGGTTGGTGTTTCTGGGAGAAATTTACCCTATTTACGGTTGGGTAAATGTAAGTTTCAAAATCAAGCTTTTATTTTTTGACCCTGCTTAAGAAACCTGGAAAGCTGAAATACTGCTCAGTCTGGAGACAAAGGTTTTGTCTGCTCATATGTTAAAATGAAGAGAAATGCTATGAGCTTTGTGTAACTGAACCGAAGCTACCTGAAGTTGGTCATTTGTTACTGAATTGAGGGCACAACCTGGGAAGAGCAAAGGACATTTTGGGGACAACTTGACTTGTTCAGGATGGGTGTCTGGGTTTGGGAACTGCTGCTGGCACACACCAAGGCGCAGGAACAGACTTCCTCTTCTATTAACTCTCAGTCTTTAGGTCTGTATGTTGTATCCTGGTCTAAGCTCTTTGGAAAGCACTGCATGACAAATAATCTTATACATCATCTTGTCGAGAGGACTTCTTCTAAGTAATTTTAAGAGTTATTCATTTGGAAAGTCAGCTGTTTCTTCCCCTGAGGCATATCAGCACACAGCACAGCTTGTTATTAACTGTGATACAGTGCTGGTAATAGAGGGGTAAACACACAAGCCAGGCAGACTGTGGCACAGAGGACAGGCTCCTCCTGGCACTGTGGTGACAGAGCAAGTGCCCTGTGCTGGGGCCTGCTTGCCTCACTGTCCATCTAGGCTTAATCACAGTCCCATCAACCACAAGTAGTGAGCAAGAGAAAAGAAGAAAGAATGAAAGGAGATAAATGAATATACAGGAAGATTGAGACATGGATAGGAGGAGTATATAATTCCACTCTGAACAGATGGTGTGTTGTGTTTAAAGCCTACAACAAGATAGATATCCTATTGGCAAATATCATTCATTCTTGTTGTCATGTTTTGGGAAGAACTTCCTGCATTTTCAAATTTTTACTGATAAATTGAAGACATTCATAAAGTTTGGAATGAAATGACAAACGGATGGTTTTTTCATAAGTCTACAAACTCTGCTTGGGAAATGGCCTGGCCCTCGCTTAGTACCAGGCTGCAAGGTGCTGTTACTGCAGTCTGTTGCAGTGGAGCAGGCAATTCTGTTCAGTGATCAAGCAGCTCAAGTTTGAGTGAGACATGGGAACACAGAGAAACATTTGAAATACTAAGACCTTAGCTCACCCTGAGGCTGGAATCCTTTCTTTTCAACTTGCTTCTGGAAAAGCTTTTGACCCCATGTTCACAGCAAGTTGCAAGCCAGATCTCTCTGTCCCCTGGTGATGCTGTGGCAGCAGTGGGAGCGTTGATTTTGGCTGACAGCTTGTGAGATGAGAATGACCATGACCATAATTTCTCATGGCAGTAGTAATGCTATTGGATTTGTTTCTATGCTTTGATAAGCAATTAGGATTAGACAGCTGATGGAAAATATATTTCCCATTTTTCCCTATGAAACTGAATGCTTCTTTTAATCAGGTTATCTGTAATAGCAAACTGGAACCCCTCCTGTGCTGGTTGGAGTGGCCAAGGGATTGGACATGGTTCTTCAGAATTCAGCAAGGTTCCTCACCCAGGAATGAGTAGTTTCTCTTGTGGTGAATGCATAGGCTCCATGGGAATGCATAGGCTCCTCCAGTTTTAGATGGCTATTGAAGTTCTCTGTGAATCACCTCAAAAGACCCTAATTCTGCCTGTACTGGTTTTCAGTGATGTAAGACTTCATAGTACTCAAAAGGAGCATAAAAACAGGATTAAATGCCACTTACATCCATTATTACCCACAGGATAAATCAGAGTTCTGTGCATAAGGTCAAGGTAAGCTAATAGATGTTTTGCCCTATACTTTTTTTTAGGAAGGCAGATATCCATATTTCTCCAGAGATGTGGAACTTCCAGTCATCTGAAGTGCCCTGTGGCAAGACTGCTGGTAGGGACCACAGCTGGTAAGCACTGCAGGTCACACAAATAAATATCAATATAAAGCTTGAATTAAGACAAAGATTCTTCAACGTCTTGAATGTGTTGTTGTATGAAGCCAATAGGATTACTTCAGACTCACCATCAAACTGTTAAAATGCAATTTTCTATGTAAGAAGATAACAGAAAATCTTAGTGATGAATGGCTTCATAACAATCCAGATGAGCCATTTTGCCCTGCAGGAGCCAAATGCAGCAGGTGGAAAATATTTTTCCACTTTTGTTGTGCTATTTATCATTATAACAACACCCTGCATCAAGAGTTAATTAAGACTTGTATCTGTGCTGTCTGAGCAGGTGATCAAGAGCCAGGCATTTGCTCACACGCTTTGGGCTGGAGCAGTTTTTGTTATCTGTGGCACTCTGAAGGCTAAATCCTCTGAAGACATTCTGTTTTCTGTTTGCTGCCTGCTGTTGGCTCAGTTTGTGCCGTGGCTGGCTGCTGTTGCAATGGCAGGGTGGCACAGGCAGCCCTCTCCCCTGGGCTGGGGCGATGCAGTCCCTGTACAGCCCTGACACCTCTGTCCCTTTGCCCCATTGTTCCCTCCCCAGCAGCACAGGGTGGTAGCAATGCCTTTATTGAATTGTATTGTGTGTTAGCAGGCATTCGATAACTGAATTATTACTGCATCCTTTGGACTTTTCTGCTCTACTAATTTTGCTGCATCTTCTATTTTGGTCATTTGTCCTACATTTTAAAAAGCAAATTATTGTCCCATATTTAATCTCCATTGGGTTGAAAGGGCCTGTGCTGCTGCTCTCTAGTGCTTCCACTGCAGGCATTTTACATTGCTCTGCTCTATTAAGTTGCTAGAGCAAGGGTCAGACAATACCTGCATGAGGCTAGAATTCTGTTCATGTTCACTTACGTTTGCTAATTATTATTTACATCTAGTAAATCTCCTGATTAGTTCTGCCAGCACCCAAGATACCTAGGGCACTGCTATTGCAGTCAGAGGCAATTTTAACTTTGGTCCTAACTTTAACTTTGCTCTGTTCAGTATGGGTGAGCAGAGCACAGAAGGAAGAAACAGCAGTGCCCAATTTCTGATGATGCACAGAATGATGCAGATGATGCAATGACGTGATACAGATAAGAGGACTGGGCAGAGAGGGCAGGAGCTGGCCTTGGTTGGCATAAATGTAGCATAACCACATCCAGTTCTACTTGATGCTGCACCCAGGGGCACGAGCCAGTGTTCAGTCTGTGTTATTTCTGTGTAACTGTCTTGTGCCAAGGGCTTTTGCATGGAGAAGGGAAAACTGTGTAATCACCTCTCACTGTGTATATATTCCTAGTGGAGTAGCTAATCCTTTGGTTTTGACATCATAATTAGTAAGAGAGAAATTATTATGTCCCCAAAGCCAAGGCAATTTCAGAAGTGAGGAAAAGAAACCCTGCACAAAACCTCAGCTAGAACTGTTAAACTTTGAATGTAGAAATTCAGTTTTTATGCAAATGACCTAATTAAAGAAAGAGTAAGATCTAGAGGGAAACTGAGAGTGCTTTAGTTTTGTATCATGTGTTGGGATGAGCTTTACAGGTCGTGTAACCAGCTGCTGTCTGCATTTGATTTCTCTATCTTGAGTATTTAGGGGCAGTTTCTCCCTATGCAAATCAGCCTGATATAATGTTTTCCTTCCAAGTGACAGTAACTTGCATCATTTTAGGATATGATCTGCATTCATGGGCCCTGCTGACCTTCTTCAGAGTGTGTCTATATTTATTTAAATTATTTGTCTACTGATATATGGCAGTTTGGTGAAATGAGTTGTTGGCACATTAACCTTTCGAGCATCTAAGTCCAGTTTAAGTGATTATTAGATCAACTCTGACAGGATATTGGCTATTATCACAGTCTATTTTACAACTACTGTAATACAGCATTTGACGGTTTTCCTCCAACACTCTGGCATTTCCATGAAGTCTCCCATCTTCTCACTCTGGTTTTAGAAATTTCAGTCTCAAAGCAGTGCTATTACCAGACTGCCACCTATGCGTGGGCTTAGAGCTTCTCAACTCTAGCAGACCTCAGCTTCTGCCTGCAAGCAGGTGAACTCAAATCTCTTTGTTTCAGTTCCCAAACCCCCTGTCTGACCCTGCTGCAGGGTTTGTGTCTGGCACTGGTGCTGGTGCCAGGGCCAGGCACCCCAGCAGCAGCCCTAGCCCGGGCCACCTGCCTGGCTGGTGCATGCTGCTGAGCATGGTGGCCATTTTCTCTGTTAGGTTAAAAGCCATTTAGTCCCATGTACTTGTCTCTTGTGAACCTATTATTACCCTGTAATCAAACCACCTTTCACCTTCTTTTTAATAAACTAAACAAATTGAGCTCTTTAATCACTCACTGTAGAGTATTTCCCACAGATCTTAATAGTTTGTTCAAGTCCTTTCTGAGTTTCCCGAGCCTTTAAAAATATCTGAATATCATCTGTAAGCCTCAGTCACATTTCATGAACTGTGCCTGGTGTTTAAGGGATGAAAAAATAAGAGAGAAAAAGAAATGGAACTCCACACTTGTACATGGATAACATTAGCTAAGACATCTGGATGAATATCATCGCTTGAAGCGATGTTCATACTATTGCTTCTGGTATCTGAGGAGCAAATAGCCTTCTGTTTAATTTATACTGTAATAAAATCTCATATTGATTTTAATAAAATTGAAGACAATAATTCTGAATGAAATCCCTGAGGCAGCTTCTCCATAAAAACTGACTCTTATTTTCTTTGCACATGTACGTTGCAATTCACGTCTGAAGTGAGCTGGGACATTGTTTTATGAAGAGCTGGGAATAGTTTTAAGTACAGTGTGAAGAAACCCTTCTTTAGAAAAGAGGTGTTTAAAGAGCTCAGCACAGATCCCAGTCCTGCCATTGTGTAAGTGCTGTACAGCTCACAGTGATACAGTGTTCTTGCTCCTGTCCCCATCTTCCTCTTCCTTGAGGTGACAGCATGTGGATAACTAAAGGTGATAAAGGCTCAAGCAGACATTAGGATGCCCTGGACAATTCTGGTGAGTTGGTAGTTATTGGTATTTACTAAACTGCTGTGGAATTTGCATTTTACAAATCTTTAGTGTTTGCTGCCCACCCTGCACATACAAATCTCGTTGATGTTATTTTTCTGTTCAGCCCTGGCAGTAAGTTTATTTGTGCACGAGATTTTGCAGCAATGAGATGTAGAAATGTGATCTGCTGAGGAAAAAGCCAACTGCAGCATAAAGAATATTCACCTTGATGTTCAAATCTCACTTTGGAATATGTTGCCCAGAAGAGCTGCTAAGGAGAATTAGGATTTTATTGTTGAATGAATATTCAGTATGCTTTTAGTGCTGCTTCCTTCTACTCCCTGAAACCAAAGTCTCCAGTGAGACATCTCTAAACAGTTTTGTTTCTCAAGTGCTAAATAGCAAAGGAAAAATGCAATGCAACAGGAGGGAGATGCTGCACTAGAAATGCAGCCCCGAGGCTGCACAGTTTGTTGTTGTGTCATTAAAACTGGGTCTGGGGGAGATTTGAAAGGAAATGCCTCTTTCTCTGCCCAGGGGCCTTGCCTGCACAGAGGAACCTTTGAGAGAACAAACCAGAATAATAATTGCAATCACCAGTCCCATGTTTGGGCACTCCATAACCTTGCCACTGCTCGTGGTTGTGGGGCTGGGTGGACACGTGGCCCTGGTGGATGTGTGAGCTGGGCTGCAGGGAGAGGACTGCACAGCACTGGAGTCCCTGCCAGCTCCTCACCTGGCAGAGAAGGTGCACAGGGAATGCCAGGCCACAATGAAAGGTGCCAGGGCTCCACATTCCACAGCCCATTCCCTCTCCTGGGAGACACAAAGGGCTCCGGCATGTGCAATCAAAGGCAGGTTGTTTTTTTTCTGCCTGTGGACTTTACTCACAGCATGTTTCTGAAGCAGGGCTTATTTGGGGTAGATGGAGAGTGGTTCTCTCCGCAGGGGATGTGAAAACAAGCACTCCCAGTGACTGGATTGCTCCTTTACAGCAAGTCCCATGGGCAGAGCCGCTGTCTCTGTGTTAAAATCTGAACACATCAAGCACTTCAAAATTTATCTTTCAGCTTTGTGACTGGAATGGATACAAATGGAAATGCTGAACATTACATTTAACATCAGAAAAAGCTTCTTTGGTGTGAGGGTGGTGAGACCCTGGGATGGGCTGTAGAGAGGGAGGGTGACTTCTGTCCTGGGAGATACCCAAGCCTGACTGGTGGTGGTCCTGGGCAACATGCTCTGGGTGATGTCCTTGAGTGGAAGTGAGGACTTTTTACTGGAAATCACGTATGTGACAGCCCTTTCCCCCTTCCCACCTCCAAATCTGCCTCAATCACTTCTGAGAACAATGCTGAGAGTTGCCTCAGTTGCAGGGAAGCCTTTTAAGTCAAGTGTATTCTTGGCTTTGGAAGATACACCTTCCCAAGTAAACAATGAGATCAGCTGTGCTGAGCCTGAGAGTTCTCAGATGCTCTAATTAGGCTGATCTGGCTTCACCAGCAGGGTGTTTCTCTAACAGTTGGTAACTGATGCAGTCAAGCTGTTCCTACAGCAGGGTGCATCCTCCTAGCGGTTCCCAAGACTGGGACATTTTAGGCTGATAATGGGAACTCTGCTGGGGCTCCCAGGCTCAGCCCTGCTGGGTACCTCTCCTGTCCCATGTGCTTTGTGTCTTCCTCTCCTTCAATCAGCTGCAACACCTCTGCACCAATTTTACCATGCACTGAGCATGGTGGAGCTGCCTTTCTGCTCCCTGCAAAGTGAGTCCTGCCTGGAAGAAGGGCAGAGATCCCCAGGAAGAGATCAGTGCTGCCTGGGAATACACCTGTTAGCAGCAGCATCGGGGAGGAGGATTTTCTCTGGCCCAAACAGCCTATCACATCTGCAAGCAGCAGGCTTATTTGGGGTGAAACTTACCAGAACTTGGGGAGATCAGATGCCTTGAAGATTTTGCCAAATTCCTTGGAAGGAATAAGATAAAGGATAAAATAAAAAAAGATAAAATGTATTGAAAGAAGGTGGAATGGAAGATGAGGAGGAGAGCTGTAAGGTGACCACCTGACCAGCACAGTTAAAGAAGGTGATTTTCCTGATTTTCTTAGGAACTCAAGCCAAAAAGTTGTATCACTGAGGGCTGGAACGTTCCTCTCACATTCACTGAACCCAGTGAGTCTGCAGCACCTGGGTCTGAGCACTGTCCTCAGCCAAACCCACGATGGCTGGCAGGGCCCTTGCCTTCCTGGTCTGGGCAGCAAGTAAATAGCTTCTGCTAATGAAGCCTTGGCTTTCTGAGGCAGGCTTTAGTTCCTTGGCAATGTAGTATTGGGTGGTTTGTCAGCATGCTGAACGCTGAACAGGCAAGCTGGTCACGTACCTTTTCCCTGGCCTGCCATGTCAATCAGGAGGTGGCACGTTCCCAGTCTCTGGGGAGGAGCGGCAGGAACAGAAATGGGAATTAACAGCTTCAAACCCCACGCATGTGAATGCAGGGAGAAAGGGAATGTGAAATTCTGGACGACAGACTATTTTATTTTTTTAACCCACTCAAGCAGCAGCTGCATCCATGGAAACTGCCTGCGTGAGATCTTCCTGTTTGTTTTTCTCCAGGATTTCTGTGCTGGTGGTGTTGTCACCAGACACCATGTAACCAGTTAAAATTCACTGCTCAGTTACTTGCCGTGGGAGACCTTGGTGCTCTGTGCCCCCTGGCCGTAGCAGAGGATGGGCAGCCGTGGGACTAGCCAGAGGCACAGATGGGCAGAGCAGGGGCAGAGGATGCCCAGGGCAGCAGCAATGCCCCTGCTCCTGCTGAGGGCCCTGTCACCCTCCAGGGCTGCAGTGCACAGGCTAGCAGGGATGACAGAGTCTTTCAGCTGGTTTTCCCTCTTGAATCACTGAAGTTGTGCCAGTCAAACCCCTAAATAATGCCCCAAATGTGAGCTTCCATCTCATGGGAAAGAGTATTTATGGGGGTAAATAATATGTATGCAGACAAAGAGAAACAGAGAGGTGTGACAGAGCGATGGATAGGGCAAATAATTAAAAAGATACAATTGTGCTCCAGGAATAAAGAGAGTGTGATTGATAGCATGCTGCTTTGGCCATGCCACTCGGGTTCCATGTGATACAGCTGTCTGGAAGGGAAGGAAGCTTGCAGGGAAGCAGGACTGAACAGAACTACTCACAGAAGGTGCTCTGGAGCTGAGAGCTGACATTTTCCAGTGGAGGAGTGGGCTGCTGGGCTGTACAGCACAGCCAGGTCCTGCTCTGCTGCAAGTGGCTCTGTGCTGGAGGTGGAGCAGGGGATGGGACAGCATCATTTATTTATTTGAGAAAATTTTTCAGAGGAATGAAGGAGCTGTTTTGGATGTGTCTTTCTGGTGTATGACCCTAAATGGGGATTCATGTGAAAACCAAAGACACCCAGACTCCTTTCCATTTGTCTAGTTCATGAAAGCCAATTTCCTTCCCTTACTTTATGTAATTGTCTTGTCGTCAGTCTAATATTCCAGGTTTATGAGGAACAACAAATCAATACCTTCTTTTTTGAAAACTGACGATTAATTAATTGCTGGTGTCTGTCTGCATGCTGCAATTGTATTAGATGTCAGCAGTAATTAATTTTTAAAGGAAATTGTTCTTGCTGAATTTTGAACACCAGCTCAGCATATTCACCTGAAGGAATGTTAGGCTGTTCCCCACAGGGGCATGTTCCTGACTGATGGGGTGAGAAGCAGGTGCAGCTCATGGGAAAAGTGGACAGTGACACATCTACACTGCAGCTCTGGGGGCATTCTCACAGGACTTTTCCATTAAATATGTTACTTTGGCTTATAAGAAAGTGAAAATACATGCAGAAAGCAAAGAAATATATATATATATATGCCTTTTGAAAAAGAATAACCATCTTTACCAATGTAGAACTTTTAAAAATACCTGCAAGGTCTGCTTCTGCTGTTGAACAGACACATTGGCTGTTGTATCATATAGACTTAGAAGGAACATCAAACCTCAGCTTTTCTCCTGGAATACAAATTATCCTAGTTAAAAAATAAACTATATTAAGCTCTCATTGTAATCTTTTAGAGAGACTAAAGGATAAACAGGAAGGAAACGGCTTCTCCTCTGCTCGCTTCTTTTCACCAGTGGGAACATGCATTTCTTAAAGTTTTACCAGATCACTTCCCTCCTCTGAAGGTCAAGTGAGGAAGCTCAGTTGCATCTCACTGCCTGCTCCCTGCCAGGCCAGCTCCTAAAGCATCAGCCTGTTCATTCAACACTGACTGAGCCTTGGGCTCCTCACACTGCTGCTTAGTCACATCCCTGCTTGGAACCTTCCCCTCTCTCTGGGATATCATGGATAAACCACGCAGTTCTGACATTCCTCTAAGTTCTCATGGGAAGTACACACCTTAACGTCTCTGTAGGTACAGGGACGACTTGTGGCTGTCACTTTGCCCTCACCAAAACCCAGTCTCCCCTGGCACTGACCATGGTCATGGAGGGCAGAGAGAGATTGTCCTCCCAGCCAGCAGTGCAGGGGCTGCAGACTGCTGGGGTGTAACCAAGCAAACTGAAATCGAGCCAGGACACCAGTGTTAGCGCACAGTGTCTAAAACTAATATTCAAAGGAGTCGCAGTTCTGCCGACTTCAGAGCTCAGTGACCAGCACCACCAGCCCAGGAGCATCACCACAGTGCCAGTGCCTGCTGCAAGCCACAAAATTCTTGTGAGGTAGCCTCTTAGATGGATCTAATGAAGTCCCCTGGCTCTAAGCAATAGGGAAGAGAAGAATACCTCTTGTCAACTCATCAGTGTGCTTTAAAAATAGCCCTAGAAACTCTGGTAAAATCTTAGCTGATGGGTTTTTCAGTGGCTTCTGAATTTAAATAGTTTCTTAATTCAATGGCTTTTCCCTCTCCCTTTACATGTTGCCTCAGGGTTATTTTTGCAGAATCACTTGAATTTTTGTAACATGAACAGATTCCAATGCCAGAAGCATTGATTTGCTGTATTATACTGAGAATTAAGGGGTTGTTATCCAGTACTGTTGCCTATAGTCAGAATCTGTTCCTATCCCAGTCTGTCCGCTGAGGGCTGAGCTTTGATTTGCAGACTGCAATAGATAGGGAAGGCAGGGGCAGTGCTGGGGGTGAGGGGGATTTAATACTGGATTCCTTCTTATTTAACTGTCCTTGCTTTTATGTCTCCTTTCCCCCACATTGACTTCTCTGTGCTTTCAGCAGCATCTGCCATGCTCAGGAGGTGAGGGGTAGTCATCTGGCAGGAGCATCACCTCAGGTTCTGGACACAGGGACTGATGGGGCAGGCACATGAACTATGTGAACTATCTTCCACCAAAGCTGTTTTGGACAGCGGAGGAGGATAGAGCCATGAAAACTCTTCGGACCTCTTGTTTAAAAACAAGACAGCAGCATTCAAACAGTCTAGCAGAATATTTTTCAATAAATCTTGACTGTGGCAGTTAAGTTTGCTGTACTGTGCTGGAAAAAGGATTACAGTATACTTACTGCAGAGACAGGAAGATTGATTCTCACTTGGAAAATCTGTCAGATTTTTTGATTTAGAGAGCGGATGATTGGTGGAATGTTTAGGCTTGATTTATATCAAGTTTTCTTTCTTGCTTGCTTTCTCACATTTTTCCCCCTGCAAGTTGTTTTAATGTTAACATGAGTTAGTCTTATTCTGAATGATTTTTTGTTTAACAACTATTGAGGGGAGTTTGAATGGTTTTGATATTCAAGTCAAAACTCTCTTCTCTAATACCTGTTTGGTCAGAGTAACATGACTGAATTTCACTTGCATGAGGTCTAAATAAATGTACTTTATGGGGACAGACATTGGAATCCAACCCTTTACTCTAAAGAATGGGTAGATGCTTATTCCCTGTGGAAAAGCCTTCTTGGCCCCAGAGAGCTCTGC
This sequence comes from Vidua macroura, assembly GCF_024509145.1. Classification (NCBI taxonomy): domain Eukaryota; kingdom Metazoa; phylum Chordata; class Aves; order Passeriformes; family Viduidae; genus Vidua; species Vidua macroura. The sequence continues at coordinate 11,319,910 of NC_071590.1, read as the reverse complement.
AACAGATAGTCTAGACCTTTAAAGATCAAGTTACTGTTTTCTTGGCCTAGCCATGGGAAGGAAGGTGGATCACATCCATAATCCCTCCAGTGCTGTTAGCACTCTGAGCAGAGTTTGGCTCACATCTAACAGTGTCTGATAACCCTGACGGCAAATGAACACATGCCTATCAAATGTTTAAAGATGGTTCTCCAAAAAATACCCATTAGAATTTAACATTTACACTACATTTTGAAGGGAAATTCTTTGCTTTATATTCTCCTGCTCAAACACACCATGTAGCTGAGCAGGGCAGTCAGCGAGTCATAGCTGTATGTGCATAATCTTCATCTGATTGCATTGGTATTGAATTGCAGGTAGAGCATTAAAATGATTTTGCAAAAATATCTTTGCAAGTATCTAGTATTGATGGGAAGGTCATTGTACATTTGCAGTGAAGTTGTGTCTCTGCAGTGAGGTCAGCTCAGGACCAGCTCAGTCCTTTTGGCACCAGGGATGGGTGGGAGCCAAATCCAGCATTGACCAAACACCACCTGGTGCAGGTGGGAGTTTTACCCTTCATACAGCTTTCAGCTAATTAGCACACATCTAGATTAATCTCTTATTAAATCTTTTGTGAACTTCTAACAATAAATGGATTTATAATTAACGTAGGCATTTTTATTAAATCCATATTAGTGTGCTTGTTTGAGACCACTGACACTTAACTGGAGGTGTTAAGTGCTTCACCTTCTACAACAGCAGTTGTGGTTCCTCCCTGAAAGCATCAGACCTGAGGCAGATACACCTATCAGGAAGCTCCTCAGCTGGTGGTGAGCTCAGAAACTGAACAAATAATTCAGGCCCACTCCTCCCATTTTTAGTGGCTGTGTGTGGTGCATCTCTTGTTGCACTGGGTGTTTGAAGGCAGTTTCAGGTTCAAATCCCAGTTCACAGATGACTCTCAGAGCATGCCTCTCTCAGTCACTAATCATCCCTCCCTTAAGGAAGTGGGAAGCTATTTGGATATGTTCTGGCCAAAGCCAAATTATAGGCAAAACACACTGTTCAAACCCTGCCTCTCACAAGTGAGGCCAGATCATCAGCTGCTATAGCACCCTTTTAATTATACATGTGGAAACAGCTCCCCAAAATCCATCTGGTTTCCTTCACTTGCATATAGAAACCTAGAATTACAATCAGCACTAAATTGTAGCTGGGATTGTATTACATGATTGCTTAGATTATTGGTGATGTTTCTGAATTTTCTTTTTCTACTCTTTTCCCAGGATGTGACAAGTAGTGCTCAGATAGAGTCCTATAACTGCAGGGTGAATATCACCTTCTCAAATACAGTTTAATGGAACTTTCTTTCCTTTTGTACTCCCATGGAAATAGGAGTTGGGCTGGATAAGATCACACATGACTGTTACCATAATTTTGCTCTGTGTCAGATACGATCTCATCAGAGCTTGACAGTATCACTAATTTGAGAAAAGGGCACAAGCATTAGAGCTGCAATATGCACCCTTTAGCAATCCTTCAGTTTCTGGGGAAGGTCTCTGGAATGCAAATCATTGGGCTTTATGCTCTGAAACGTTTCAATAACTTTTGAACCACAAAATTATGTGACTGTCAGAATTAAGGTCACTTCTACCCCTCCTCCTCACCCTGCTCCCCCATACCTGAATACAAATCTGAAAGATGTAGGCTATTAATATTCCAATGGACTTCCTTTTCTGTATGAAAAATGAAGGCTTCATTTAAAAAGTAATTGTAGTGTTAAGTTACCTATTTATGGTGGGTCCTGCACTCAGATTGCATGAAGCAGATGTATAAATATTCTTTCTAACCAAGGGCTAAATCCTGGTCCTGGCTCTGAGACAGTGCACAAGGAATAGGCCCATGTGACTGGATAGAATTCCAGCAAGAGGAATTACTTCTCTGTTTTATTGGGTCCCTGGGGGTATGTAAATTCTGCCCTCCTGGGCAATAAACCAGGATTTGCAATAGTGCCTGGAGAACTTAGGATCCCAAATCCTACTGAATGATATGGGGTATTTCCAGGACTGATTTCCTGGGCATTCAAAAGGCCCTGGTGTTTTCTCCGTGGGAGGCAGGTACCCCATTATGGCTCTGGATTTTCTGCCTCCCTGTCCTGCCCAAAAGGGAGGGAAGGCTTTTCTGTTTCTCTCTCTCTCCACAGGGAAATCAGCACTATAGAATCATTAATAGAGTTTATGGAGGTGGCTAAGCATGATTGAAAGGATGCTTGCAAATGTAGGTAGAACTTGTCAGTGGCTCTTTAAAAGTGAGTAATACCATTTTAATTGTCGTCCTTACTGCTGTAGATCACAATAAGGTTATGTTGATAGAACCATCAAGCATAGTAAATGCTCTAAGTACAATATGTTAGTACTAATTATAGAGTAATTTAGCAACAATGTATATGGAGAGGGCAATTTTGCATGCCAATTCACCATGGCAAATTTAATTGTATGGAAGTAGGGGAAAACAAAATATTTCAATAAAGAGTAAAATGACAAGACACTGTGTGGCTTTTCCAGTGCTGGTGGCATTCCTGACTCCTCTTGAATGGGTTGCTGCCGTCTCACCCCACTGAGCATCCTTCTGGTACATGAATATTCACAGAGCACAGGGGATCTTGGACAGGTTGCTGGCAAAGCTCTGAGCCTCCTCAGCCAAAGCAGAAGTGTGTTATTCCTCACTGAGGCAGGTAAGGTTTGAGTGGAAGTGATGTGAAATGGCAATGGAGAATGCACAAATAGACCCCCTGGGTCATTTCCTTTTTATCAAGTTGCAAAAAGTCAGAAGCTGTTACTCACTGAAATAAATCATCTATCAGCATTAAGCTTTCCCCTCCTCTTTCAATTACTGCACTTTATAGAGCTGCACAAGGGCTGAATTTAAGAGGTGCATCATTGTTTTGGGTGAAAGAAGTGCTGTTGCTTTTTGCCTCAAAGATATATTTTTTATTAATATTGTAGTTGGCTTTCACTGTTCTGGACCCACAAACAGATGTTTGAGAGTATTTCTTTCTTCAGAATGATTACAATTTCTTCCTGAAGTCTGGGAGTTGTTTTGGCAGTTCTGATACTGTTACTCCCAACAGAGATAGAAGCCTGTGGATATTAATAGACCTTAGTTTTAACATCTGAGGCTTTTCCATGTTAAACTTCATTCCTGTTTTTGCAAACTATTTGGTAACCCTGCTCCACTGTGAGGCTGACAGTGCAGCTTCCGCTGATCGGAAAAAGCAGCAAAGTACTCTGACACTGCATTTATCTTGCTAATTTCATTATCATGAAAACCTGAATTCTGTGCTACTTCAGAGCAGCATTTTCCCCTCTATTTGTCCTTCTGTATTGAAAGCCAAATCACTTGATGATTCCCTTGTCTGTTTTACTGCACAAATAGCAATAGGCATCTCTTCAGACTTGTAACTTGCACTTTGAAAATGCTTTTAATTTTTCCTTGCATGGGGAGTTTATCAGTTGTAATAAGTTTTTTAAACAACATGTTTATTACCTTGAAATGGCTGAAGGAGATGATCCTCAGCAGCTGATAAACTAAAAGAAGTCTGTTAGAAGTCAATAGAATGATGCTAACTTTTACCAGCTAAAGCAATGGTTCTTGACAGCGGTAGAACAGCAGGATGACTGACTCCTGAACCATGTAACTGCCTGGCAAAGCTCAGGTAAATTCAGCGAGGTTTATCTCAGAGGATGAGCTGTTCCATTTGCTTCCCGGTAGGTGATACTGTACCATGGCTTGTGAGATTCATTCCCAGAGACAGAACACACCCCTCCCCTTTCTGGCCTGCGGAGATTTTTGATTAAGATCTAATGCTGGCTGCCCGTTCAGGGATCCCTGGAGTGTCACAGAGATGACAGTTCCCTAGCAGGGTAAGCAAAGTGCTGCCAAAGCAATGACACGTTACAGGCAAGGGATTTCCCTCCACTGCTCCCCTCCCACGTCCTGCTCGGCTGGGGCCGCGAGTCAAACGCTGCCTGAGCACTTCTGCCTCGGAGGCTCTTCTCGCCGCCTGCGGTCACCGGCAATTCGGCAGGAGTTCGCCGAAGGAGGGCTGCGGGCAGAGCTGTCGCTCGGTGTTTGTGTGGGCGGACGGTTGGTGACTCTCATTAAATGTGGAACACTAGAGGTGGGTGTTCCAACACCCCAGCAAGGCCTGGGTCTGCTTCAGGCTGGATGCTGTGCAGGGGAGAGAGCCAGGGAGATGCGGGAGCCCAGGGGGATGCGGGAGCCCAGGGGGATGCTGGAGCCGGGGGGATGCAGGAGCCGGGGGGATGCAGGAGCCCAGGGGGATGCAGGAGCCCAGGGGGATGCTGGAGCCCAGGGGGATGCTGGAGCCCAGGGGGATGCAGGAGCCCAGGGGGATGCTGGAGCTCAGGGGGATGCTGGAGCCGGGGGGATGCGGGAGCCCAGGGAGATGCGGGAGCCATGGGGGATGCTGGAGCCCAGGGGGATGCTGGAGCCCAGGGGGATGCAGGAGCCCAGGGGGATGCGGGAGCCCAGGGGGATGCAGGAGCCCAGGGGGATGCAGGAGCCCAGGGGGATGCGGGAGCCCAGGGGGATGCTGGAGCCGGGGAGATGCAGGAGCCCAGGGGGATGCTGGAGCCGGGGAGATGCAGGAGCCCGAGGAGCGTGGGAGCCCAGCGGGATGTGCCAGCCCCACTTCCCAGCACACCTGACTGCCGGGGCTGAATGCTCCGCTGAAGCACCAGCCGGTGGAAGCCAGGTTCAGACAGTGGGCTCTGGGAAAGGCTGGACTGAGTCACACCTGAGCACAGTGAGAAACTGACCATTAATCTCAGGTGTAAATGCTTAGAGCAGTGGATGCTCTGGGCCCTCTTTGCCAGCATCTGGAACTTTCCTATAGACTTATTTCAAATTAAACAATAAGCACTTGCATCTGTAAGCAAACAGTTGTTAAATTTGCACAAATAATCAATTTGTTCCATCCCAAGGATTTCCAATCAATATTGCATTCCAGCAGAGAAATAATGTAATAAGCCATTATTAGAATAATGTTGTGTTCATTTGTTGATGCTCACAACTGACTGCAAATCTTTATTTTAATTCATTCTTAGATTAATTAAATAAAAGTTTAAGTTAATAAATAAACTAAATTACTTTTCATTCTGGTCTTTTTATAAAAATAGTTTTATTGTGCTCCTAGTATAGATAAAATTGGCAGTCTTTACCAGAAATGCATGTAGCTTTTATTTCTCCACACTGGGGATGCAGGCCTGCTTTTATTTTTGAAAACGATTTACAAATAACAATATGAGTTTTTGTAAAATGCTATGGAAACAAGTTGTTTTGGAAGTTCCCTTCTGCATTGTTCTGATTAAAGGTATTTTGCATATATGCTAGTGCTTTAGCAATTTTCAACTTGGATGTATTTACACTTAGCATATGTCTTGTAGTGAATGATTAAAATTAAGGATTTCAGCTTTTCTGACTTGAGAGAAGTGAACCGTTCCTGGGTAAGGGATGCTCTGTAAAACAAGAGTCTTCCTTACACAGCTCTGGAGAATGACAGTCAATGCATGGTTTGCATTTTCCTGTCTAATTATAATTAGCTATATATTTGCAGCAATAGCAAATTAAACATCATTAACAATCCCTGGTGAAATAATGCAGAAAGTACATTGAAAATAATTTTGTTGTGCCTCATTACATGGAGAGTGGGTAGACGTGAAATAACCATTTGTGACGAACCTCTATGTTTACAAAAGCTCTGAACTTAATTTTGATGCTGCTGTAGATGTGAGCAGAAGATTTTGTTTTGTGACCCAGAAGAAATTTGAAAATTCTATTTATTTACCCTTTTTATTCTCCCATATTGCGGCCACATAAGAGAGATGAAGAGAAAATTTGTGGGTGCATGAATGTAAATAGTCTGAGGGACAAATCAGGCCCAGGAATAATGTTGGTTTACCTTCAGTCACTCAAAAACCAGCAACCATGAACTGGGTTTGTAAAGCTGAGGTAGTCTGAACTAAACCAAGCCTTTTTCAATGCACTTGCTTTGGGAGGTGCAATTTTTCTTGTTTGTTTTTTTGAAGTTTATTTTCTTAATTTGGGACACTTTGAACATGGCCTTTTTCCATAGGTAGTTTTTGACAGAGCAGAAAGAGGGTGAAGGATGCTGCTCTTGTTGGCATCTAACAGTTGGTCCTGCACCATTCCCCCAGTGTCCTTGAGTGACCTGAATGGAGAACTAAGGAGCCCATGAAATGTATTGATCTTCCTCAGCAATGTAAATAACTGGAGAGGTGCTCAGGTACTAGGTATGGGCATCAACACAGAGCTGGAAGAGAGACTAAACAAAGAAATAGATAACCTAGAAGCCCGAGGGAGAATCCTGTGTTACCAAAGAGCCAGGCTGGATAGCCTAACAGGATTTCTGTCCCTGGCAATTAGGATTAATCTTGTTTGTAGCTGGGAAGAAGTTGTCACAGGCAGAAGTTGTTGTCTCTCCCTTTCTGAATGAACATTACAAGAAGTGAACACTTGCTTAAAGCCCAGGCGTGCTTCATCCTGCAGCCAGGAAATTTAGTCATGACAGTGCTGGGTGAAATGATATTTTTGGCACTGCCCAAAGAGCACAGAATTTGCATCTCTGGTCTGTCCTGTGGCTCACAGCTATACAAAAATTCTGCCATGGGGAGGGCACAGGCTTAAATCAGCCCACACAGTGTGTAAGGTACACTCTAGGTGCATCCTACATATTGTTATAGTAATCGAATACACGTTAATGTATCTTCCATTTCTGACCACGTGGTCATTATTACCTGAAAACTGGAATAATACCACTATTTGATCCCCCAAGACTGTTACCATGCCAAGAAATTCCTTGCAAATACACATTTTGACAGACCTCATTCTTAGTAAATGGCAAAGTGGCAGCTACAGTTTTATACAAAATTAAAATGCTTAATTCTTCCCTCCTTTTTGGAAGACCTCATGCATACTTGTAGTCTGACTGTTTTCTGGGTAATGTGTCGATGTTCCATACTGATGAGAAAAGTTCATGCTTGTTTTAGGTCACTTTTACCCTCTGTGTGCTGCTTAATATTAATGATGTACGTTGCTGTGTCAAAATATGAAATAATTGTAACCTGTACAGGAAAAGAGTTTTATTTTAAGCTTTGAAAACTGTATTTACATGCTTTAGTATATATGAATAATGCATAAAGTTAGGCACTAAGGTTATTTTCAAAGTCAGCCATTTCAGGATCAAGCTGTAGAAAACAATAAAAGAGTAGTTTCTTTTCTCTTAGTCTCCCCCTTTCTTTAAATTCCCCAGGATTCAGGCAATAGCATTGAAGTTGAATGCCATTGGAATTTCTCACTAAACTTCAAAGCTTAATTCCAGTCTCTGCTGGAATAAAGAGAGGCATAAAACAGGCACAGTGGAATCCATTTAAATGAGTGACTGTGGAAAAAAAAAGAGTGTTTCTAAGAAAACAAATGTTCTGCACATTATTTTAACAGAAATCCTCCACCAGAGCACAGTGGCTCAGGTGCAGCTGTGCCTCGTCCCCTGGGGTGGTGGGTGCTGTCCCAGCTCTGCCCTCCCTGCTGCAGGGTGGGGTCCCAGCCCTGTGCCCCTCAAGGCAGTGCAGAGGCTCCAGGAGACTCCAGGCAGGGACAGAGCTCCTGGTCCTTGCGTGGGGGATGTGGGACCAGCTGCCCGTGCAACCACACACGTGTGTGTTTGTGTGTGTTTGACAATTTCCAGAACATCATTGTAATAGGGTAAGTCAGCATGGAAGATTTGGTCTATTTTCCAGCATATTTGATGCTTCATGAAAGATGCAATTGTACTGCAGAATGCTCCTTTATAACCTTACTTGTCAAAGAAATGTTCTTGTCATTAGCAAGGTGTTGCCTTTAAATCACTTCCCTCTCTGTGTTTTTCATTCACTGTGACATGGATTTTTCCTATGAAATGAACTGTATAATGTTGCTAGGGTGGTACTAAGTGCTTTATTTCAGAAGTATTATAGGTTAATCAGCTTCTGACATATCTAAAAATCCAAGGGCTGCGATCGTCTGTTTTGCCTTCGGGATAAGCGCTCATAATCCAGTCACTGTGTGACTGCAGCAACTGCTCCAGATAATGCAGCTTGCTTCCAACCCACCCCAGCGGTGCAGAACAGACCTGGAAAGGTCTCTGCAGTGTGGTTCACGGGAGGAAATTATTTTTGTTATCAGTACTTTTAAGAGCTTGTGATTCCATAGCCTCTCCTCCCAGCACACCTTGGAGCTCTCCATTGAGCACGCTGAAAGGCAAAAGCAGCAAGAGCCACGTGGGCAGCTGGATGCTGTTCCCTGCACTGGGGCGGCACATGAAGGAGCTCTAGCCAAGGCTTTGGTGATACTTACCAGAGCCTTCAACTGCAGAAAAATCCCACCTGGTGTCTCCAGGGGAGACAGGAGGCAAGCTGGTACCTGCAGACCACCTTCCTGTAGACAGGGGTGTGACAAGCAGGCTCCAAGAGCAGGAACAGGACACAACTCTGCAGTAAGAGGGCAGGGAGAGACTGCATTGATGAGATCACATTTCTTCAATCAGAGCTGATTTCATTTAAAAAGCTTTGGGCCTTTCACATCATCTTAACTATTGCATAAAGCATTTAATAATGCACTTCAATTGTATTCCTCTTCATTTGAGGGATTGCTTGACACTGATTCATGTGATTAAGAGAAGCCATTCTCCTCTTTGCTGCTCTTTCAGGTAGCTTGGTCAAAACCATGCAGCCATTAGTGGTGATCATGCCCCATGTCTAGAAATGATACACTTCCTGATAAGATTTTAGCATTTTCTGTGAATTGCTCTGTTTGTATGCATGATGGTACATGATGATGCAACCTGAGGGGCCCTCAGACTGAAGAACCAGGGTGTGTGGATGGTAAGTGGAGTCCTGTGATGGGAAAAGCTCCTGGTCTGGGAAGCAGCAACTGAAGATAAATAGGTGCTGTGTAGAAGGAGCTGAGAGATGGATGTGTTTGCTGGTCTGAGTGCGCAGAGGGCTAAAAAATGCAACAACACGGTTCAAAGGAGGAGAGCTGATTTACAGTCCATTGTAATTGTACATCAGGAAATTTGTTAGACTAATTAAATGCTAATATAAAAAGGAGATTCAAAGGGATAGCTTCCTTAAAGATTGCTCTCAACCACCCAAGGTCAAAAGCAAGGTGTAAGTAATGCAGTTGGGAAATTCGGGTCTTTCTGACTGAAGAAATGTCACAACTGACAAAAGCAGTAACTCAATGTTTTATATTTGAACATCTCATTATATTGCAGGCCATTGGAAAACACATTAGGTTCCAAAAAGGTGTCATGTAAGGTCTCATGCTGATAATCCATCCTTTAATTATTTCATGGAGGTTAATATTGCTGCAGTAGTATCATAGTGTGGTCTTAGCAGTGAGTAATGGATTTTAAAAGAAATGGGTTTAAAGGAAAATTCATAAAGCAGTGCAGAAAGACAGAACTGCTGGTGATGACATTCATGTTTTTTTAGGATTGCTTTAAAGGCTTTATCTTGTAGTTGGTTTCCAGGAAGAAAAACCATTTTGTCTCCTATTATGCCCTCTCTTCTAGTATGGTTTATCCACTTTTTAGCTGCAGTTCAATAGAGAATCTGGATTCCACCTTGTGATAGTGTGACTGTTGCTCACTTTAACAATCTCAAGTGTTAAGCTCTTCTTTTTCAAATGTAGCATCTCTGTTTTGTTCTGGTTGCCTGCTTATGACTCATGAATTCCTGAGGAAAACTAAAAACTTGAGGGAATTGCATGCATATTTTTTCCATTTCTAATATTTCAAATACAAAATAAGAAGGCAAGTCTACGTGGAGTGAACATCAACATGGCTTTCAGTGTCATGAGAGCTCCTTTTTTTAATTTTTTTTTTTTTTTTACTGAGATATTCTGGTTAATTAAAGCTAAGGGCAATAAGCATAGAGATGGTTGAGAGGAAAATCTGCCTTGCAGGGGAATTGGGTAAAGCACAACAGAATATTTGCCCTGGCAAGATGGAGCTTGAGAAAGGATGTGATCAATATCTGTGAACATATCTCAAGGTAAAGATGAAGAGCTGCTTCAGCTAAAAAACAATACTGACCAAAAAAGATGTGGCAAGGAAGGACAGTGTGAGCTATGTCTCTGTCCAGTCTGTTGGTGTGGTTGTGTGCAATGACCCATGAAGTCCTTCACTATTCCTATGATCCTAAAAGAACCCTGGTAGAGCATGCAAGTGATATTTTCATGTGTCTGTACCTACAGTTGTATAATGTATAAACCATGTATACATATTTTGTACAAAATGTATAAAAATAAACTGGCAGCCCCGTGTACCTGAGCTATTAAGAAATGGTTGGCTACAATTTCATTTTTTGTTAAACGAGCTGATTTTTGGCATTATAGAGCTAATGCATATTCATAATTTTTGCCAGCTCTAATTTTAGCCACCTAGAGTCTTCATTACAGGACATATGTGTAATTAAATTGCCTTCTTGAGAGTTTACAGATAGTCCTTGCTCACCATATACAGGTTTGAAATTACCAATATGTTTTTTAAATGATCCTGTAATGCCATACAAGACTGGAAAGGCAATGTAATAAAATGTCATTCTCATAATCTTCATGTTTTGTGGTGGGCCCAAATCCTGTTTTTTGGTCTCAGGTATGTAATTCAGTGAGGTACAAGCAGTTTCTTTCTGTGAAGTATTTGTCCTCCTTCCATAGTCTGGGCTCAAACTTTGTGGGATGTGACCCATATCCATCAACAGCAACTGCTGCCCAAATGAAACTTGGAAGACCTTTAATGCATAATTCCCAAAAGAATCAGTTCTTTACTAAGCCAGAGTGGAGATGGTGATAGTCCTGTTCTGTAGCATCCTTATTTATCTGCTTTATGGGAATGTTTCTGTACCTGGGTGTTTCTGTACTGTCTGTGGTGTTTGGTACTGGCACAATATTATTTGGGTTTTTTTCCTTGGTGTCCAGGTGTGTGTGAGCTGTGTTCCTGTGCAGGGGCTGCGTGGTGTCCCAGGCAGGGCTGTACCACCCTGTGCAGGCACCACAGGGTCTCACCACTTGTCTTTATCTGGGCTTACAGCACCCAGACTGAGCTGGTTTTTTTGAGCTGTACCCCTTGCATAAACCAAAAGAATTTCTGTTTTCCATGTGAACCAGCTCAGTCCACCACAATCCCTCACACCTTTGTGGCCCTTGAGACCCTTACTGCCAAGGAAAGCACTGAGCATTAGGGATGGGGATGTGACAGCCCCATAACAAGCCCCATACCAGGCAGGTGGCACAGAGAGGAGCCACGTGTGGGGTGTAAACAGGGAGAGACTTGGGTTGAGGGGTACTCTATGTCCTGTATTGTTTTCAAAGCACCAGTGATACACAGGCAGAGGAAGTTCAGCTCCCTTTATATAAACTTGTTTTATTAAAATTAGTATTTTCACTCCAATTTTTAAGAAATCCTTTACTTCACGTGAGCAGAAGCATCTTGCAGCAGGGTAACACCTTTGGCCACAAGGATTAACCCCTCCAAGCTGCCCAGTGGGCCAGGATCATGGGGACAGCTGCCCTGCCAGCCCTGGGTGCCCCTGTTCTCTCCCCACTGCACAAGGGCCCCCTGCAGGGTCAAACAAACCCAAGGTGACTGCAGGAGTTAAAAATCAAACCTGTATGGCTGCTGGAGGGGCTCCAGAGGGCAGCTCTAAGTAGCTGTGTTTTTCCAGGCTGGACTGCCTTGGAGTTCCTCCAGGGATTTCAGGGATGAGGTAGGAGGTATGATCCTACCCCTGCTGGGCCCGGAAGGACTGGGGTCCCCCTTTGCCCCTGTTCTCCAGGTCTTCCCAGCTGACCATTTCTAGAACCAAGAGCACTGACCATGGTGACATTTGGCCCTGGTGTCCCCCTAGACACACCATGACTCTCCAGATGAAGAGATGGAGGTGCAGAAACCTGTGTCAAGCCCCTAGCACAGGTGGCACTCCTTCTCTGCCACCCCCTGCCTTCACAAGTATCTTTGCTATAACTGCTAAAGAGGTCTGGTCTTCTTCTTCTTTTTTTTTTTTTTTTTTTTTTTCTTCTTTTTTCTTTTTTTCTTTTTGTTTGTTTGTGGGGTTTTTTTGTTTGGCTTTTTGTCTGTTTTTTAAGAAAAAAAAAAAAAACAAACCACAAAAAAACTTAATTTTAACCACAGCAGTGTGATACCAGCCTATCATCTTGGCACATATTCCCTGGGCAGCCCTGAGAAGTTTCTTCCCCTTAGGGCTTCGTCCACTGTCAGGATGTATCTGTTGATAAGAGCTTTCATTTCCTGGGTGAATGGCTCAAAATTCTTTTGCTTAGCACCAGACCGCTTGAAATTCCCGTCCCTGTTGTTCTCCACACAGAGCAGCCGGTCCTCTGTCACTGTCACGTTCAGAAACTCCACCATCTCCTTCAGCTTGGGGATGAGGCTCTGCTTCAGGTCCTCATAATGGACAACGAGCAGGCGCTTCCCATACTTCAGCCACTCCAGGACATGGGAGGCCCACCAGGAGGCATAGCTGTTCACAAAATCCGGCCACTCTGGATGACCAGGAAACCATGAAAATGAGACACTGTTAGCCATGCTGCATGTTAGCAATTTTCATTTGCTTTAGACATTAATGATACCTTGATCTCTATTTGCTCTCTTTGATAATTTAATTTCCTGAAGTCAAGACAGTCCTAGTAAAAGCTTTTGGGCTGGACAAAGAGCATTTGTGGCTGAAATATAACAATTTGCAGTTTGCAGTATGGGAAAGCCATTCCCAGCAGACTTTTTCTTTTTTCTGGGGGCTATTTTGTCAGTTTTTGATGAATAGGTCTTGAGTTGTGACTGATGAAAGGTGATACATCAGCTTAGGAAACAAATGTGCTGTGACACAGGACACTTTTTCCCCCAGTCCCCTGCCAAGCCATAGCAATAATGCCTAAAATATGTACAAGGAGAAATGGAAGCCAAATAGCTTTTCTGCTGCAGAGTCTGAATGCAGCAGTGTATCCAGTGGGGAAATTGCAGTCACCAGCCAGTTGCCAGTCAAACATGTGAAGTCTGGCAGGCAGGTTCTGGAGCCTTTTCATGTGTTCAGGGGACACGGAATTTCAGGTCCACTTATTGCTATTATGCTTATTTTTCTGCAGTGCAGTAGCACCTGTGCAGCGCTGTAAAATATCCCTCATGAAATGTCATGCTCCATTGGATCCTCCAGATCTAAAGTTAGATTTCTCATGGTTATTACATGCTGTAGGGGCAAATTTTCTTTACCTCAGCCTGGGAAATGGGCTGTGCACAGGAGTATTGTACATGGACATGTTTTCTATGCCCAACAGTGCAGTGATGTTCCTGTGTGCCTGTGGCAATGGTGTTGCACTCCCCTCCTCTCTGGGGGTGGACATACAGAAAGACCACACTGCTTCCACTGTGCAAGTGTCAGAGGTTTTGGGATTGATCTCAGCTGTGGCAGGACTCAAGTCCCACCGAATTTGTTAGCAGCACTCACTCAGGTCCTAGTCCCCCCTTCCCAGCACACTGAGGAGATGGGTTTCAAACCTGCCTGTGCTGGGGTAATGCTCACCTTTGCTCTTCCAGTTGCGGTCAGTGGCATAGCCCAGATGCCCAGCGTATTTTCTGTTGAACTCTGCCATCAGTGATTTGTATGGGTTCCTTATCAGCAGGATTGCTGAGTCGAACATTTCAATCTCTGTCTTGCCACTTTCATGTGTTTTCACACAGATGGTCCTTCTACTTCTCCAGTGGTCTTTTTCTCCTTTAAAACCTGTTTTACGAGACAGGATTGTTGGCTATTTTGCCTGATTTTATGTCTGTGCCTTTTCCCACTAAATCATTCCCTATGGTAGTGTAAAGTTGGTGTGACAGTACCAGTCAGCTAAACCGTGGTTGGAGCCCCAGCCACCACACTGGGCACATGCTGTCAGCCAGTCTATTCCTCTGCTGGGGGAGAGGAATCCTCTGCCCCACACTGCAATGAGGCAGCTTTTCACAGGGCCAGTGCTTGGTGCTTACTGAACCTCTGCCGCCTCAGGATGCAGTTTTCCCAGAATAATTAGTAATGTTTGAAAATTTAACCTACATGTTTGCTGAAGGGTCTTACCCACAGCGTTTAGGTAACTGGTCTTTGGGACCAGCCTGCCAGGTGGGAGCAGTGTGTGCACAGGGCACCAATGCAGGCAGTGTGCCCGTTTGCAAATGGAGAGCCTGGCTGCTGGTGTGTTGGCAGCTGCCTGTCAGAGCAGCGTGCTGCTGGAGCTGTCCCTGCTGCCATCTGCACTGCGGGAGGCTGCTCGGGCCAGGCGTGTTTAAATTGTACCATCATGCCAACAGCAACAGCCATTGCTGGCTCAAGCAGAAGGATGACAGGGCAATAAGTAAAGCTCTGTGCTTTGGAAGGGCTGCCTGTGTCCCATCTCTTGGGCCTCGATACCTTTGTTGTAGAGGGCTCCATCAAAGTAATAACTTCCTGTGTAGTATCCTGTGGCGTGCTCTATCAGGTGGCGTGCCCACGTATTCCCAGCCCCAGGAAAGCTTGACAAAGCAACAAACACTTTGGATTTGGTTGTTAAGAATTTCCTGTCCGTGCAGCGGGTGTCTGTGAGGAGAGAAGATACTTCACTGTTAGTATAGTAGCTTTTTAATAATTCCACAGACAGCTCTTGATTATAGTTTATTGCTTCCTCCTTCTCTCTCTTAGTAGTATAGGGTATGAATTTGGTCTGGTTATGAGTCAGCTACTTCCTAAAATTAATTCAGATCTATGAGGCCAAAGAGATTATCCTCAAAGAGGTTTCTGCTGGTTTTGTGTAAGGTAATGCTTTTTTGATAAAGCTGCAACAAACCATTGTACTTGCCAGCAAGTTGTCTTAAAAGGTGTTGCGTAATGAGAGAATGGAAAGATGCATCTTCACGAGCATGATTGCAAGAGGGGAATTTAGAGAAAGACTGTTTCCTAAACTCTTGCCCGTATGGTGATATCCACTAGTGTGGCTCAGACTGCTGTAAACGAGATCACTTTTACCCACTGCAGAAGGGGCAGAGGGGCTGTTCCCAGCAGCGGTTGCCCTGGCACGGTGAGGCTGGAGCTTGTACCTTGCACAGGTGTCTGGTAGACCAGGCAGTACTCTCCCCCAGCAGTGCTGCTGGCATTGTGGGTCCCGCTGCAGTGCCGCCCGGCCGTGCCCTCGTGCAGCGAGAAGCGCCTGGTGGGGTATCCACAGTAGCATTCCTGCCCTCGGATCACTGCCAGCGGGAACTCCTGCAGAAGAGGGAAAACGGATCAGTGTGTAAATGCCATGGCATCAACAGCCTGCAGGGAACGATGCTGCCATGCAAAGAAAATAAATCTTCACAAGGCCACTGTCAAGATCAAAGCATTGTCATTCTAAAGCTCATGCTACTTTCCTGTTACTGTCTTCGTATTTGTAAATTTTGAAATTCACCTTGCTTCTAGGTAGGAAGCCTACTAAGGTGTGCAATCATGAGGAAGTTAGTGTTGTCTGCAAGGAATAAATTCCTAAGGAAAATGCTTGTCTGTAAGAAGTGGTTTTTAATTGATTTAATGCAGAGTAATTCATGTTTTGGTGTACCAATCTTACCAAGGAAGGGTAAGAGGCTGCAACGCTGTGTAGTGGTGGGGTACCGAACTCCAGCTGCTGGGCTAATAGTGGTAAAAATTAAAACAAGTTTGAGGGAAATGTGCTAAATATTTGCTGAAGAAATTAGCAGTTGCTTACTGGTCCTAAAATTCAGGTTTTCTACTTTCAGGTTTACCAGAAAGATTTGGGTTGCCTTAGAGTCCTGTGGGCTCTCTTGGTGGCATGGGGCTGTGTGGGCGGGCAGAAGGCTGAAGGAGTTCAGGGAGTATTTGAGTGCAGAACGTTCCAGTCCATCTATTCCATATCAACACTTTTTGCCTTTTAAAAGTCTTTTGGAGTCTGGGAGCATGTGACAGGACTGCTGAGCAGCTTATCTCTTGCTCTTTCCCATGCATTCATCCTCTGATAAGGAGTCAAATGCAACTCGTGTGCTGTGTGTGCCCAACAGCCAACATTTACTTAGCGAATGAGATATGACATTGTCAAAAGCTATTTACAGATTTGATCCAAGGGCAAAACAGTTCTAGGTTTGCCTGCAAACAGAAATTTTTCCTTTACAATGAAGCAGCGTTTCTCAGTTTGAGAAATTAGTAACTGTCCCTGCCCTCAAACACAGCCTAGAATAAAAGTGTTCTTTGTACCTCATGCCAAGTAGCCTCTGCAAGTGATGAACTTATCTGTAAGGCTGGAGGTTCTGTGAGGCAACAAAATAACTGCTCCTCTGTACTCCTGCATCTTCAGAAAGTGGTCAGTGCAGGGTGTCAGTGGCACAGTGTCTGTCCCCAGGGCAGGCTGACTCTCACCTGCACAACCTTGCCATGGCTTGGTCAGCACATGAGTGAGGAAGGAGAGAAACCTGAAGTGGGTTTTGCATGAGAAATCTCAACATTCTTCTAATATCCAGTCTAAACCTCCCCTGATGCAACTTGAGGCCATTTGCTTATTCCACGGGAGAGGAGATTGCACTGAGGCCATGGGTCCTGGTCAAAGCATTGTAATCAGCCAGCTAATAGTTTTAATCAATTTTGTGATGCTGCAAAAAGTAATTGAACTTTGAGTTTAGTGCATGAAGCTGAATGTGGCTGCAGGCAAAATCTGACCATTTAGTGAATCCTGTGTAGAAAAAATCAGCCCCATTAGAGTGGGGAGGAAGGGAAGGGAACCAAGAGCCACTGAAGCAGAGGGTGCCCTGCCTGTGGCCTGTGCATGGCTCCCTGAGTGGAGCGGGCTCCCTTGGAGGGCACTAGAGCTTCGTTTCGGATGCTGCCAGCCCACATCCACCCTCTGGCAGCACGTCTCTCCATGAGCTACAGCCACCTCCGCCGGGGGCAGATGTGGCTCAGGGCTTGATTGGAATGTGACACGGAAAAGGTATCGATTTCCTCTCGGTCGATACTCATTACTTGGAGCAGCTTGCCTGTGTATCATGTCTGGTGGCACCACTCCGATGGCTTTCCCTCCCGCCATCCCCACTCCAGCAGTTGGACCAGGCGCATCACTGGGTATTTACTCTGATGAGTTTTGTCCTTTAGAAACTCATTTGCAAATTCAAAGCTCTAAGGCACTAATCTCTGTCCTTCCCTCAGTAGATTAGAAATTAAAATAACAATAAAAGAAAGGATGTGAAATGAGAACTGTTCTTACTTTCTTGGAGCAAAATTCAGAGCACATCTCCACCGTCAAATTGGGCTGTATCAAAGAGGCTGGAAAGGTGTCTGTTAAATTTTCTGGAGCTCTAAAACATCCACGATAGATAACATTCCTCCCTGCGGGGATATGAAATAGATTTCTCTTAAGAAAATGATGTCCGTAGTATCCTGCCTCTTTCACAAAGAATAATATTAGGTTCAGAAGCCAAAAATAGTAAAATAAATTTCATATTATAAAGGCTGCAGAAATAAGAGAAACTATAATATACGCTAGAAAAACGTGTTGCAAATCCTGTGGTACTGAAAGGAGCACGTGCCTTTATCTTCGTACTAACCACGGGAAGCAGCGCTGCAGCACCGAGCTTGAGTTAAATTCCACCAGCGGAGGGCATTGCTATTGTTTGCAGGTCCTAGTTTCCTCTGAAGACCTGCTTTCCCCTCAATGAGTTAAAAGCCCTGGTAAAAATCTACAAAGCTTCTGCATTAGAAAAGGAAAGGAACGTAAATGACTCCTGAAAACCCCGTCATCGGACCCACCTTCCTCTTCAGCTGCCCCTCTGCTCCCACGCCTTTTCGGGCCAAGGGAGTTTGCTGCAGCCTTTCAGACTCTAAACCGGGCTTTTGTCAACTGCTCAGGGAGGTCAGCTTCCACTGTGTCTTCAACACCAGCCTCAGATTTCACCTGCTTCTGTAGAAACACCACAGAGCTTGGCACTATTGCAGTTGCTCCCTTAAACGGTATTGCCAGAACTGATGTGGGAAGTGAGTTGAATGACAGGAGAGACGTGGTGCAGTTATGAAAAAAAATAAAATTGGTTCTGCATGAATTTCTTGGCAGAAAAGGCCAGACTCTCTAGCAAGAGCCTAGAGCAATCTGAGGAGAAGCTGCTTAAATTTTGTTCTTGTAACTATTCAGATCGTTTACTAGAAGCAGAGCTGGATCTCTGAAATGACTCGGGTGATGTGAAAATAAAATAATTCCACCCAACCTGAAAGGAACAGAAGTCTACTTAGGACCAGATCCCTTTGAGCATGGCAACAAAGAATAAAAGGAGTGTTTGGACTTCTCAGAATGTTCTTGAAAGGTATTCTACTAAATCTCACACTGATATATAATTCCTGAAACAAAATGTTTACAAATATGTTTATATTTATAGAAGACTCTGTTTTCTTAGTGGTCAGGAAGAAAGCTTGACCTGCCTACACTGGCATCAGGAGGGAGCAGGATGCATCCATGGATTACACTGGAAACAGCCGGGTCTGTGTGGTCTGCCCACTTTTTTGGGGGAAGGACACCCTGAGGCAAGCAGGACTCTGCCACAGCCACGCTGGCCACCCCAGCCACCCTGGCCACCCTGGCTGCCACAGCTGCACACTCTGGGCTTCCTTACCATGGCATGGGGGCAGGAGTCAGGGTGTCCGGGGAACCACGGTGGGCAGAGGGAGGGGAGACACAGAAAGGGGAGGCATCAAGCCCTGTCTGGGAAGGTTTAAGTGGAGATGTCACTGACTCTGCTCCGTGTAAAAGACTTATGTGAGGTCTGTGTTCTACAGTACACAGTGTAAATCATGGGGGCCTTTACAGTCTCAGAGTTACTTTCTAGCATACTTGTTCATTGTGATTAATACTTCTGTTGGCCCCTCAGCTGGTTTGTGTCAGGGGGATTCTTCAAACAGACAGCTATCAGGTGTTACTAAGGGCAAGAAAATTACAACTCTAGCTTCAGGCTAGACTAATTTGAGGAGTAATTCATTAATACTTAAAAAAAAATTAAATGCTGTCTTTTCCTGAGGAATGTGTATATATATTTCATACTGGAGGTTTAAACAGTGATGCATGTCCTGGGAAACCTGCCAACATGCCTGTCAGCCTGACAGTAGCAATTTAGGTCTGTGTACCTTCGATATATAATTTATATGTAGCTGGTTGGATTATTGTACAAACCTTGACTTATCTTTAAGAAGAAATGAAAGACCATCAATACTGGCACAACCTAAGGTCTTGGTGCTTCTTCTCAGCCAATAACATCCATAAGGTCTTGTGAGCTTGCCAGTTGCAAAGAGTGATCAGCAGCTTAGATCTCGTATGTGCTTTGTGTTTGCCTAAAGGTTTATCCATTGAGTGCCCCATGGAAGCTAATTGAACGATGGGGTAGTGATGGATTACCTAAAGATGGAACAAAATTCCCAACTCCTGCTGAAACAGAACTCTATGGAAAAACAAAACTCTGGTCTTATTTCTCTTGGGAAAGGGATTGATGTGGCTCTTTCTGACATCCACTTATTCCTTGCAGTCACATATTACTCATTTTGTTTAGGATCATCTGAGCGTAGGGTGGCCTTGATCTGAGTCATTTTCTGCCCTCCTCTTACAGGGCACCTCTTCCAGGCTATTTTCTAAGCGCACATGGGTTTGTACCCCTTCAGTAGTTACCAAAGGGAGTGGTTTTTTTTTCAGCTGAAATTTTGCTTCTGTTGCAGTCACTCTGCACTGTGTTGTTTCCTCCCTGGTGACAGGAACCTCGTCGGTGGCAGCCCCAAGGCAGCGTGCCAGGCACATGTCCCCGCTGTGGGCTAGTGAGCAGCACTGCTATTCTGGGGAGGAGCCAGGGACCGGACCAGCAGCAAATGGACATTGTGCCCTTCAGGCACCTTTGTCCTTTGCTGCTTCAAACTCTGGTGACAAACGGAGTGAGACGAGCAGCAGGGACAGCCCCTGTAGCCAGCCTGGCCGTGACATCTCTCCCTCGTGGCCTCCCTCCCCTGTCCGGTCACACGCCCACTTACGTGGCCTGGCTGCTGCCCGCAGCTGCTCCACGCCGTAGACCGAGAGCCGGTTCACCCCCCCGCACACGGCGCCCTTCTCCCCCTTGCACTCGCTGTTGCACTCCTCGGGCTTGGCGGCTGCAGCTGGCAGCGTGTTCCCACAGTAGCACTCTGCTCCGTATGCCAGCCCTGCGTAGCTGTAAGCTCTGCAAGGACAAACACCAGCCACTGTCACAGAGGGGCCCGTCGGCTCCCCAGTTGGTACCTGAGGAAGGGACAAACCTGTCCCCATGTCCCTGCATACAGCCTGTGCTCCTGCTCTGGAGCTGAGTCCATCCTGGAGACAGCGTGGCCTCCTCAGCAGGGGCAGCCCCTCAACAAGATATGGCTAGAGACCAAAATCTATCAAAAGATAGATATCTTACAAAGACTATTTAAACAAACAGCCATTTTTGTCCAGGACAATAGAGAATATAATGTAAGTAGCCATGGTGCCATAGAGAATAGGCAGCAGCGCAGCAGTCTGCTTCAAGCAGAGAAGCAGAGCTATGCTGTGCCTGAAGGTATGAGATAATCACTGTTTTCATAGATGCCGTGTGTTTAACATAGGAATGCTTTTCCCATTTCAAATTCAGTTCCACTTATTGTCAAAAAAGAGAAAACTTGCAGTGAAAAAACACCACTCACCTCTCAGCACAAGCTTCTTGACAGTGAGCTACTGTCATTTTTCTTAAGTCATAAAAGACAGCTCCCTTCAGTGTCCTCTCCCTCGAATCATGAGTGAAGCAGCCCATGTAGGTGCCTGTGTGCATACAAGACCAGGGTTAGGCAATGCATATGGGACGTAAGGAAAAACCCATCCCAGGCTTATCCAGTGCCTCATGCTGCAAGCAGGGCTGTGTTTGGTCAAGTCCCAACCTGTCTGGGGTCCCACACCCTCTGCAGTCCTCTCCATTGCCACTGACCCTTGGTAAGGGGTCAGTGCCATTGTCCCGTGGAAATGGGCAAAAAGGAAATGAGACTTTCCCTTCCACAGCTTCCTTTCAGCAGACCTGCCATTGCATACCCATGCACTGCCATTGCAGTCCACAACCCACCCAGGACTGCAGCTCCTGCATGCAGCTGCTGTCTGCTCAACTCCCTCCTTTGAGTGACAAAACAGGGCACTTCTCTAAAATACAGGAGAATGTAGCCTTCAAATGCTAAAAACTTCCAGAAATCCTCTTGGATTTCTCCCAAGTGTTCTTTAAAATCTCTAGCTGATAATGAGATGGTGCAAGAGAAATATTAAGAAAATCAATTTTCTTTGGATATAGAGAGTTGCATTAAAGCTGTAATGGAAAGATAAATTCACTTTTAACTAGGCAGCACAATGTAGCCATCACACTGAGCTATCTCCTCTCTGGTGCAAAGGAATCTCTTCAAATATGTCTTGTTTTACTTAGCATAGGAAAGATAAATGTTTCTCTTAGACTGCATTCAGTGCTCAGCCTAATTTTTGTTGTCGTGAACAAAATACTGTAAAAATCCAGCCCATTTTTTAATATACAATTGGAATGTTGATGTGGAGTCCCACTATTATACAACAATTGTATGTCTATAAGTACATTTTATCATCAAAGTATGAAGGAAAAAAGGAAATTTTATCTTAGAAATAACAACATTGAGATGATAACACAGGGAAGTTAAATAATGTAAGCACACATTAAATAATGTGGATAGGAAAAGAATATATGGTGAAAAATGAAATGAAAAAACATTATATTAAATAATCCACAAGAAAAAGGAAGTTTGAGTTGCTCTATCAGGAGTTTTTGGAGCTAGGAATAATAAACATTTAAATATTACAAACACAACTGTAGATTCAAAGACCTGCACACTGTAATTTGCCAACGTGTAATTAGAAAATTCACAAGCTGTGAATACACACCCCCAGCACACCATTAATGAGGTGGGAGTCACACACTTGAAACAAAGATGCTCCACATTTTCCTGGAGACTTTTGGGTACTTTGTCTCAAACCTGTAGCAGCAGAAAACTGAGGCTGTGGGGCCAAAGAGCCTGAGGGGGAGTCCTGGGCAGGCCAGGCACCTGTGCCCTCCTCCCTATGTCCCTCCCAAGGCACAGCCAGCCTGGCAGCAATTTCTCATTCACATCCTCCCACGGGTGAGTCACGGGGATGCCACAGTCTCAGAGTAGCATGTCATGTCATGTCATGTCAGCGATACAGTCCCTGTCACCTCTGCATCCTGTTCAATGGCAGAACCAGGCATGGGGAACTGCAAAACTCCATCCACTGGGAGCAATCAGAATAGAAAACTCTCATAGTTGTACTAACAGTATTTGTCAGTGTCTCTGTCAGGAAAAGTATGGTCCCTACCCGGAGCCACTTGCAACGTCAGCAGGTGAGCCTGACCTGGAGACAAAAAGGAATTTTTTTCCTCACCAAAGGCCACGTGCTCCTGGGTGGAGACAGAGCGAGGCAAACTGAGCTGGGAGATTCACAACAGGCTGGGGACATGCCATTGTTTGTGGCTTGGGTTAAGGGTCTGCCTGGGGAAGCCTTTGAAGGGCTGGCTAGCAGCCCCCGGGCAGAGCTGCACTGCCTCAGAGCCACCACAGCCTTATTAGGATGACACCCACGAGGGGTGCACAAGCCCAGCCTCCATGGTCAGGCAGCGCTGCTCTACCAAGCACGAACCACAGGGCATCACTGAAACATCATTAAGCATTATAAGCACGGAGGAGTTCATTAGGTCTTGAAAGGGATCCATAATGAAATAACAAGCCTCTAAGTTTACTAGAAATGAATTGGAGAAGATAACATGCTCTTCGTAGGTAGTTAAGTTTTAATTAATTACCTTCAAAGGCATTCCAATGCTTGTTAACAATATTGTTATTAATAATGTCCCTTCATGTTCAATCAGATATTCAAATGATGCATATTTTAATCTACAGTTCAATATGGTGAGATGTACAAATAAATAGTCCTTCTGGCCCCTCTCATCAGTAGCTAGAACCTCAGCAAGACCCTGGCTGAGCAGCTCTCAGTCTGTCCCCTGCCACCAAAAGCTGCCATCAACAGGTTGTTCTGAAGCATCGGTGGAGCAGCTCCAGCTTGGAGCTTCAGGTAACTCCAGCAGTTCAGTTTGCCTGACTCACACTGTATGACTCATCTCCCACCACTATCACCTTCTCATTCCCATTTCTGACAATTCCCTCAGTAAGTAGCACGATGTGGCACCCATTTTGTGGGATTTTGTGCCCTTTTGTTTGGGCAAATTTATTCAACAAACTAAAAAGCAGTGCTGAAATGTGGTGTCTAGTCATCCAGATCCCATTCCTGTTTTATTATCAGTGAAACATCTCCAAGAACAACTAGTTCTTCTAAAAGGCAAAGCATCAAAGATTATAACTCAATACTTTGCTGCTGCAGTGAGGGCACAGCAGTCACCCAGCATGGATCCTTTGTACTTTGGCCTAGGCATATGCCTAAGAACTGTTTTGAAAGTGGTGATGAGCAAGGAGGAAGGCAGACCTGCAGAGGCGTGCGGTGCTCGCCTGTGTCTGCTTGGGGTCAGCAAAGTGCAGGCTGTGCGTGAGCCAGAAAACGGGCAGGGTCCATCCCTTACCTTTGTGTTCAACAGTGTGCTTCATTGCTTTAAATCCTGCTGTCTGCAGGGGCTCCTGGTCGCTGGTGAACCTGTGAAACCACCTTCTCCTCAGCTGCCTGAGCTCCGAGTTGCGGGACGTGAGCCAGTGCGGGCTGTGCCGCTGCTCCAGGGCTGGCTCCTGCAGCGCATCCAGGCCCACCAGCAGCCTGGGGCCGGGGGGGTTCTGCAGGGCCCTGGGGTCTATGATCCCAACCCTGCTCATCTCCTCCGGCACGGGCAGGGCCTGGTTAGTGGGGGTCCCGCGTGAACCTTGCTGGAGAACCAAGCGGGTCCGCTGCAGTAGCAAGAGGCTGCCAGCCATCAGGTAAGCTGCTGTGAGGAAGAAGAGCAGAAACTGGATCCGACGGAGAAACTTCTGTAGCCTGAAGAAAGCTTTGGCCATGCCCTTATTGAAACTGGCCCTTCACGCTTCCCAACAGGCCTCCAAATCTTCGCCTGGCCAGACACTCATTCCTCCCATAAGTTCAGCCCATCACTTCGGTGCCTTCTCCTGATGAAAAGCTTCTTCCCAGATGGCTGCAGCAGAAACCAGCCTGGTGTGGCACTGCTGCCAGCCTCAGGCGCCTGGCTGGCCCAGGGGCTCCGTGGGCTCCTGGGGCGATGCCTTCATCGTGCCCTGCCGAGCTGCCGAACAGCCAATGCTGAAACCTGAAGGACCAAGGGGTGTAAGGCTGGTTCACATCCAAATTGAAAACATCCACCATCAGGGTGACTTTCCCCCACCCACCCCTTTTGGCTTTATCTGAGCATTTCTCCATCTGTTGTTTATAATTATGCATGTTAAGAACTATAGTCAAATGAGAATGATTGATTGAGCTCAAGTGAGTTTCAGATCTTCAGACTTTTTTATTTTCTTTCTTTTAACTTGGAATGTACAAGAAATACCTAAATGATGAGGTTATTTCTCTTGGGCTGTTTGGAAAATAAGTTCTTTATTTTCTTTTATCAATAGCCAACATCTCCATCCTTTGTCACTGGATGAACAGGCATCTTTTTAGGGAGGTATTACCAAATTCCTTCCTTTCAGCTAAACAGTAGCTCAGCTACAAATGAAGATCAGAAGGAAACAGAAGTGTGGGTGTGTGGGAGGGAAAAAGAAATTGCATCAACTCACAATAGATAAGATAATAATTATTAATCTCTGCAGAACAAAGAAATTGGGCTTTATGTTGGAAGGATATTTGGGGATTCTGTGTGTGTTGCTTTAACAGAAATCAGAGATCCTGCTATATTTTTTTTTAGTGGATTTATATTGCCAACTGTTGATGTGGGAATGCATGTGGAGAAAAACTAATGAATGTTTGAAAAATTTTCAGCTCGAGTTCAGCAGACCTCTCTTGACTGCTGCTGAGCTTTGCAGCTTTAGTTGTGCTGATTTGTACCACGATGGGATTGTCTGGGCAAGAAAAGCTTCTTTGTACTCTAAGGAACCTTTAACCTCCCATGGCAAATAAAAGCTGGCATCTCCCCATAAATTCCTGTTTTCCCAGTCTATCCTTTCTCTTTGGAGCCAGACAAGTGTTGAGAAAAGATGCAGTGTTTTCCAGAAAAGAAAATATTATGACTTTTGCTTAGCTTGCAGTTGGGGCACACTCCTGAAATCCACAGTCCTGGCAATGAACATCTGCTCACTGTTTCTTGTTTCAGTTGTTGATTGAAAGTTGTAGATGCTCACTTATGCTGCTTTATTAAATAAATGCTACCAATTTAGTCTTCACCCATTCCCTTTTTCATTTGGTTGTGCAAATTCTTTCTGTCTTAGATAGCAACCAAACCAAAGATCCAAAACTTCTAGGACAAAAATAAATTAAGGCTCAGTTAAATCTTTTGTCAGTTGAGCCTGAATTCCTTTTGTGTGACCTTTTATCCTCAATTCCTAAATGAGGCTGTCACAAGCCAGGAGTCTCTGTCTCTAATCTTACAATTCAGGTGATCTTGGAAGAGCTGATTTAGGTACTTTTATTACTGGTATTTTTTTTTTTTAAGTACATGTATGCTGATTTTAATTGTAGAGGACTGAGTAATATCCAGAAGTATTCAATGTGCTGATTGCTACTCTTTCTCCAAGGGCTGGTGAGCACGAGCAGTTGCAAAGCAGTGCCAGGCTGTAGCATCTTCAGTGAATTCTGACTGCTCTCTCTACAGCAGAAGTTACACACCTCCCTTCGGATCAGCTCCAAAGCCAAAGAAAATGCATTGATTTACACCAGCTAAAGAGCTGACCCTTAGAGTTAAATCTCTGATCAATGCTGTGAGTGCTCAAGAATTGCAGTAAAAGGGTCAGATGGATCGAGACAAATGAATGGAAAATTAGCCATAATTAGATCCTGCAGGATGTTACTGCACTAATTCATCTGAAGAAATACTGTCTATGAGCATAGGTGGGGTTTGATTCACTAGTTGTTCCTGCCATGGGGCTACTGTAAACTTGAGCTGCTCCCAGTGGAGGCTGTGTGATCTGAAAGCAAGCAGTGTGCAGGTATCGGCCGCCTGAGGTTCGGACTGCGGATGCCCGTGCTGCGTGCAGTACCTTGAGGTGAGGCTGGGTCAGCAGGGCAGGAGCCCACGTGCCTCAGTGGCCAGGCTCCCTCAGCCCAAGGCAGCCCTGCCCAGTGCAGCTGCTGGGAACCCTCAGTGGTGAGGTGGCAATGGCTGCAGTCACACACCAGTTCAAAAGGTTTAAGATTCCCCCCCCCCCCCCCAGCAGAAAGATAAGACTAGATAAATATTATCAGATTTGCAGTAATTTCCACCCAGCTGTAATTCAGGGTTTCACAGCTCTTTTGGTTTATTCACCAAGAGAGATGCTTCAAGTTCTCAGATGAGTCCTTGTTGCTGGTGTTGGAGAGGCTGTGCTGGGATAGCTGGAGCTTTCTGGCTCATCAAGCAGTGCCCACAACTTGGCTGGAGAAGGGCCATCAAGACCATGTAGCAAAGGTCAGGCATGTTATGCTTGAAACTGCTTCACTGGCCCAATTTAGTCCCTTTTAATGCCACTTGTGTGGTTGGTCAGTGGATTTTGATAGTTTCTCCATGCTTGCAGTGATGTAAAATGGAACAGCTGGAGGCCACATCAGTGCCAGGATGAGAGGATCTGGCACTTGCCTGGGCAGCACATGGCAATGCCTCCTGGAGCCAAGGGTCTGGCCAATGCCTGCCCAAACAGCACCTGGGCTGGGCATAATGTTCTGCCTCCACATGAACAGGATGGAAAGGTTGCTGTGCATCAGCAGAACTGGGGAAGACACCCAAGGTATTGGACCTAAATTAACTGTGCAGCAGGCTCTGCATCCAAACATCAAGAAATGTTTGCAATTGCTCCTAGTGCTCTGCCAAGTTTGTTTATGTATTTGTTTGTTTAGTAAGGAGAAGCTTCTTCAGAGTCTCAAAGGGGTAACTTTGCCCTTGCCCAGTGGTTGAAAAAGTTTAAACGGTACAAGGTAATTTTGCTGCATTCAACATGATGTGTACCAATTACCTCCAGATGCACTCACCCTTAGAGCAGTTGCCATGACAGTACATTATAGTAAAACCCAACCAAATAAATAAGCAGACTCTCCGCCCACAACCACTGCTGCAAATGTGCAACTCAAAAATTAAATGTTGCTTTTTAGTGGGGAAATAGCAAAGTGCTGCTGAAATAAAAACTGTCATTTGATTTTTCCATAAACTGCATATTGCAATATCATCAAAGTATGCCTAAAAGAGCTGAAGTGCATCACTTTTGATGATGATATTTAAAAGGAAAGACTAAGGAGGAAAGAACTAGTATCTGTAATAGAAAATGCGGCATTTGTCTTTTTCATGCATGTTTCACCTAAAATGAATGAAGCGAAATGGAAGAAAACAAGTCTTCTATCCCTGTTTATCAGTTCTCACAGCCAAAGGGGGCTTAGGACCATAAGAATTGGAAGTTGTTAGTACAATCATAAAATTATAATTGAAAGGACAACGATGGATAATTGATGGGCAGTAAGAACGGTTAAATGGCAGAGGAGACCTCTAGGTGAAGAAGGCAATGAAAGGGTTAACACTGCACTGAAAAAAAGGGCAATAATTAGCACTGGAAATTATCAGCTTTGGGCATGGAGAGTGGAAGCACAGATCTACAGGGTGCTGGGACTTCAGCAGGGAAAGGATCTCTTGCCACCAAAAGAGTTGCTATAAGGAAAAGCAGATCAGTACCTTGCTTCCAGAGTGAACTCGCAAAATCTGACAGAGAATATCACAATAGGCAGCTGCATTAATGTATTTGTAGAGAGAAATAAAATAAACATGATCAAGTTCTTGGCAATTCTACTCTCCTAGCTGAAGGAGCATTTACAGAATTTTTAATGAAAGACTGAATATTTTCAGTGATGCCATGAATGCTGGTAAAGGCTGAAGACACTGAAAAACAGCCCCAGACTCGCAGGTGAAGGGTTGCTTAACTGAGGACTGTCCCTTGATGTGTGCTCAGTGCAGAAGCTCAGGTCAGTGCTGCATTGACAGCTGCAGGTCATCAAGAGTTGGTCCTTATCTAAAGACCAGCAGGATTTTGCAAATTCAGAGTTGTTGGCAAGGAAGCAAGATTATGTTTCCTGTTGTAAACTGAAGAGAATTGGAATCATGATTACTATTTTTAGAAAAATCCATCCCTCTTCCATGTCTCTCCTTCCTTTTGTCAGCTTTCTTTGAGGACAAATGCAGTCAGGCCTCAGCTGAAGGATTCTGTCTTGCAGCCTTTTCCTTGGAATACACGCTGCCATTTTCTCAGTGTTTTGGAAAGTCAAGACAAATATCAAATTGTGTGAATGCAAATAGGAAGTAAAACTCTTAAGCCACAGATTTGATGTTGGGACCCTGTCAACTATTTGCAGTTCCCTTTATTCCAATCATTCTGAGAAACTTCAAGCACTTCTTACAACTTACAAAGTTTTCCTCGCTAGAGGATGTGACTGTGCTGACCCCACACGTCTCCCTCCTTCCAACAAGGGAGGTCTGCCAACAAGCTGGAAATTAGGTAGAAGCACACAAATTTCTCCACATGCTGTGGTGACAAGTCTTGCAGCTTGAGAGGGCTCTCCAGAGAATTTACCATTGCTTGCTACACATGGGCTTGCTACAAGATGTAATCAGATTGCAAAGTTACCTTTGATGGTGAGATTGTGTTAAAACCTTTAAATAACACTGAACTGTGACAAATAAGAAAAAAAATATTTATGTGTAGTTAGCAGAAAGATGGAGAAAAACTCTACAGTCCATTAACTGGTCAAATCAAGTTGAAAGTAACACAAAATTAAAATATATATTATACCCTATTAATTCGACAAAGGAGGTGTTTTACAGAGACAGATAATTCAGCTTTGGAAGGGAAAGGCAATGCCACAGAGCACAGCTACAGCCTGAGGCTGGAGAAGTTGGCACTAACTTGTGCAAATCCTGTCCCAGTGGCTCTTTCACCAGATATTCGGCTTTTTAAGACCAATTTTTTAGCATACATAGGTATAAATCCAGACAATAATGTTGTTGGTGAGCCTGAGGTGAGGGATGCAAAGGAGCCTGTGGGAGACAGATGGTCCAGCAAGGCTTATTGTGAGAGTGACGACTTGGAAAGTGCTCAGGGACAGCTTGAGCAGAGATCACACTGTGGTATTTCTCCATTAATCCCACACTTTTTACCTAGCTCAAGCCATAATGCAGTAACCAGCAGGACTAAATCTATGCCGGTATGGAAGAGATGCATGCAGATATATGCATACCCACATTTCAGGTGTACATGTGCATCCACATCCATGTGTGTGCATTCTGTAAACAGAGTGATGTGTGCTCCAGAGGTAACATACAGTCTGCTGTCACCATTCTCTGATAAACTGAAAGCTTTCAGCAAACTATTACTGTACCTCAAAAGCATTTAATTAACAATAAAACATTCATGAATGATGTACGTTCTTAGGTATTAAGAGATCAACCACCCAGCAAATAATGCTCTATCTGCAGTTTCCAAAAGCTCCTATGTGGTCTGTGGCTGAAGTTTTGCACAAGAATGTTGTAACAAATGTACCATTTATTTATGTTTGCTTAGCCCACAGGGTCTATGGATGAGATCTTTCCCTGTGTACAAGGAAATTACTAGAATTAAAATTACACACAGCTCTGTAACTTAATCATAGGTGTTTTAGAAGTGTCTTTCATAAACCCTTCAATATCTGAATTCCTGCAACATTCACCTACTAAACATTGATAGAGTCTATTTATTCAACACAGTGATGGTTCAAAAACTGATGGGAGAAGCTGAGCATTCCAGCCTGCCTCACTAGGCTGTGACACACACACACACACTTGCAGTATCCATTGCTGACTTTTCAAGTATAATGTTCTATGGATGCTTGGGGAAGGGCATCTCGAGAGCAACCTGCAGTCTCTGTAAATAATGCTGCTAAGCCCCTTTACTTAGATGCTGTGGATTTAGTGAAACAAATAGTCATTGAGACTGCAATGAATGCTGATACCTTAGCGTCGAAAAAGTTGTCCGGTTATTGCTCGTGCCCAGGCCAGCTGGCACACGGCTCGCAGAGGCAGACACTGAACGGTGTAAGAAAAAGAGGAAAAACCTCACCTCTGTTTTGTGGCTGAGGAGCCCCTGTTGTAGCCAGGCAAAGTCCTGTGCAATCCAGTGAAATATTACAAAAGGCCGTAATGCATATCTGAAAAGCTGATAAATCCTGCTCCCTCTGCCCTTCCCCACTAATCCTTCTGCTGCCTCCCGCTTCCAGCGCGCAGAGCCGTAATCCTGCGCGCCCCGCTCGGTGCCGTGCCCGGGGCTGCGGCGCTCCGCTCCCTCCCGCTGCCCCTGTCGGGAACTCGCCCAGCCCCTCTCCGCGCCCCGCTCACCGCTGCCGCCGTGTCCCTCGAGAGGTCCCTGCGGCTCTCCGGGGTCCCTGCGGCTCTCCGGGGTCCCTGCGGCTCACCGGGCCGGGGCGCCGGGGTCCTGCGCCCTGCGGGAGCCGGCCGGAGGGAGCCGCTCCATGGCCTCCTGCGCCAACAGGCAGGATGGAAGCGGCGTCCGCCTGCGCTGCCAAAATCCTCAAGCACAGCCAGTGCGCTCGTGTTTCATAACGCTCCCCTGCCCGGGGAAGCAGCCTCTCCTCTAAGGCTGCTTCACAGCAGAGCTCTGCAGCCTTCTGCAGCTGCCGACGTTTCCAGACCTACCCATTCCCTCTGCCTGGGTGTTTGTCCAAGCGCACGGATGGCTGCATCGGCAGAGAGCTGAGTGGCAGCAGCAGCAGCGAGAAGCCCTAATGCGATCAGCTGAACGGATGCTCCCGTGTTTGTTTCTCGTGCCTCTTCCCACTAGGGGCACATCCCTTCAGATCTGCCCCTCTGGAGACCCGGACCCCTTCCCAACAGGTCGAGAGGGTCCCGGGAAAGCGAGTCCCTGACGGCCTGCCAGCACCAATTTTTCGGGCAGAAAATTGTTATTCTGGGCACAGGTGGCTGGAAATAAATTATTTATAAATGTGAGAGCTGAAAGGCAGTTGCTGGTGTCCTCAGGATTGCCTGCACTGCCACCTTCCCTGCGTGTTCCAGCTCCTTCGTGCTGCTGCTTCACATGGAGATTGAACAATTGATAATTATTCTTAAAGCATCTGCATTTAAATGGGGGCTGGCTGCACCCCTGCCTAGGGTTTTGAAATACCCTATGGTCTACACATATCTAAGGAACCTGTGGAGATCCATCTCTTGGAGTCAAAACAGTATGTGGATCAGAAACATCAGACCCAACACCTGCCTGGCTGTGAGAAGGCAGCACTCGGAGTTTCTTGGATGTGGGAGGAAAGAGGGAATTGGGATGCCACATTTGGACTGATCCTATTTCCTCTCAATATGCTGCACATTGCTTCATGCTCTGACCAGTCCCATGGACTTGAGTGATGCAGATGTGTGCATCATGCATCACCATGACTGCACCCCATTAGTGGGGTCTGAACCCCACAATGGGATGCTGACACTACTTAAATGACACTTGGCTTTCCCATCTCCATATGACATTGGAGAAGAGGAACCTGGTTTTTCAGCTCAACATGCTTTTGCTCATAACAAGTGTCCTCTGGCACCTGATGGACTGATAGGGCTGCAATCCTAGAGTGATTTGGTGAATTTTGATTAATGGAAAACCCTGAGGCTTAGCACTGTAACATTCAAATTCTAAAATGGTGATGGGTGGAGATCTATTCTCAACCCCAAGAAGTTGTGCATCTGTTAGACTGCAACCCATCAAACCTTCATGTGGGTGTACAGCTTTAAGGCTGTAAAATTGGGAAATTAATTTAGTTTTACTGAAATTAAATTAATCAAATGTTAAATGTAATGACATTTTCAAATGTGCTGGGTTGGGGCCTAAATCAATAGAATTGAAGGACTGTGCCCAGGTGAAGCAGTGGCAGAAAATGCAGTCAACATTCTCAGTGAGAAAAACTATGCTGAAAATGTACCAAACTCCTGAAGTGCCCCACAGCATGTGCGTGGGCAGCAGAGGTGTATGGAGGTGTGTGTGGGCCACTCGGGACCTTTGCTGCAGGAGGGATGGCTGGTGGGGTCTGCAGCCACCTGGCATGCTGAGAGCACCAGGGAGACCTGCTCAGTGTGAGGAGCATCCTGGGGAGATGCTGTCACTTTGACACAGGAGCTGTTTGCACTTCAGATTTGACACAAAAACAAGCACTGTTGTTTGGGGGGGTCTCACAGCTGCTCTGCCTCGATTTCTAAACACAGGTGAAGCCCAGACAAACTGACGGGGTTTATAAAACAAGAGCCCCGCTGCATTGAACCCTCTCTAACGCCAGTTTGTTTCCAGGACTTTGAGTACAAAGTACCACGCAAGACCCACTACATCCCTGGGCAAGAGTCCTGCTGCCTCAAGATAACCTGGCTGAGGGGTTATGGGCTGCAAACAGCAGTGTCAAGCCACCACTCAAGACTCCAACCAGCCCCACTTAGGGGAAATTAGCAGGAAAATAAAGGAAGGGTGGTCTTGTATCCAGGGGTGATGGCAGCAGTCCCTTCTCCTGAAATTCCTGCGGTGGAGTACTTGGTGGTGGGGGTAGGAGGTGCTCGGTGTCCCCCGCTGGCTGATGCTGTGTCACTCACACAGCCGCAGCTGCCATCGGGGCGCGGCCAGCCCTGCCTCTCGGTGTGAGCACCGGCAGCTCCCTGTCCTGTCCGTAACATCTCCAACTCCCTAATTTCCAGTCTGGTTAGTAATACAGCTTTTTTGTCACTCGCTGGGGAATCTTTCAGTCTCTCACAAGCAGCTTTGTGAGAGGTTGGCTTTGCGATGCACACTTCTCACAGCTGAAAGATGCTCAGCTCTGTTTAGCCCAGCCTGATGACAGAGGGGGGTGGTGTGTTTGGTTTTTGTACTTTGCTCCCAGCTGCAGTTTAAATGCCTTAAAGAGAAATACTTGTTCAGTGTTTCAGGCACCAGCACAGACATGAGCCTGGCAGAGCAAAGCCATCACTGTGAAGGGTGAGCAGAGGAGCCCACCTGAAGCTGTGTGGTGAAGGTGAATATTGTGACTTCAGCACCCACCAGCAGCAGCCCCGGTGCCACCAGCCCAGCCCCGTGAAGGGAGGACTGCTGGGAACACCCACTGTTGGGATGGGGAAGTTGGAAATGCGATGCAGTGTATAAGAAGAGGCACAAGTGATGTTGATAATGAAGAGGGATGTGTGAGATTGTTTCAAATGTTTCCAGGGTCAGACCTATAGGAAATTATTCTCATTATTTACTCTCACTGTTTTCTCACCTGTGTTACCTCATTGTCTGCAGAGAAGTTGTACCTTGACAAGACTCATCTGAGTGCCCACTGCAGCTCCTACTAAATTAAGAGGGAAGTGGATCAGACTGTAAATCCAAAGGGTCTTCTGACCAGGGTGCAGACATGGAAAAATGATACCTAATAATACCAAGAGAAAAGGAGCAAAACATAGGGAAAAAAGCCTGTGTGCATTATGGTCATGTTGTGAAATCAGTCACTGATGGAGAAGTGGCAGCTGGAGGCAGTCTGTGTCTCAGTAAAGTTCTGGGCACTTTCTTTCTCTGCTTGATGGTTCTGCATGGTTGTTGCACAAAATACAGCAAAGAAATTTGGAATGAGTGGCATTACTTTTAGAATCCTGTTATGGGAGCAGTTCTTGTGCTAAATGACTCAAACTTCCAGTCACTTCAGAAAATAGTCTCAATTGTAACATTAAGGATCAGTTCAGGAAAGTGACAGGTTTTGCCAGTGTGGTTTCAAGAAGAAATATCTTTTAAAAAGACTGGGTGGTTTCATAAAGAAATGTAATGTAGCAAATAGTCTTCTTGTCCTTTTCATCTAATAATCCTAAATACTCAGGGATTAGGCATTCCATGTAATGCCTACCTACAATTTTCAGTTATTTTATGAAATAACTGAGCAAACCAGCTGTTTAGTGACATCACTATCTTTTCACAATGACCGTGTTTATAACATACATGCCACGTTAGGTGTAACATAGGGAAAACTATGAAGTCTAATACGATTATTGACAAACTTTCACATGATCTCAGAGCACACTATAAATATGCCAAGTGCCAGGCACAGAACATTTGTCGAAGATTGTGCAGATCAGTGAGGGATCTTACACTCCAGGATATCTCTCAGAGTTTGCTTTGGCTGTTGGAGTAAAGGCAGGTGCTACAGTGCTCTGTGCAAGTGACACTGCAGCACAGGGGCTCATGCTGCTGCTGCTGGCTCAGGTGACTGGGGAGGGTGGCTCAAAATGGTAGAAAGAGGTGCTGGGAGGTGCTCCCATCTTTACTATTAGCATCCTCAGGTGTCTCAAACAACATTTAACCACAGCCTTTCTGTTAATGCTTTGAACCCAGCCCTCAGCACCAGGCAGCTCAGGACATTTTGAGGGCAGAGGCTGCCAGGAGACATTTGGGACAGTGTGAGGTTGTGAAGTTTTGGGGTCAGTTCTCTTTACCACATGGGGGGAAATAAAACATCTCAGTTCTTTGTCTGGGATATATGCTTAGATTTTTTCCAGCTCAACTCATAACCTAAATTAAGTACATGTTGTGCCTAATTCCCATTTAGAACAGTAATGGATGTAACAAAACAGTTCATGATTAGAAAAGTGTAATGATATCCTTGTGTGGAGTTAATGGAATGAAAGCTGTGGTGGAGCTCTGGATCCAGGCAGAGTTGGGGGATTTTCAGCCTGGAAAGGTTGGGTCCCAGGGCATCTGTTTTCTTCTTCCCACTCTTAGGTCCCTGGGCTATAGAAAATCCTGCAAAGCACTGCAATGTGTCCACTGCATATGAGAACTGTGAATGTTAATTGAGAATTTTGTTTGCTGTTTGCCTTAGTTTTAGTAATATGCATCAAATTATGCTTATAGTTGCGCCCACATAAACCCAGAGCTCTTCTGCTGCAGCTACTGGGCTGATTTCAGATTTTCCTCTTCTCCTTGTTCCTCCATCCTCTGTCAGTGCAATGTCTCAATTGTTTTGCTATCCTCACTTCTTCCAAAGGCCCAGCTAGCTCTGCAGGCCACTCTGGGTGGAGGGTCCTGGCTGCACACACCGTGGTGTGCCAGCTGTCCAGACTGCCCGGCTTGCACTCGCTGTCCTGGGAGGGCAGAGCCGTGGGCTCTGCCTCCCCCGAATTCGGACGCGCTGCTGCCAGCAGAGCAGGTTGCTTGGTAACTGCAGCCACATTTCAAAAATGTACCCTTTTACAGCCAGCTTCCCAAACTAATGTCTTTGAAAGGAAGAGTTGTTCTTTCAGGATCGTTTTAATTTTGTTCTTTCTTTAAAAAAAAAAAGGGGGGGGGAGGTGGGAAGAGCCTTTCAGCTCCAGATTTGCTTTTCTTCTCTCCTCTTTCCCTGCATCTGGTACCACAAAGGGGAGCAGTGTCACATGCCCAGGAGCGAAGCCCTTTCATCCTCCTCTCCTTAGGATTCAGCCGTTATAATTTCTGACTTTCAGGCTGAATGGAAGGAAACATTGAGCACTTCCCATAACGTCTGCATTTGGCATCTTCTCTTTCCTGAGCACGGTTTTCCTCTTCTAAGAGTTCTGTCTTTCTCTCCATAGCTGACAGATCAGTATGGAAGGTGGGACTGGTGTCATAGAAGTGTTTGGTGTCTGTTCTCAGCTCTTGTGAGGGTTTGTTGGATGTCCCTGTTGGACATGTTGTGTGCTCCTCAGGCCTTGCTGTCCCTGTCCACGTGAGGATGGGGATAGGTCAGGTTCTTCATGCAGATTCAGTGCTGGTGATCTGGAGGCTGGAGGAAGAGCCCACGGTCATTCCTTGTGCACAGGACAATGCAACCTGGCAGGGTGTGCAGGGAGCAGCAGCCCCAGTGTCGGTGCTGTGCTGAGAGAGCAGAGCAGTGACGCACAACCCCTGTCCAGCGGTACCCCGATCTCTGGGCTGGCAGCGGCAGTCGTAGGACAAGTGAGATCATCCCTTGTGCTCTGCAGGTCAGTGCCACGCCTCGGGCTCAGAGGTCAGGTCAGCCATTGTGCTGAAGCCATTTAGTGTGTCCAAAGAGCTGCGTTCAACTCGTGCTGGCTCCGTCTGCTTGAGAATTGAAACGACGGTGTCATAACAACACTCAGTGTAGGCTGTCACTTTTTATTTCACCACTGCTGCCCCATCACATAGAAACACAAACAATTGCAAAAGAAATACAACACCCAGAGAAAGAGGCTGCTGACACAATGGGAGTACGGGACACGGACAGAGCCTGAGAACATGAGCTGGGCCTGCTGGGCACGACAGGCACTGTGAGAGCTGGGCAGAGAAACAGGAAAGCTGTGGTGATGAACGTGGTGTGAAAACAGAGCTGGCAGAAATCATGAGGAAAGGAGTGAGTGCTGATAAATACTGCATTAATAACAAGAAAGGATGACTCACAGCTCAAGCTGACTGTATGCTCATCTCAGCCTTCCCAGCAAGTTCAGAACCACGCACTCGTTACCGGGCTTTGTTCTGCCTGTTTGCTTTTAATTTCTGATTCTCTGTTCTGGATGGCTGCAGTCATCTGAACCTTTGGATGCATTAATATTTAAACAGGATGGGCAACAGAAGGCTGTGAAATGTCAGATGTGTCTGAAAATCAAGAGGGATTTGGAAGTAGATGATGGGTAGGTGGCTGTCTTAATTCAGCAGTGTAACAGCAGAGCTAACACAGACTCCCTCCTCTCTCTCCTTCCCTCCCACATGCACTCACTGAAAGGAAAATAAAAGTCATTTGTGTTTGTTGGCAGCTGGTGATGCGTTCAAAAGGATCCTTATTGAGCAGATAAACAGTCATGTCTCTCTCCCCTTCCCCAAGTTCTGGGTTGATGACTAGTTTCCCTTTTATTCTTAGATGGATAAGGCTCTTCAAAACATAAGCATTGATGTAATAAATCAGAGAAAGGAAAAAAGTGCACACTCATACTTCTGTATCTCGTGGCTTGCTCAGGGCACGCAGAGCTGAAGTCAAATGGCAGCTGCTCAGAGCTGGCATTTTCAGAAAGCTGGAGTCAGACCTTCCAAGTCCACTGTTAGTGTCCTTTTAAGAGCTGTTCATTTATCAGGGTATTTAATATAATCAGACAGGAAATTATATTTACGATGCTTTTAGCTCCATTTGGGACATTTTTTTAACACTGCTTCTGGGATGTAAATTATTTTAAAATCATCAATTTAGTTCTTTACATGAAGAGATGAAAGCTTAACTAAAAAGCTTTCTTGTTCATGGCAGTCTTAAATTCTCCAGCAGATCTCTGGATTTTTGCTTAATTGAACACCTAAAGAATAAAAAGACCTTGGCCTCATAACACTTTTAGTAGAAGT
This sequence comes from Vidua macroura, assembly GCF_024509145.1. Taxonomy (NCBI): domain Eukaryota; kingdom Metazoa; phylum Chordata; class Aves; order Passeriformes; family Viduidae; genus Vidua; species Vidua macroura. The sequence continues at coordinate 11,282,264 of NC_071590.1, read as the reverse complement.
AAATTTTAGATTTATTTAGCCCCATTGACTTTTGAAATACAACCACTAACAGCATCTGTTTCAGCACCGTCCTTCGGAATGGATAAAGTGTTTTATCACCAGGCATTAAATTCCTTGATAGAGCATTTTATATACCCCTCTGCCCCTTGCACAGCTCTCCTGGCCACTCCAGGCCTGTATTCCCAAGGGATGGGTAAAGCCACGGGGAGGTGGCTGTGGCTGCTCTGGCCCAGGGAGGGGGTGGTCCTGGCTCCCACGCCCTGTCTCAGCCAGCTGGGCACACCAAGCTCACATGTCCCCAGCCCGAGGCTGGCTGTAGCCTAGGGCAGTGCTTTGTGCCAGGCTGCTCAGGGTGCCAGCAGGGCTTGTCCTCTGGCCTAACCTGCTGCTCACACATCCTGCTCAGGTGACACTTTTGGTTGTGTGTGATTCCTTTTGTCTTGACAATCCTTTCAAAGAACTAATGTGAGCAATGACTAGGAAATACTTGAACTCCTGGCAGATATATTTCAGCTTTAAGCAACCTCAAAGCCCAAATATAAATGTAATTGAAATGAAAATTGAAAATAAAAATGTCTGTATGGATGCCATTTTCCTCCCTGAAAAAGTTCCAGTTAAATAGAGTTCCAGCCCTAAACCAATCTGCAAGATTGCATCTGGAAGATGCAGGATGAAGCCACAAAACCAACTGTGCCCAGAAAAGGGGCCACTCTGATCTCACAAGGGAACTGCAGTGAATGGTTTTGACATTCTTTTAAAACCAAAATACATCTGTCATGCATAGGAGTGTGGAAACTTGCTAAATATTCATGAATCTGGGATTTCCTTTGTTCCAGTTGTGCCTGGGGATTATGGGATGTTTCCCCCCTACCAATTAGTGGCTGTTTGATCCCTGTCAGTGCAAATCTGAGGGCAGAGGGACACATTTCACATCAAGGTGTTGTGCCTGATGCTAACCTTAAAATCAATATGTGAGCAGTTGGTGGTTGCAGGTGAGTGACACTACAGATGCAATGGAGACACTGGGATTCCCTGTTGTAATTAGCATTGATTCCCCTCTGGTTTGTTGTCTGTGAACTCATTAAATTGTGACCTGCATGTAGGACTTGCATTTCTGCCCTGGAAAACTCAGTGGATTTGCTATCGGTTATTACACCCCCAAGACTGCAGTTGTTTAAATGCATGTGATGAGAGGACTGTTGAGAAATATTTCAAGTAAGAACTATAAAAGCAGGTTGCAAGGGTACTTTTTTTACAGCCAGAATCTGTTCTCTTTCCTAAATGTGGCATACTGAAAAAGCAGCACTCCATTTATCAAATCAGTGTGGAATTTCAATGCCTGCACTCATTGTTCCTGATGAATGGAGGGTGGCAACAGCCCTGGTGGTGCTTACTTAGAGGCTGATTTGGCTCAGTTCTTGCTTTCTGTAGGAGGACTTGGCTCTTTTTTTTTTTGGTCCTGTTTTGACTTCTGAGTGATGCTGGTAAAACCCAGGTCCAGCATGAGATGCAACATATCAGTGGGGCTCTACAAGATGCTTTTCCTCATCCTCCAGAAAATAAACAGCCTTTGTAGAAGACTACGTAATACAGTTTCCAAGCATTCCTGGTACACAAAAACTGGGCTGTTTTAGTCTTGGTTTCAAACTCTCAACCATCACTGCTGGTTTGATGCTGAGGCCACTGGAGTTTGCCTGTCCATCACTGTGGTAGTTCCAGAGCTGGCTGAACAGAGAGCTCTTACCAGACCTGGTGCTCTCAGCTCTCTCCATGTGCTTATGTGCACATCAGTGTTTTTTCTGAGTTTGGGGGACTTTTTTTACTGTTGGATTCAAAACAAAAAATTTCACACAGTAAAGCAATTTATTGTCCCCGTGCTTAGGCCAGTATTCACCAGGGGGCCAATTAAAATAGTGCAGTGCTTGTTAATAATAATTCAAAGTGACTTTCCAGTTCAGTTTTGGTTTATTTAGGGATGCATGCTGGGACACAGCCAGCACTCTTCAAAGGACCCAACACACAGACCCGGCACAGCTCAGGATCTCCACTCCTTTAACCATGACTTACCAGGGCAGCTGAAGGTCAGTTTTACTGCTCTCAGTGGGGATATTGATAATTTAAGGAGAAATTGGCACAAAGTTTATATATTGTTTGTGTCCCACGGAACTCCTGAGCGCTGACGTGGAATTTCAGTTAAAAAGCTGTTCTGGTTCTTTGCAGCTCTGATGGACAGAGTCTCTGTATTAGTGAATACACCACTAATAAAACCCTGGCACGATTTGCATTCTTTAGTAAATAAATGGACACCCATCCATAGGTCTCATAAACGAGTGAAGCTCCAGTGACTTTACTCCTACAGTTAATGAATTGCTGGAATTAATTACGAATTTGGTTGATGATATTCATCTCTATATAGCTCTGTTTAAAACTCTCCCTCCAAAAAGTAAGCATGCACTTGCATTACTGCTGCAGAAGAGGATTTGGGGCTGGGTGGCTATGGGGGACAGTGAGCAGAGCACAGGACAGGGGCCCTGCAATGGCAGGAAGCAACACATTTCCAAAGCTGGAGTTTGTGGTATGCTCGGATGAAGTGTCACTTTCTGCTTCCCTGAAAACACAACCTCCCTCAGGGCTGCGACCTGCAGCCCTCGGAGTCCTGTGTCCATGAGCTTTATAGGACATTTGCTCTGTCAGCTGGTGTAGTTACTCCATAAGTGCATATCATAAGCTCCACCATTTTGGTACACTGATAATTTTCTTTAAAAAGTGTCTGTACGTGTGAATTTAATCTACTTATTTTTGATGTCCAGTGAAGCTTTAGACAGCAATTTAATCATTATTATTGGTATTGTACAGCTGCTCCCTGAAGGTGCTCAAACCATGTCAAAAAGGGAACCAACATAATGAGTCTGACAGAATTTCAAAGGGAGAGATTAAATTTAGGATAATGAGTTCTGCTGCATTTTAAATGTTATTGTAACAATTCATACCACTGCATCCTGTTCATCTCTGGACTCAAAACTAAAATGTCAATTGGGAACGAAACTGTGCAGATATATTATTTTTCAAGTCTTTTCCTCTTATAAAAATTAAAAACAAGACAAAAGGAACATTACATCTCTTCTGAGATGGGGTGGAATAAATTCCGTCTGTGTAGGAGCTGGAGCAGCCTCTGCTCGTTTCTCTGAATCAGACACCAACTTACAGATTAACTTGAGGTTTGTGAACTCCACCGGTGGATTTTTAAAGCTCAGTGATGACTCCTGGGTTGCAGTCCTACATGCACTGGGGGGCAGTGAAAAGTGTGTGTGAAAAGTGAAAAGTGTGTGTGCCCACCCAGCAGGAGAGCTCGGACAGGGGGTGCCTGGGGAGCTGGCTGCTCCCACGGGGAGGAGGCTGTTTTTCTATAGCCAGAGTTCCAAGCAGGGTTTGGGGCTCAGAAAAGCTGACAAAAATTGCCTTTCACTGGTGGAGTATTACTTCTGGAGTTTTTATCTCTCACCCCTCTCTCCTGACAGGAGCAGCATCATTGTTTAGTATTGAGAAAAGTAACTCCCTTATCTTGGGAGCTGAACAATGTGGTAAAATTAATAGAAGTAATGACAATTCATTCACTGAATACCAATTAGTGTTCAGCTTTCTAAGGGAATGGCAATTGGGAATGGAATACAGGTTGGATGATACCAGATAAAGAAATCATTTCTTTGATGTAAAGGACATTAAGAAAGTGTTTCATCCATGACAGGATGAAAAATGAAGCAATCTTTGTGGCAACTGTGAATATTTTCCTCTGTCAGTGTGCATGCTTTGATGGAGACACGAGCACAGTCCCACACAAGCAGCTCGGTGCCCACAGCTTCCCTCATGGTGGGCTCTGCTCTGGGGCTGCCATCACTGGAACTGGATTTCTTCTGTTGGAGCAGCACTGGCTGAGAATGCTCAACAGAGCTAATGGTTGCTTAATCTGTTGTGTATTTTTTTATGGTGTGCTGAAATGCCAGGGTGGAATCTGGAATGCCTCATTTATTAGTTCAGTATTAGGAAGAATAAGGATGCAATTAGGGTTTGAAAAAATTAGGTTAAATACCCATTTCCTAATACAGAGAGATTAGGGCTCCTCCTGTTTCATATTAGGAGGGCAGGCTGGACAGCAGCCCTGTAATTGGTGCAAATGGCACAGGACATGCTTGGAAGCACCTCAAGAATCCAGCTTCAGCTCATCTGATTCCTGGAGAGCTGCAGTTGCACATCCTCATGCTTTCGCTATATTCTGGATTGCTTTTGTCCTCTCTTCTCCTGTTTGGCTATGTGTCATTTGCAATTCAGGTCTCTCCAGCTTCTTGACAAATCTTGATTGCTGCCTGTCCTCCTCCTCTGGTTCTTCTCCATCTCTTTTCCCAGTCTCTCACTTATCCCTCAGAACGGTTCCTGTTTGTTCTCTGATGCTCTGGCATCAGAGATGAATGAAATGAGCTCAGTGCTGTTGTGAGAGGTGGCATGCTGCCCCCCTGCAGAACCTTGAAATGGCTTCCAGGAGTCAGCAGCCATCAAGTTTGCAACAAAAAACCATCCTCTGTGAATAACCATCGTATTTCCTCTGAAATACTGATGAGTTGGCACAGTTTTCTTGCACTGATGAAGTTTTGCAGTTATATGATCCCCAGATAATTGGACTTCACAGTAAGACAAAGACTTTGTCCCAGATAGTACTTTTAGAAAATATTTTTTTCTTGAAATTACAATTATAAAAATATTCCTACTTTTCAGTGTGTCCCCTGGCAAATGGAGCATGATGTTTAAACGCTCTTTGAAAAACATTCCTGAGATAAGATCATTAGTATATGAAAATGCTTTCTTAACAGAGGCAGCTTTTGTTGAAAAGCCTTCATTGGTGGTGGATTGGGAATAATTAAGTGAAATGTAATGACTCAAAATAACAAACAAGATCTTCACAGCTATTTATGGACACCCAGTTCTCCTGGGGAAAACTAATCTGACATGAGCACAGAGTGTGAGGCGTGCTCGTGGTCATGGCAGGCAGGAGGGACATTTCTGAGCTGCAGAGTTGTGTCAGTGGCTGCAGAACAGGTTCTGTGCCCCACAGCAAGCCCATGCCAGGCTGGCAGCTCCTGCAGGGAGTCTGTGAGTTCACTGGTCCAACGTGTTCAGTCTGATCCTCACTGCATGATTCCCCTTTGTCTCTCCTGTCGGTAGCTCCTGGGGACAGGGACCTTCACACAGCTCTGGTTTTGCATGTGGCTATGAATCTCAGTTGCTAATCTGAGCTCCTGTTACCACTAACACTCCTATCTGCCTATATCTATATCTAATCTATATCTAATCTATATCTATATCTATATCTATATCTATATCTACCTATTCTACCTATATCTATATCTCCTCTCTGTGTACCTTCCAGTCCATTACGTTCTGCTAAATGCAAGTGGTGGAGGTTCTACACTGAAGTGGAAAAACCAAATGAAAATGAGAAATAGCCATTCCAGTGATTTATACTCAGACTCTCCAGTGTGTGTGTTTGCCTCACCCTGTGCAGTGGTGTCCCAGGGACAGGCAGTCCTGTAGTGATTTTTAAAACCTCTTAGAAATACACAAAGATCAGAAGTTAATTTTCATGTCTCTTCTATGGCTGCTTTATAATTAATTTCTCTGAACCAGTTTGTTTTTCTGCTGCCAAACACTTCAACACTTATATGTAAATTATCAACATCTGAAGCTGTCTTTCCTTAGAAAGAATACAAGGCAATCATCAGATAAAAGTCATTACACATTCACAGCTATTCTGCTCCACTGATAATAAGATATTCTTAGGCAAAGGTGACCTTTTTCCAATAGACTTATTAATGTCAGGACTTCAGAATTGTCTTTTCTCATTACAAGTCTTACCAAAAACATTAAAAAGAGTGAAGTTTATGGTCTTAAAGATGTGTCAAAACATAGCCATTAAGGACATTTTCACAGCATGTTATTTATATAATCCATTTTTTTGTATTTTATGTGGAAAATATTGAGATAATACAGACATTCCTGACAGAACTCTGTATTCATGACTTCCTTTGACTTCTGATCATATTCTAGAGAATCCAGATATAATTTCTAGCCCTTACATTTATGGCCTTTGAAATCTCCCTGGATCCAAGAAAAAGTTATTTCCATATGCATGAGAACATCAGCTCCTTTGAATGCAGAAACATTTTTATGTTGTCCTGAGTTTGTGCCTCCAGTGGAGGGCAGATCCCTTAAAATCCAAACTATCCCAGATTTTCCATCTGCTTTTCCTAGTCTCCATCCCACCCAGCAGAGTTGGTGATGCTCATCCTTGAGCTGCTGTGCCAGGATTCAGTCCCATGTGCCTCCACTTTGGTATCTCTCCAAAATCAATATTTTAAAGAAACTTAAATTATTCCTCCTACAGGAGTCATGATTCATGCAATGATAGCATCAATATTAATACAATAATCGAACTTTAAAGTCAGCTGCTAAGCAACCTGTCATGCCCACGGAGCAAACTGGACTCAGACCAGAACAACTGGGACTGGAGAAAACTTAATGTGAAAAAGAAAATACTAAAGGAGGGAAAATGTTAGTCAAGTACCAGATTTTGCAGAGCCACCCTCTGGGCTCAGCTGGAGACTGAGAGCTGCCTTTTTGGGACATTCCCATCCTGGCTGGTGGCCAGGCTGCAGCTCAGCCCCAGCACTGCAGGCTCTGAGCTGACCCCGCTCCCCAGGCTCTGCCCTGCTGTGCTCCAGGTGCATCCACCCTGCTCGCCTTCTGTGGAAATAAAGAATCAAGAGGAAATAGTTACAGGGAAAAATCTTATTCTCTTGCTTTTTACTTCCCGCACTCTTCTGAAGGCCCATTCAGTGTTTTCCTTCTGGCAAACTATTTAGTCAGAGCAATTGCAGAGAGCTCTGTTTCTGCCTTCTGAAGGTTATCTAATGGCTTTCAGTATGGCCAGTTTAGGATGTGTCTTGATGTGCAGGGAGCTGGGATTAGCAGAATAGAGGGAAATTACTTATTCCAATAGCTTTTTAAATAAAAAAGCAAGTTGGTTTAAAAGAGGAAAGGCCATGCCAAGTATTTCCATTATACTGTTTTTTTTCATTATCTTGAGGAGCCTGAAGAAGTCTCTGGGAAATGAGATTCTGTTTGGTAGAAGATGCAAGTGCAGGTTGGGAAAGGGTATCAGAACCAGCTGGTGCAGAAGGAAAAGAGAAAAGAGGTCATTCATTATGATTTTTTCCTCACGGTTGCCAGCAAAACAGAGAAAGAAACATGTCCTCTGGGATATCCCAGCTGGCAAGAACAGCCTTAAAGGCTGAATTCCAACCACACCAGCAGTAGAAAAAAATAGTTTAACAAACCCTGGAGACCTACATTTTTGTGGATTCACCAGAGTATTGGCAAGCGCCCTGGTTGTTTTAATCTCTAGAGTTGCATGGTGATGTATAAAGTAGAAGAAAAATAGGATCTCAACTCTAGGAACAGACCCAAATTGCTGTTGATTTTGTGTTTCAAGGCTCAGCAGTGTTTCTTTGCCTTTTCTCTCTCCTTTGCTGTGCTTTTATCCTCAAAACACTTCTGCCTGTTGGCCCTGCATGGTCCCTGCACTGAGCACCACCTGGGCATGGAGGGACACCTGGAAGGTCTGGCATGGGCAGCAGGATGTTTTTTTCCTTTCTCAAACATCAACTACCTCACTTTACACTGGCTGTACCTTCCTTCTTGTCTTTTTAATTAGCTCACCTAACACATTGGCTGCAAACAGCGACCCAGGCTGCTCTTCCTTCTTTTTACGTATCGATACATCATCTGCTGTGACTGATAATTTATGCAGCCCCAGCTGTCCCCCTCCCTTGCCTCTCCACTCACTCCCTGAGGTTTTTCCAGGAGCTGCTGGATGGAAGTTGCCTGGCAGCAGGGCTGTCAGCTCGTGCTCAGCACCAAACACACGCTGAGCTGGACCCCAGTGTGTACATTGGGGCCCATTTCTGGGTCAATAGTTGTAAAAATTCTTTCTGGCACCTGTTTGCACAAAAGGCAGTTCAGGCAAGTCTTTGTCACTCTTGTGAGTCTACTGGTGCTCCTGCTCCAAAAAATAAAGGGTTTTGATTAAAGCAAGCACAACAAGAGTAAGCCAGGGATTTTTAATTGTAGGAAGTCTTGACATAGTCTTCTGAACACTGAGGGCAAATTATCCATGGGAAATAACTCTGATTGTTGCCTCCATTATTTGTCCTTAAACCTAACTCGGTACCTTCAGACAGGTATAAAATTCTCCCTTTGCAAACAAGTGATGCTTCTTTTCTTCTTTTACTTCTCAGCCCTCCCTGCTGAGGGTTTGGGTTATTCTTGCCAACGTGATTTTTGGAAGTGGTCTTCTGCGCCTTTTCTGTCAAACAATGCACTTCTCATGGTTCCAGTTTTTCTGCAGCTACTTAGTTGTTCTTTGATGGAAGTAGAAATAATACCTAAATAATCACTTTGATTTTTATTTGAGGCAGCTGTGTTGGGACAGAACCTATTGTTCAGATCTCTTACCTTTTACACAACAGAGATAAATTAATTACAGGGCTTTCCCCTGACATCCAGGCTCTTGCCTGCAAATGTTCACATAAAAGATGAATGACAATGAGGTTCTCATTACAGCTTGATGAATTAGCCTTTTCACTTCAGTTCCAGGAAAGTCTACTTCATGGTCAACACTCTTGTTTAGGCCCTCCTGTGTTTTTTCTCTCATTGAATTCAAATTGTGCAGCTGCTGTCAAACCAACTTTGTTGGAGCAATCCATTATTTTGCACTGCCCTTTAGAATTCTTCACTTTTCCAGGGAATTTGCCACAGTGATTTGCAAGTTAGTCAGCAACAGCATCTTCCTAATTTTCCTCTGTGCACATCACACACCTGGGGCTGCAGGAAGAAGTGGCAGCTTTGGGTAATACAGCAAAAGGACCAGGAGAGCATCCCCTTCTCAGTTCAGGGCATGATCCTTGTGTTCAGGGTAAGCCAAGCTGCACAGTCTGATGTTCTCAGCCTACTGCCACCTTTTTTGTGTGTGTGTCTACACAATGATCTTGTTGGCCTGTAATGCAGGCCAGTTTAGTTAAAACTGGAATATATATGGGGCAGGAGGGAAATGTGCAGAGGTGTTTGCTAGGAGTTGCACACACGTGGATTCATTTCCAGTTTGTGAGAGGGTGGGACAAATGATGATGAACCTCCTTTGTGTCCCCCACATCTTGTAATGCCCAGAGCAGGGACACCCTGTGTCCAAGGGCACGAGGGCCATTTTGCCTGCCTGTTCTGCTCTGAGAGGCCAAATGGATTACCTGGGTAATTTGAAAGCTGTTGTCTACACAAAACAAAGTCAAAAGACTCACCCCTGCCAGGTGCTATTTCACAAAGAAAGAACATTTTGTTTCTTGCTCACAGTTCTTGGCAGTTTATAATGTTCCTTTACTTGTATCTTTAAGTGTCAACACCTTGATCAATTTTATTACACCTGCCTGTGGTCAGAATGTTACTAATGGTGGCTCTGGTTGGTGTCTGGGGACAGGAATAAGTAATTTGTAATGACTGTAAGTGAAAACATCAAAATACTGGTAGAAGAATAATTGCAGTAGTGTGAAGCTATCATTATTGAGGTGGCAATATTTATGTTTTTATCTTTTCCTAAAGCTTCCCACACCACACTGACTTTTCTGGCTTCTTCCAGGTTTAAGAGGTTTGGGTGCTTTTGGAAGTGCTATCCCAAGAGGATGCCAAGGCAGAGGGATGGGTGGGCATGGTCACCCAGTGACCTTGCCTTGGGTGGCAGTGCCTGTTCCCACTGTGTGGGAGGTGAGTGTCAGCCAGCACTTCTTTGAGGAATTGTCCTCAGCTCCTGCACAATTCTGTGTCCTGGCATGCCACTGCTGCTCCAGAGCCCTCTCATCCATGACAGCCCAGCAGGGACTCTTCTCCTTGCAGTTTGCTGCTAGAACAGGAAAATACCTTGGGAATTTTGTCTGCTCTGCCTGCCAGCTCTTCAAGGAAAACTCTGATCTCTCCAACCATGAAATAAAATCGAGCAAAATATCACTGAGCCATATGGACACCAAGCAGCAAAACGCCCCTGTGGAAAGTCTTCCCTGCTGTCTCTGGTGCTGATTATCAACGCAGCTTAGAGGAAAGCTGAGATTTTTAATGCCCCAAGCATGATGCCCTCCCCTGACCTTGGGAATTATTTTTATTGCTATTTTGGCTGGATCTGTCCTTGGCAGGTTGCTGGATTATAAGCAGATGCAACAGAAATGATGGAGACAGCTAATTTCAGAGGTACACAGAGTCCTTCCACAGCACATGGGAAACATGTTTAATGTTTGGAAATCTTCTTGTGGCATGGGTTAAATTTGGAACTGCAAATGGAACACTAGAAATTCCTTCAGTCATCTGTTCTGATAGAAATTATACTAATGTCTGTATTACATTGTTCTGTGGTATCTGTGCTCCTGCTGCCTGGGCTTCTCTGTGGGGCTTTTTCCCAGCACCAGTGGTGGACAGAGTGTTTTGGCCAGGGGAGCACACAGCTGAGCTGGGGCTGCTCGCCCTGGAATGCTCACTCCCTGGGCTGCAGAAGCAAGCCATGCACTTTATTGAAGGCTGCTTTGCCTCCAGGCCCTTATGCTTCTTTATTTCCCCTTAAATGGATGTTTTCCCCAAAGACAATCTTTTTAAAGCAGTTCAAACAGGTTTCCAATTACTTTTCATCACATTAGTCTTCTGTTCTAAAAATCTCAATCTCAACATCAAGTCCATTTCAAGAACTTGGGAAAGACTTTTTTTCTACCTGTTCTATTTCTGTAAGATGAGCATTTTAACAAAGAGCTTTCCTCTCTCCTCTCTCCTCTCTCCACTTAGAAAACCTCAGTAAACTGGTTGAAAAGAGAACCAATTTCTCTGCTGTAATAACAAGATTACCTCTCCCAGTTCATGCTCTGGATACTTGCTGGCAAATGACCTAATGTGAGAGAAGACTCAAATATTTTGGGTGAGGAAGACATTTAAATACAGGAACTTCAGAGAAGTGCCTCACACGGGGCAGGTCCTTAACCTGTGCTTATGCTAAGTTGTATCCCAGACAACATTTAAGCAGGTTTTCTGAAATCAAGGCTCACAGAGCAGGCATGGCCCAGACCTGTGTTAACGTTGGCTATCAGCCAGGCTGTGAGGTGGGATAATAACTTATATCCCATTGTTTTAAATCCTGAACCAATCGAAGAGTAAAACAGATTACTGAATAGCTGCTACATTTGGGACTCTAGTGTGGTTGCTTATTTGCAGGTCCTACAGAATTGAGATTCAGTGGTACCAGTGTTAATTAGAGGCCAGTTTTGGCAATTGCTACAGAACTGTTTCTCTTCCCATCCAGACATGGAATGAAATCAGCTCCATTTCACTCCAACAGCCTGTCTTGACAAAGTAATCACCATTCTCATGAGAATATTCAAATAATTCCCTGAAGTGCAATGTAAGGGAAAAGGAAACAAAAGATAATTATAATTTGCTGTTGGACTTTTCACAAATTGGAAGTTGAGCTACCCTTCAAAGCCCTGTTTTGATGTGCAAGCCTTGCTCTCATGAGGGTGCAGGCACTGGCAGAGTGCAGCTGTAAGACAGAGGCCCTTGTTCAGGTGCATGCCAGAGGCCACAAGCTCCTGGGTCAGGAGCTCACTGGGGGTCGCTGGCTGAAAGACACAGCCCCTCTGTGTCCTCACCCTGTTTTCTGGAACTTGTTACATGGTTAATATTTGCAAAGCTTCTGATTTCATTGTTTAATGTAATTTTATTCAGTAAAGCTTCCTCATTGCATAAAGGTCTTGGTATTTAATATTTAATAGCATAAGTCCCACGTGAGTGTCAGGCAGTGGATAAAAATTACATTTTAAATTAATGTGCAGTCAATGCCTGCTGCTCTTTCTGCATTTAAAGGCCAATGGCCATTTCAAGCCCAGCACCATCTTGCAGGGGCAATGCCTGTGTCCTCTGCCAAAATGGGCAGTCACCACCACAGGACGTGTAGCATTCCCCTGTATAGGTGCTGTCACTTGCCTCCAGCTGGGAGCCCTGTGCTCCATGGCCATTTCAGGATGGACACCTGGGATTCATCCACACAATCTTGTCACTCCCTCAGTCTGGCAGCTCGTGACAAAGGACAGTGGAGCAGTGCCCACAGCAGAGACCTCCTGCGTGGCCTCAGGTGTCCGTGGTGCTGAGCTCACTGACACCAGCACAGGACAACGTGGGACACACAACCCTGTGGTTCAAACAGCGTGTACCCCACATCTGTGGTGGTAATCAACAGGTCCTGGCTTCTGCAGGAAAGGGCTTTGGGCCAGATTTTGCAAGGAGTCAGCACGTACCACACACCTGGAATTCCACGTTTGTTTACATGTTTGGTTATTTACGCTGCTGCTTTCGCAGTGATAATTTCTTACTTTTTCTCTGATGACTTTTAGCATTTCCTTTTTCCTTCTGCTGGGAGAAGGTTTGAGATGGAAATCTGCGCCTAAATTTTTTGTTCTTGAGACATAGCAGCCAAAAACATGTTCAACTAGTCAGATGGTTTATAGACCCACCCCACAACTAGCCATACACATGGTCCCTGAGATGTAATGTTCTACTGCCTCAGTGAAATTTATATATATATATATATATATATATACACACATATATAACATTTCAGATTATGTAATGTCACCATCTGCTGCTTTACATAAACAGTGATCAGCTTCCACCTCTGCTGCTTTATGCAATTGTGTCTCCAGCCAAGCCACTGGGTAGGGGATGGAGGAGGGACTGTTCTGTTTGTTCTCCTCTAACTAAATACCTCTCCCTTCACTAGGGCAGAGGTAGGGAGCTTGCAGCCAGAAACACCACGTATTGCAGCAATGCCCATTTGTTTTCCATTTACTGTCCTTATTCTTCCATATGCAAACCAGCATATGTTTACTTTGATGGGCAAAGTTGCTGCAGGGTCAAGTGGAAAGAAGAGATTGGTAGGAAAGGAGCAAATCCACCTGAAATGAAAGTGTCTGCAATAATTAGCAAATGTTGCAAAAATGAGCTGATAAACAAGCAAAAGGTCAGAAGGGAAAGATAAGCTTCAGGGCAATTAATTAAGATAGTAAATGAAAAGAGACCCAAAATTTTTGCAATAATTTAACAGATGGGAGGGTATACTGGGAGCATGGTATTTGTTCAAGCAGTGAGAAAAAGCTGGAAATACAGGGATTCAGGACCATTTTTAAAAGGAACTGGTTTGTTTTCCAGGAATAAGCCTCAAGGAAAGCAAGACAACATTTAATTTCTTTGCCCACATTTGTATTTTTGCTGTTCATGATGTCCAAAGAAATAGAAGTTCCCTTTGCAAAACTGGAGAACCCACACCCAGCTCTGCTCTTCAAGTGCAAGCACCAAAACAGTGCTTTAATTAACCTGCAGTGCAGCACACCTGAACAGCTGGATTTGGGATGTAACCTGTATCCTGCTGTGGAGCTGAGCCTTATTGCCCACCCTCAGCCCCAGAAGGAGCCAAGTGCTTGTGCTGGTGCCTGAATTCCCTCTGTACCACACAAATGTGAGAAGCCTCTCAGGGCCGAGCCCTCAAATGGGCTCACTCATCCTCCACAGCTGTCAGTCAGAGGCTCAGGGGAGACACTCCTGGAGGGGAGGGATTAGAGGGTGCATAAACGCAGGGAGGTGACTCCTTCTCTTACTTTGTCCCTGTCTGCCCTGAAGTTCTGTAGCAGGCTGAGACTACACAAGAGATCTGGGTAACTGGAATTTGGCTAGTGAAGGGGGGCCATCATCCTCCTAAAGCTCTTCTGAGGCCTCCTAAAAAACTCAGCTCTAAACTCCAGAGCTTTCTGGCTCCTAACCCTGTGAGAAGTCATACTTTAATGAGTATGTCATCACCCCAGTTTGTTTTTTTAATGACTAAAGCACGTTTGACTCTTTGGGGTGGGCAGCTTTGTAACAGTTAGCATTAAGGGATTTGGGGCAAAGGGATTGGAATTGCTCCGTAGAGACAGGGATGCATTCTGTATTTCAATTTTTGGTGGGTTTATTTCTGATGAAGAGCAAGGGAACGATGTATGTTATGAGGATGTGATCAATTACCTGGCATGTCTGGAGCACTGAGGATTTTATCACATCAGGAGGATGGTGATTGTTGTTTTTTTTTTTTTCTTTTTTTTTTCAGGTCTGCAGCAGAGCAGCAATCTGGGGATGCCTGATTGCAGCTGACAGGAGCCAGCTCACCAGTGACTGTGACAGGCCTCCCTGTCTCGTGTCCCTGCTTCTTTTCAGACTGTAATGGCTTGATGAAGACATGCTGTCAGGGTGATAGAGATCCAGAGATTATTAAATGAGGACAGCTTCGACTTGCTAAATTACTTTAATCTTGCAGGAGGCTCTATTAGCTCCTATTGCTCCCCCATCCCTCCCTTTGTAGGGGTTAGAGAAAAAAGCAAAGGGGACGGGTAAAACTGCAGCAGTGTTTGTTCTTCCAAAAAGCAGAGCCCAGGAAGAAAAAGTGGGAATTGCACCTGGCTTTGCCTGCCTAGCTGGCACCATGCTGTGCAGAAGATTAATTTAATTTCCCCCAGCAGGTGTTGGGTGCAGAGGGCTGTTATTGGCTTCGGGGGGGTTGTGAAGTGCAGCACATTTGGTGTCTTGTCCCTTGCTGGTCTTGGAAAGGATGGAGAAATTATTCTGTGTCAGGCTGCTCTTGCCTGTACCTGGTTGTGTGGGCTCCATCCTACTCCAAGGGAGGAGAGGGTTGTGGCATGGGGGCTGGAGTTTGTATGCAAACCTTGAGAAGAAGAAGATCTTTGCAATGAAATGAGCTGATTACCAGTAGGAAGAAACTTCGTTTATTATCTGATTTTTAAAAGCTTGAATAATTTTAGCCATTGGCTTTATCATCAGGCAAAATAATTATTTCAATTATTATCTTTAATAACTTTGTAGGAAATCTTGTAAGTTCTTTTCCATGAATCCTACTTCAAATGCACCTGCAGAGATAAAAGCAGCAAACTTAACCCAATGAATAACTGATAAACCAGAAATATCACAGCTCCGAGTTCATCCCGTGCATGTAATCAGTGTCTGTGCTCTCCCTGGCCTCTATTGGCGGAGAAAATCTTTTATGATATTCTGTCATTTATGACAGCTCCTCCAGAGAGTTCATTAGGGTGAACATTAATGTGGCTGAATCCAGGAAACTGCTTTTCCTGACATAATGCCAACATCTATTACAATGCTGTGCAGTGCAGGGGGGAGCTTTATGGTTGTTTAATGCACGTGTGTGTGTTGCAAATGGCATCACTTTTTAACTCTCTCCATGAAGCAGTGTCTGTTTTCTGGATTGCCACCACTATAAATACATGTAATGGGGAGCCTGAGCAGCTGTTGTGTTCAGCAGTTGTCTGCAATGATTATGAATTCATGGTTGTGGTTCCCAGTACTAGAGAGCCACAATTAATCTATACTATGCTTCAGACCATCAACGTGAGTGCCGGTGTTTCCCCTGCTCTATTGGTATTTCTTAGAGTTCCTCATACATAAAATCTGTATTAGGAATTGAGGCAAAGGAAAGCAGCAATGGCAAAGAAATAGCCAGTGGTTTTCCCTTCTTCCATCTACGTCTGCACAGCTGTGTAGTGCAGGAGCAGCTACTCGGAGTCTGCAGTTGGGTCACTTGTTTCAAGCCTAGCCATGGTGGAGTGTGGAGGGCAGGTAGGATTGATGTTGTGGACTCGCTGCTCCCATGCAGTGCAGACCATGTGTGTGCTTGGTTTTAAAACAAAAACAAAGGAAAGCAAAACTAAAACCCCCAAGTCCACAGAAGAAAACAGTGTTTATGACAACAGGAGAAACATGAGGCTGAGAATAATCTTTCCTTGCATGCTTGGCTCAGATGGAGAACACTGGAGCTTAAACTACCTCATGCTTTTTCCCACAGTCTTATTCTAATCTTCTTTCTGGGTCAATTCCCAGGTAAGAGAGCTGTGCCATTCCATTTTTAATTGTTTTCAGCTCAGTCTCCTGATTGCCAGTGCGGCGCTGGCAGGGCTGCCAGGACATGCTGTAACGTGTCCTGTACAAGCATCTAATCTGGTCAGAGCTGCCGTGGGTCCCGTGCTGAGGAGGCTGCATGGACACGGGCATTCATCTTAGTCAGCTGTAATGAGCCGCGGCTGCCAGGGGGAGAGGACAGCTGCAGTGGATCCAAACTGGCTCCATCTCTCGGCTGCCTGCCCCGTGGTCTGGGATGGAGAGCTCTGTGAGTGGAAGACTTGGCTAAAAAGCAGGAGAATGACTTTGGGGGAGGAATTCAGGGCTGGTGAATTGCCGCACTCAGCGGGAGATGAGCTTGGGAGTCCCAGTAGCCTTGTGGGAGGCAGGAAACCCCAGGAATGTCCATTTGGGCTAATTAAGTTCAGATCAAAGAAGCAGTGCATCAGGAACTGCTGAAGGCTGCTGAGGAACTGGGGTCCTGATACTTGTGTGGGAGTAGGAGACTGAGCACAGCAAGTCCCGTAGACGACCCAAGAGATGGGGCTGGGAGAGAAAACCTGTGACTCCTGCTGCAAGATGTGAACCCAGAGCAGGATCGTTCCTGGCCAATCCCGGGGAGCACACAGCTTGTGTGGACAACCCCTGCTTTGAAGGGGCTGTGGCTTCAAGGGAGGCAGAGCAGTTGGGAAGTGGGAATGGCAATAGATGGGGATGTGAAATCTCAAAGGAGAAAGTCCTGTGCCTGTTCCTGCCCCATGCCAGTGCCCAGTACCAAGGTGGCAGGAGCCACTGTGGCCAGTGCTGCCAAGAACTGGGCTGAGGGCACAGCCTGGTGAGTCCCTGTAGTGGACTGGAAAGGAAAACCAAGCTGGGTTTTCTAACTGCCCTCTGCAACACTGCTAATTTTATCAAATGGATTTTATTTCCTCTTTCAAGTCTAATGATGTCAGGAAGAGGCAGAAAAGGTTATAGCTCTATTTTTAATAATTAGGAAGATTGGTGCAGGACTGGGAGAGGTTTCCAATAGCTAGTTATTTCTTTAAACGGTCTGGATTAATATCCCATATAGCTGATAAATATACTGGAGTGACTGGATTGATTGATAGTAATTTCAGGATGTGACTGGAAATTCAATTATCTCTTAAAAATTATGAAACAAACAACTTAACCTGAGTTGGTTTTGTGAAGCTTCAGCAACCTTGACATTTTGCTCCATCCTGGAACAAAACAACAAAAACCCTGATTTACTGGGCTATTAATATTTTTTAATTATTTTGCTTTGCTGCAGAAAAATAATTTCTGTTCAGCTAAATCAATGCTTCAGTCATTTGTATTTTACATGAAGATTGATATCTGTCCAGCACAGGGGTCTGGCTTGTACCATCTTGTGTTCTCTGGTGGTTTGAGTGCTAATAGCACAGTTGCCTTCAAAATAAGAACCGCTTCAAAGCCAGCTCCTTCCAAATCTTCTCTCCAATACAACCCAAAAAGAACAATTTGACGGGTTCCAGGTACTGTATTTTGAGGGCTTTTTCTGCACAGGTGTGTCTTAGTCAGCTCTAGCAGGAGCAGTGCTGGGCGGCTCGTGGCAGCAGAGGCACCGGGGGCTCTGGGGGTGCTCACACCCAGCTGTGAGGGATTCACACCCTGTCAGTGCTGCTGCCAGCCCGGGCAGGACAGGCACTGCCCTTTGTCCCTGCCAGCCCGGGCAGGACAGGCACTGCCCTCTGTCCCTGCCAGCCCGGGGAGGAGGACAGGCACTGCCCGGCAGGACAGGCACTGCCCTCTGTCCCTGCCAGCCTGGTGAGGACAGGCACTGCCCTCTGTCCCTGCCAGCCCGGGCAGGACAGGCACTGCCCTCTGTCCCTGCAGCCTGGTGAGGACAGGCACTGCCCTCTGTCCCTGCCAGCCCGGGCAGGACAGGCACTGCCCTCTGTCCCTGCAGCCTGGGGAGGACAGGCACTGCCCTCTGTCCCTGCCAGCCCGGGGAGGACAGACACAACCCGGGCAGGACAGGCACAGCCCTCTGTCCCTGCCAGCCCGGGGAGGAGGACAGGCACTGCCCGGGCAGGACAGGCACAGCCCTCTGTCCCTGCCAGCCCGGGGAGGACAGGCACAGCCCGGCAGGACAGGCACTGCCCCTCTGTCCCTGCCAGCCTGGGGAGGACAGGCACTGCCCGGGGAGGACTGGCACTGCCCTCTGTCCCTGCCAGCCCGGGCAGGACAGGCACTGCCCTCTGTCCCTGCAGCCTGGGGAGGACAGGCACAGCCCTCTGTCCCTGCAGCCTGGTGAGGACAGGCACAGCCCTGCAGTCCCTGCAGCCTGGTGAGGACAGGCACTGCCCGGGGAGGACTGGCACTGCCCTCTGTCCCTGCAGCCTGGGGAGGACAGGCACTGCCCGGGGAGGACAGGCACAGCCCTCTGTCCCTGCAGCCTGGTGAGGACAGGCACAGCCCTGCAGTCCCTGCAGCCTGGGGAGGACAGGCACAGCCCTCTGTCCCTGCAGCCTGGGGAGGACAGGCACTGCCCTCTGTCCCTGCAGCCTGGTGAGGACAGGCACTGCCCTCTGTCCCTGCAGCCTGGTGAGGACAGGCACTGCCCGGCAGGACAGGCACAGCCCTCTGTCCCTGCAGCCTGGGGAGGACAGGCACTGCCCTCTGTCCCTGCCAGCCCGGGCAGGACAGGCACAGCCCTCTGTCCCTGCAGCCTGGGGAGGACAGGCACTGCCCTCTGTCCCTGCAGCCTGGGCAGGAGGACAGGCACTGCCCGGGGAGGACAGGCACTGCCCTCTGTCCCTGCCAGCCCGGGCAGGAGGACAGGCACTGCCCGGGGAGGACAGGCAC